>NC_133546.1:60440714-60781071 GCF_048773025.1 Camelus bactrianus
GTGGCTCCCAGAGACTTTACACTGTCCAACTAGCCCAGACTCAGCCTTTAGTAATTCTTTAAAATTCAACCAAACCTTCTTATCGGCTTATTTGGCAGATGGCAGTATTTGCCCCAGGCAGACAGATACCTGGCTTTGTTTCTCCTTTCTCCCTGTAAGGGCCTGTTTCTCCCCAGACTTTAGGTTGGATGTTTGCCCTGTGACCACAGTTCTCTCATGGGTTCAGGAAAAGTTTTCAATTTTTTTTTCTGTCCCAGTTTTTCTTGTTCTAAGTGTGACTGCACTGTTCTTTCCAGCTTTCTAGGTGTCCAACGTGCAACTGGAAATAGCAATGGCTTTTGGAGAATTGTTATATTTCCAAGCCATGATTTTAGGGCAAGAAATCAGGAAGGGGAAATTCTGCCCCCCCCCCCATTTCCTACCTCTTTTCTCATCCTCCTTAACACTAGGGCATCTTGAGATCAACTCCATCTAGTCCCGCTTTACTTTTTTTCCATTTCCTTGTTTTAATGTTTTATTTCCATATATGCGTTAGTTGGCTGGGTTGGGTAAATGTGTGTGTGTTTGCGCGTCCCCATGTGTCATTTTTGTTACATCTGCATGGCGCCAGTCATCAGGCGCAAGGCACTGCCTTCTCCGTGAAGGCCCCGGCATTCACCAGAAGGAGCGCTCCTCCCTGGCGGCACAAAGGTCCCTGCTGCACAGCTGTGAGAGGCAGAGGCGGTGTTGACTGTTTCTTCGGCACCTCCAGGGGAGGGCTGGTGAAGCAGTCCCACTTCAGGCTCTTACAGACGGGAGGCGGCCGCCCTCAGTGGCTCTGTTGTCCCCAGTGCCTCGTGCGTGCTCACTTTGTCATTCTGTGCAGAGCAAGTGTGCACACACATCCAAACACACCCGTTTCTTCACACTTAGCAATTTCAATGCGATCTTCCAATTTTCCCTGCGCAAAGCAGGGAGCAAAAATGAACCTGCTCGGGACTTTTTTAAAATAGAAGATATCTTTATTGATTTCTTCTAACTACAAAAGTAATACAGAATTATGGCAAAAAAAAAAAAAATCAAGCAAAACAAGAACATTGTAAAAAGTCCGCTCTTTTTCTCCTCCCAACCCCTCATCATAGGACCACCGATTGCATTTTAGTGTACATTCTTCTAGTTTCTTAAATCTATACGAAAAAGAATATGTATTTTAATTTTTAAAAACTCAGATGACAGGCTAACATAACTGACAAGTAGTTTTGACGCGATGGATTAGTGGAGATCACTTTCTTTTCTCTTGGCAGCACAAGGCTTTGCTGCTATGATGGATGAAGCAAGAGACAGGAAGCCAAAAAGAAGCTGCAACAGCTTTTTTTATTTTTTTGAGATTTGGAAATATTTTTATTATAGTGAGGTTTTCAGTGTAATGCTACCCAATGATATAGATTTGTTATATTAGTAGATTTAAGATAGGAAGTCAATTCATTTTAAAATGAATAGAAATATTTTTGTAAGACACAAAAATAACAAAACTACTAGTAAGTGGACAACTTTTGGATATTAAATTGAAGACCTGAGTTTGTTGTTGTTTTTCAAATTTTTTTAAATTGAAGTATAGTCAGTTTACAATGTTGTGTTAATTTCTAGTGTACAGCAAAGTGTTTCAGTTATGCACATATATTCCTTTTCCTATCCTTTTTTATTATAGGTTACAACAAGATATTGAATATAGTTCCCTGTGCTACACCGGAGGACCTTGTTCTTTATCTGTTTTACATATGGTAGTGTTTATCTGCAAATCCCAAGCTCCCAATTTATCTCTTCTCACCCCCTTTCCCTCCAGTAACCATAAGTTTGTTTTCTGTCTGTGAGTCTGTTTCTGTTTTGTAAATAAGTTCATTTATCTCATTTTTTTTTAGATTCCACATATAAGTGGTATCATATGGTATTTTTCTTTCTCTTTCTGGCTTCCTTCACTTAGAATGACAATCTTCGGGTTCATCCATGTGCAACAGCTTTCTTAACAAGTGAGCATGTGCAGGAAGGCAGGAGCCAAAGTCATGAAATGGAAATGAAAGTGACCGGAGGACACGCGAGCCACCCTCGCATTTAATGGTGGGGGGACATCCATGGCACAGCCCTCTCATCAGAGGGTGGGATCTGGAGCCTGCCTGGAATCAGCAGGGATGGTCACATTCACTGGGGAGCACCCCTTTGCTCCCCTGGGGTTCTTTCCTCCCTGCCCTGTGTCCCCTGGGTTTCTGCACAGCCCTGGCCATCACATTGCATGTGGAGAAGCGCAGCTCTCTCCAGCTGTCTCACTGCTGAAAGGTCATTTCACTTGTGTTTTCCTCTCAGTGGTCCTGACTCCCCTGACAGGAGGGGTGCTGACCTCCGCTTTGATCTCCGAACACGGGGACTCCTCAGGGAGGACGCATGTCAGCAGCAGATGTGTCTCTGTGTCACGTCTGCCTGGACAAGGGGGGTGCATGTACAGCTGTCAAATGTCAGCGCTCCAACTCACCCGTTCTGTCCTCAACCGGACACTGCAGGGAGAAGCGGGATCCCGATTCTGGCTCTTGCACAAGCCTTCCTTCATTATTTACTGACTTATTATGTTTCAAAGATGATGAGAGTTCACACTAATATAAAATTTGAGATTTGACACAGGGAGAGATATGTCTTACATGCAATCTATGGTTTGAGTTGATAACATTAACATTATAATGGAACCAGCCTGATCAGAAATGCAGATCTTGGACAATGCCGGAGGGGCTCCCAGGTCCCAGAAGAAGTGAGGGCCCTGGATCAGCTCTGATTATCTGGATCCACGATCCTGGATGAGCTCTGATTCACCTAGGAGGAGGAGAATGGTTTTAATGTTAATGAAGAGAAGTGCATTCTTTCCCTCCATTGGTTGTCCTCATACTGGTTTCCATAGCAGGCCTCTCGACTCAATGACTGATTCTTCAGTGTGACTAGTAATACAGTTAGTTCTGTGTTAGGCAGTTCCTGGACCTCCAGCCTTCCATCTGGTGAGATTCTGGGCCGAGAGCTCCCACCGGCTTGACTGAAGAAGAAAGAAGTATCACCAATGGAGATTAATCCTCCCATTGCCTTGAGAGACAGGGCTGCAGACCTCATGTAGATTTGCTCAGCATGCTCCTGGCTTTTTAAACAACCAACTGGACAAAGGGAAACAAGACCTTTCCTCTTCCAAAAGAGAATTGTGCCAACCATGGGTTAGTCAGTCAAGGACCCCAGGTTCAGGTCCAAATGCACTTTTTTTTCCGACATGCTATTCTAGTGTGTGTTGGGAGGGCTGGCATAGTGCATATGGAGTAGGCAAGATGTGCTTAGTGAAGCCTGGGGAAGAATAAGCCAGAGTTCACGGAGGGGGTTGAGCCTGGAGGAGTCATTTACTTATTTATAGTTTGTTGATCCATTTAACAAATAACGTGGAATGCCAATTTCACCTTATGCTAGATGTAGTGGCTAAATGGTAGCCCTGCCAACTATATGTCTGTGTCCTAATCCCCTGAATATTACCTCATGTGGCAAAAGATGTGATTATGATAAGGATCGTGAGAGGAGGTTCATCCTGGATTATCTGAGTGGGCCCTAAAAATAATCCCACGTATCCTTATAAGAGAGGAGAAGGCAACGTGTAGACAGAGGCAGGGACTGGAGCCATGTGATTACAAGCCAAAGAATGCTGGGCATCTCCAGAAACTAGGAGAGAGCTATGGGACAGATTCTCTCCAGAATCTTTGGAGGGGGTATGGCCCTGCTGACTCTGTGTTTCAACACATGATCTTGGTCATCCCTCAAGGAGCTTGTGGTCTAGTTCAGGGCAGAGACAAATATGTGACATACAGTTGGAGTGGTGAGACCCCACGGCCACACAGGGAGCGCACACAAGGAATGGGTAAGGCAGAAGCCAGGGCAGGGAGGGGGTGGGCAAATGGTGTCAGCAGCAGTGAAGGACCTTTTTTTTTTTTAATGACTATCTATCCTAATATGTTTTGCCAATATGAAGGCAACAAATTTCTTTAAAAAATATTAATTAACATTATTTTCTGATTATAAAAGGAATGCTCGTCCACTGAACAAAACTGGAAAAATACAGAAAGGTATAAAGACCAGAAACAAAATTTGCCCATAATCCTACCATCCAGACAACATTCTTGTGAACATTCCCAACCACTAATTCACACACAATACGCATTTTGCTCAGGTGTTATTTCAGCACTCTTGTGACTGTCAGCTCTTGGTGGTGGTTGGGTGGCTTAGACTGCTGGCTCTAAGGCACAGAAATTCTCCTAGTCTGGAGCAGGGACAAAGGTTCGAATTTTAGGATATATTAGGTAGGATAGGCTAGGTTATGCTGTGGTAACAAAACAGCCTGCAGTCCCAAAGATTTATTGCTTGCACACATGACAAAGCCATTGTGAACTAGAAGGGTGGTAGTGGCTGAAGGGACTCCACTGGCTGCTGTCACTTAGAGGTGCTGTCCTCTGGAAGGCTGGCGCGGCACAGGCCGCTGGAGCAGGGCAGGAGAGAAAGGAGCCCCGCGCCTCCTGCCCAGAAGTGAGACACACCGTCCCAGGACCCTGCCCAGATGGAGATGGCTGGGGAGCTCAGGTGGGCGCAGAGAACAGCTGGTTCTGTTGAGAGTATTGGCTTTGCTGCAGAGAGTGAAGTACACGTGGACTGGACGGTAATGGACACGAAGAGCCACCAGGACTCGAGGCAGCTGGAGGGACAGTGACTGTCTCCAGGCCTCTCACACTTTCCCTGGTTTCTCTGTCAGGCCAACCACACAAGACCAGAGGTCCACTTCCCTGAAATCACTTGTCACCCAACAGAATGTGAGTCTGCCAAACCTCTCCCAAATACCAGCACAGGGAGAATTTGGAACCGTTTTTTTTTGTTTTTTGTTTTTTGTTTTTTTTGGTTCAGACTATAACCTGGTGGGAGGGTCCCAATTTGATAGCAAAGGGCGCTGAAGAAAAATCTTTTTTTGGAGTCATAGAAGTAGGCGGGAAGTAATTAGTAGAAGTCAACATTCCTCTTTGCCTTATATTTGGGTTTTGTTTATTTCATGTTCTGGTGCATGGATGTGCGTTTCATTTCAGTATAATCAATATTAAATCAAAAAGCAGAAGTTGCAGGGTCAAATTAAGAAGGAAGCCTGTAATCCCCCTACCAACCCCTGCCCTATATAGTACCTGAATTAGTTTTGTATCGAAACTTCCTTATGAGTATTGGTAAGAAATCCAAGCTTGGTGAATCAGATTCTAATTTGAAGAAGACATCATTTGAAGAAGACTCTCTCCCGTGGCAAAGGAGGCCCTGGTGTGTTCCAGAGCCAGGAGTTTTCAGAACTAGAAGAAGATAGCCTTGAATACCCATGTCCCCCAGAGAGGAGCCTGGGCGACGGAGCAAGGTCACCTTAAATACTTCCCAAAAGGAGATTAAATGGCTTTCAGAGCTCAGCCAAACTGCCACCTGCCGTGGCCTCCAGCAGAGGAATACAGAAAAGATTTGGCACTAAGCTTCAGCACCGTCTCCAGGAGAGCTGTCTCTGCAAAAAGAACTTTTATTCCACTTCTATTCACAGCTCCATTTTGATCAGGCTGGGCTTATGTGCCCACCTCGAGAGCAGGGATGTGATCAGGCTGGAGGTTTAGTGCTCCTCCGAGCACCCATGCAGGGTGTTGTACATGAAAGGAACCTCTGGAACTCTCCCATTTCTAAAGGCTCCAGTCAAAGACTAGAGGATTCATACTCATCTTGTCTCTAATTGGGCCCCTATTCCTGGTTCTTTGGTCACGTTGTTGCCCATACCTTGCGCATTATCATTAACATTTTACAGATGAGGAAACTGAGGGTAAGAGAGGTCAGATAATTTCCGAAGGTCACGCAGTTTGTAAGGGATAGAGCCGCCATGGAAACCTAAATACGTCAGATTCCCAACCCATGCTCTGTGTTCGCCCGGCCAATGCGAGCTTTGCTTTGTTTCTTCAAAAGCAGGATCAGAATGGGAACAGAGATCAAGAGGGCAGTGGAGTCAGGCTGACAATGCAATGGAAGATAATGCAGGATGTCTTCAAAGAGAAGACAGATGTGGGGGGAAAAACAAAGGTGTGAGACACAAAGTCTTTGTAACTTTTGACAAAAATACATTTGAAAAGTGAGTAACAGAGCCTCCTGGGCGTTTGCTGCCATTTTGATACAATCATTTGTCCGTGTAACTAAAATTCTTGTGTCTCTCCCCACTGCGATGTAAGGCTTCATGTTGACATCATCTTACATTTATCTTTGGCAGGAAATGGCATTACCTGTATTCTTGGAATGACCTCACTGGAGGTCAAGGTGTAAAGAATTTCCTGACAAGTACACGCTTTCCTTTTGAATTTCTGGTGCCAATTCATTGTGCTGCACAGGGGTATCGTGACTGTGAGGTTGAATTCAAGCGCTCTAGCATTGCTACTTGGTGACTGACTTTCTAGTTTCTCTTTAAAAGTAGAGCTGACTGATGTATTTGCATTTATAGCACCCTGGCAGCACCTTAGTTTTTCTGGGACTTTCTCAAGTTCACAGTGTGGGGAAGGGTGACGGTGGTTAAAAGACTAGCTTGTTAGATTGGATGAGTTTCCACCCAACTGGTGCAGCAAGTTACGGATTCCCTGAATCCCTGTCAGAGTTACACGGAAGCTGGCTGAGGCAGAGCCGTATTGCGGTTTGGGATGTGTGAAATGATCCCAGATCTTGTCTGCTTCTAGAAATAAAGCATTCCTGTGAAAATAAACTTGGGCATAGGCCAGCCAAGGGAAGTTAACCAGCACGATTTCCATAGTCACCAGAGGGACCCACTTCACACTCTCCACTAACACTAAAATCTATGAATATGCACAATTATTAGAAAAATCACTAGGCATTTGAGGAGAATCAGTAGCTAGTCTAGAAGAAAATCTAGCTGGACAATCAGGGTAATTGCTCCTGGGAAAGAGAATTAATGGTGGATATTAAAGGATTGAAAAGAAATCCAAGTAGCAGTGTTGAAAGTATATGACATCTCTTAAAAAAAGAACAGGTTTCCGAGCAAAAGGGGAAATGGAAACAAGAAGGATTCTCAGACACTGAAAGCACTTTGGAAATTAAGAATATAAAAGTAAAAAAAATCATTAAAATCATTTTATTTATTTTTTGTGCCTTTACCTGGTCATATTTTCTATAATGGAGATGTATATATATTTTAAAGCTAGGACCTTTCAATTAAGGTTATTAAAAGATGTAAAGTCTTGAGTTGCCTTTCTTTCCTTTTTTTTAAAAAATTCATCTTTGTTTTATGTATGGTTTTAACATTTTTGTAATTTACCTTTTGATAGAAAAACTCTTGTCAACTAGCCAAAGCTATTTTAATGATCAATTTCATTTTCTGTCACAGTAAAAGCCTGTGAGCTACAACTCAAAAATTGGCCCTATGTATCAACATGCTGAAAATAAAAACAGTGTATATCAGTGTCTTTCTCTGACTCCAACTTCACATGCTCTTTATGTCTCGCTCGCTGAGTTGTCTGGAAACAACAGTGTTCTGGAACTATATCCTGCAAACATCAAGAAATCTTTAGGGCCAGGAAATATGAGCATTCCACAATTCAATATATAGAGTGAAACAACACTTTTGATGTATTTGCTATTTTTGAAGGCAAAGGAAGGAATTTGATTCTGACCAAGAAACCACTGCCAAAAGAATTATAATTTAAGTAGCAGGTGCATTTTTCACTTTGGGGAATAAGATAAGCTAAACAAAAAACATTAGAGCTCCCATTTTACACAATGTCACTTAAAACCTAAAAACAATCATTCTTAATATTTTTTCTTTGCCAATTTTAAAGCAAGTAGAATGGAATCTAAGATAAGAAAAAACTGCAGGGTAACAGGGCAAAAACAGTGAAGCAAATACTGTGTTGGGAGTTGCAGATAATACAGGAATGACAGACAGGGGTGGGGGTGGCCGGGAAGTCAAACATGAATCAAGACTGTAGCCTTGTTACTACAATAGGGAATACTGCGTGAAGAAAAAGAAAAGTATAAAGAGTGGAAGCCAGGGGGTCTTTTTTCACAATATGCGCCGCACTTTAAAGCACCGTTTTCACTTATTTAATGGAATATTAAGACATTCGCGGAGGGAAGGATGGGGGCTCTAAAAAGACCAACATTAGAAGTTTTAGAAAGATAAGAACTTGAAAGTAAATGAAATAACTTACCGTCTCAAAACCTATGTTGAATAAGTTGAGGGTGTAAGAAAGCAAAATGAAACAAACAAAAAACCAAAGAAACACTAAAAATATTGTATTTATTCGCCATGAAAAAAGGAGAAAGAGGAAATCACTGTTTGCAAACACAGAAGAGTGGCTAGAACTTGACAGGGGAGGCTGTTTTCCCCACTGTGAGAAGAACTACAGACTATAGAGACTAAACTGCCGCAGGGAAGACCCCTGGCTCTTTGGGAGTGGTTTACAGAAGAATGAAGGTGGTTCTGTGTGTGTGTGTTTCCTGTGAGTACAGATCTGAGTGTCAAATTCCCGCAGGAGCTAGGAGAGGCAGTGGTAGAGAAAGGAGTATAAAGAAACAAATGTCTGTGATCAAGATTAAGAGCAAGATCGGCGGCAAAGAACGGGTGGGGTGGGGCCAAGAACAGGGATGAGACAAGGGGTGGCTCACCCAGCCCAGCACACAGGTGTCTGGGGCTGCAGGCTCCATGCATCCTACCCGACTTCAATAAACTCTAAACCCTGTACCATGGACAAAGACTGCCCCGCTTATCTGAGCACACCCAGTACAAAGGACTGATAATGGCAGAATAAATCTATGAATGAATAAGCAGATGGAGCTTCTGCCTCTCATACTCTCATGCAAGGATAGCTAATAAAGGTATAATGGGAAATGCCAATGCAAGACATGTATGTAATTTAAAATTTTCTTGTAGCCACAATAAAAAAGGAAAAGGATACAAGTGAAATTAACTTTAGCAATCTATTTCATTTAACCCAGTCCATCCAAAATAGTCTCCATATGTAATCAATATAAAAGTTGAGATATTTTAAATTCTTTTTTTTCTAAATAGTAAGTCTTCCAACTCCAGAGTGAATTTTACAATTACATCACCTTTCAATTCAGACAAGCCATGTTTCAGGTTTTCAACAGCCATAGGTGATTAGTGGCTACTGTGTTGGATGGTGCAGACCTGTGGTCTGCCTCTACTTGTATTTCAATTTTTGCAACATGTTGTCCCAAAAGTAAAGTTACATTCTTTCTAAAATAAGCTAGCTAGCTCATTGTCTTATGAAATAAAATGACTGCCTCTATTTCCCTATTTAACTATTTGAAAGTTCTTAATAATTGTTTTACACATAAAACAGTTTTCTGAATTATCAATTATTTCGGAACTTCAGTTTTGCAAAAGTAAATACCTGTTTGTATTTCAACTGAGTGAATTTCAAGGGAATAGTTTAGGGTCCAAAGAAACAAAATCTCATTCCTGAGCCTGAAGGGCCTTGGCCCATGCAGCATTTCTCATCTCATTAATCACGTGTGTCAGGAAAGCTCTGATTTGCTAATACTGTGTCTTAGTTCATAAGAATAATGATGATGATGATTAATTGATTCAGCTGTGTATTAAACACATAATCCTATATTCTCTGAACATTATTAAATCAACTCTTGTAGTAAAAAGGTGAGATAGGCACTACTACTCTCCCAAACTTGGAGATTAGAAAGTTTTAGAGTCAGCTCAGATTATGCAGGTAGTAAGAAATCAGCTAGGGATTCAAAGCCAGAGCTGATCTGGCTCCGAGGTCTGCGCGGCTAACTTGCACAGGCGCTGTCTGCCTCTCCTCTCTCCGTGGCCGCTGATCTGCCGTCGTCCGTATTCCTCCAAAAGCTTACCCAATCAGCTCCTTCTCTGATCCTCTGTGATCACATAGATAGCCGACGCTTTGTAAAACTGGCTAATCCTTCCATTTCTGTGAAGGAATAACTCTCCTCACACCTATAACCCTCTAGGTCTAACCGGGACATACTGGCCCCATGAGCTCACTGTCCCGCCTGCACAGCGCCCTCTAGTGATCCCCGCATGTTCTGCCGTGACCACACCTCCTGGGAGCAGCAGGGCAGGGTGATACCCGGTCACGCCCTCGGCCAGAACACCAAAGCTCTGCGAACACTTCACTTGTCTTTGCTCCTCTTCCCTTCTTGTGCAGTGTCCCCAAAGCAGAAAACAATCCACCTGGGGTTTAGGAGGACTTGAAAAGTTTTCACTTGTTCCACGGAGATAATTATTGATGTATATATTTTTCCTTGAGTTACCCAGAGTTCTGTGAATGTTTGGGGACTGTTATTAGTTTCCTGAGGGTCCTGTAACACATTATCATAACTTGATGACTTAAAACAATAGAAATTCTTCTCTCACAGGCCTGGAGTTCAGAAGAATAAAATCAAGGTGTTGCAGGGCTGCTCTCCCATCAAAGGCTGTAAAAGAGAATCGCTCCTTGCCTCTTCCAGCTTCTGGTGTCTCCAGGCATTCCTTGGCTCGTGGGGGCATTACTCTCACCTCTGCCTCTGTCTTCACGAGGCCTCCTTTATGTCTCTGTGTCTTCTTTTCTTCCTAAAGACACCAGTCAGTGGATTGGTCACCAATGGATCCATTGGACACCAGTGGATCACCAAGTGATCCATGAATCACTCTAAATCCAGGCTGATTTCCTCTCTAGATCCTTAACTGATTATGTCTGCTAAGACTCTACTTCACATTCTGAGGTTTTGGGTGGACGTGAATTCTTTTGTGGGGGGAGGATACTGTCTGACCCACTTAGGGACATTTGTGCCATGAAGAACCCTCTCATGTGGCTGTTAACACATACCCCCCCTCTCCCCTCAACAACCGGAATTAGTGTTTGATGAAGACACCATTTTTCCTTTGGGTCTTGGCATCAAGAAAGATAAAGGGAGGTAGAAAACCCCAAAGGTCAGGATGCTTAAAACTGAAAGAATAAGCAGCACTTGTCCCCTTCTGACACCACTGCTTTTCATAAGGAGCTCACTTCCCAACAGAGATTGGTGACAAAATTTCACTGGCAAAAATGAATTTCAAAGGAAACCAAATATAAATTCCATCTCTTTCTTGGAAAGACTTCAAATGATATTCTCAGTTAAGTATATTACCTCCTCTCAAATCCTCTAGTACTTTGTTTCTCATTTTATCTTACTTTGAAAGTTAACATCAATTCATTGAACATGTACCACATGCAAAACATTAATCTAAATAAGCTAAAGAGGAAGACTGACCAGAAGGAGACTCGTTGGGGCGGGGCTGGGGGATGATGGGGGAGGGGATGTAAAAATGGCTGAGACACTGTCCTTAATAGAGTTTGCTATCTGTTGGGGAAAATGGGCATAGAAAATGATAAATGAAGACAATGAAATAGGGAAGACACTGGGAGTGTTTGGTTAGGAAGCAGCCACCTGGTTCCTTATTGGAAACTGGCATTACACATAAAGCATTTGCTTCTTCCAGTAGCATCTCTCAGGGGCAGCCACTGGAAGGAGCACTTCCAGATCTGGCAGCAGGAGTCCTTACAGTCCTTCTCCATTTCTACTTTATCCAATGGTCCTTTGAGAACCAATTTTAGCTTCTCTCTTCCTAGTCGTTCTTCACAGGAAAGCATATGAGAATCAGTGTGGGTGGAGGGCTCTCTGGGCACACACAGTCGAGAAGCAGCTCCAGGTCACACCTCCACTTCACTGAGAACAAATGTAAGAGGAGGGGGACAAGGACTTTCTTAGTGGCTGTCTTTGCTGTCTCAGAACACAAACACAAGGCCTTGTCATAGAAGGCAATGAAGAATGTTCATTGCAGGAATGAACCAATGGATAAACAGTATCATGGAATTCCAGCTCTGTGGCAATTCTCGGATGATTCCACCTTAGTTGCTGCAATTGGCCAACTCTAAAATGTGCCACTGGTCCTTGCTTCCCCCTGGATGTGGCTTTGTATAACCCCCTCCCCTTAAATGTGAGCTAGACCTACTGACTTGCCTCTAATGAATAGAATTTGGCAGAAGCAATAGGACGTCACTTCTGAGATCTGGTTACAAAAAGACTGTGTTTTCTATTTTGAGCACATTCTCTCTCTCTCTCTCTCTCTCTCTCTCTCTCTCTCTCTCTCTCTCTTCTCCCCTACTCTCTCTCTGTCTCACAGCTCTCACTCTGGAAAAAGCCACCTGCCTTGTTTTGAAGAGCCCTATGGAGAAGCCCACGTGGTAAGGGATGGGTGTCTCTGGCTAGCTGCCAGCAAGGACCTGAAGCCATCAGTCCGACAACCCTGGAGGAATTGAATTCTACCGATAGTCCCAGAAGTGAGCTTGGAAGTGGGTCCTCCCCGCATTGAGTACAGGGGTGACCTCAGTTCTGGCCAAGAGCTTGATGGAAGGCTGGGAGAGATCCTGAGTCAGAGGCTCTCTGCTAAGCTGAGCCTGGATTCCTGACCCACAGAAACTGCGAGATAATAAATGTTGCTGAAGCTGCTAAGTGTTAGGATAACTTGTGGTGCAGTGATTGATGACTAACACAGTTGCTCACTATCCTAGTGCTTAGCCCAGATGCCTCACATGAGACACAGAATTTCTGAGCTAGTAGAGAACATTGGAGGCCATCCATCTAACTCCTTCATTGTGCAGATGTACAAGGTACAAGCTCAGGCTCAGAGTGGAGGGGTGACCTGACCAGGCTGTGGAGCAGAATCAAGGTGACTGGTCCTGGAGCCTGAGGATTTCCAGTGCTCCATTCCGTTCACTACTTGGTAGCTCCTCTTTGCTCACTACTCAGCTGAGAAATTGGTCTTTGCACCAAATGCATCATAAAAGAACTGTCACCTTCGTGGTTCCAGTTATACACCAGTCACAGTTCATCTCCATGTTGAGAAAAATGCATCAGAATAATTCTGAAAAATGGGAAGATACTTAATATATATGCAATATACAATGTTATAAAATATGACTTAATTATATTTTACATATCATACCAATTATATGTCACATATCATATCAATTATATATTATATAATGTATTATTGGTACAAATTATAATAATAATAAATTATACTTTCATGGTTCCTTACATTTAAAAATCTTTCACATATGCCATCCTTGAATGAATTTCATGCTACAAGTAATTATTTCTATTTTACAGGCGAGAAAACTGAGGCCCAGGCTGTGTTCACAGCCAGGACCTGAACCCAGGTCTCTGATCCCAGGCTCCAGGGGACACTTCTCAATTGTCACACCCTTTTAGGACCCTCCTCAGCTGTCTGGTGCCATCCGGAGGCCAATGCCCTCCACATGCCCTCTGTTCTTTTTGGCCAGGCAGCTCTCCCACCTCCATCCTGGTGTCATCATCTCTGTCATCCTCTAAGATTATGCTGTGCGAAATAAAGAATAGTTTAAAGAGTTTATGTTTGTGTGTGTCCCAGATCTTTATGACAAATAACAACAATCAGTAATCATAGTCAAGGGAGTGAAAGAAAAAAAAAGCAAACACTTTCGCAGAATAGCATTCCCACCGTGGCTTGTGCCCAGACTTTAAAAAGGCAGAGTCGTCTGTTTTCAAACAAAATCGGCAGGAAGCCTCCCTGTCTCCTGTACTCTTCACTGAAATCCTTTTAACCAGTGGACGCACCACATGGAGGCTTTAAAAAGGTCGTATCTGAGACAGATCTGACTTACTCTCCTTTACACAACTCAGCTCCAGGATGTGGATGTGACAACAGACTTCTGCATGAGGGCTGTGCTCTGGGCCCTCTGGGAAGCCCTTTCGTGTCCGCAGACTCCGGAAGGCCATCAGTCCCCCAGCCCTCAGTCAGGGGCTGCGCTGTCGGGGTGGCACGCTCGGGGAATCCCAGCTCCCAGGAGGCACAACACAGCGCAGGCCACTTGGCAGAATGAGCAGCGACCTCTAACCTTACAGCAAACTGAAAAAACACGTAAATCACTGGAAGGACAATTCTATTTAGGAACCTGAGATTTATGTCAGCAGTAAGACCTCTGAATACAGTGTCATCTCTCCCTTCTTGCTTTGTCCTCACTTCTCTCTCCTGTGACACACACACGTCTGCGCATGCGTGCGGGCACATTTCCGCACCGGCATCTGCCGTTACTCCCACTCCCCACTCACTGCAGGTCCCCTTGTTTAAAGCCTCCTTCGCCTGGTTATTTCACTTTCATTTCTAACTTGCCCTTGCCGTACCCTAGACCTGAATTTATTAACTGCTTCCTTTCTTTTCTTGTATAACTTTCTATAAAGACATGTCAACGTTTCAGCTAGCCCATCTATTTCTTTCTTTTTTTTTTTTTTTCCTTTTCTTGGAGACTCCCTCCCGGAACCATCGGTGCTTCGGACCCACCCTGGGCTTGCTGGTCTTCAGACATCCCGCTCAGCAGGCAAAGGGATCCTCCCTTCAACACCATCTTCGGAATTTCATTCACTACTTTCCTGTTGAATTCCCCTATTTTCTGAATAGTCTTGCACTATATTGATGATTTTCCCTATTTCTACCAGGAACGTCCTGCAGCTGTTTCTTAAGAAAGGGTGCCCAGGAGGTCAGTTTTTGAGACCTCACCCTTTTGACCATATCTTCCTTTTATTCGGACCCTTGATTAACAGTTTGACTGAGTATACATCGCATGATTCGGAATAGTTTTCCTTCAGAATTTTTAGGAGATTGCTCTGTTATTTTCTGGTGTCCAGTGTAGCTATTGAAAAATCCAATGCCATTCTGATCGGTGTTCCTTTGTCTATGGTATTGTTTTTCTCTCTGAAAGCTTTTTGAAAAATTAACATTAACCTCTTCATCTCTGGCATTCTGGAATTTTCCAATTACTATGTTATATGAGTTATGTTAATATGTTAGCATGTGTTAATAGGAGTCTGTTTGCAATTTATTAAGCAGCTCTTTCCAAATAGATATTCACACAATTTTCTCACATTATTTCTTTGGTAATTTTCTTCCTCTCATTTGGTCTGTTTCCTCTTTCCAGAACTCATATATACTTCCCAGGTTGAACCATTAACGTATTTTTTTTCTCTTATTTTTCCACCTCTTTGCCTTTGTGCTTAATTTTCTGGGAGATTCCATTGGCTTTATCTAGTTTTTAATTTTCAAGAGTACTTTCTGATGCTTAATTATTCCTTTTTGAAAATCTTCGATTCTTATTTTATTAATGCAACATATTCATTTATCTCTCTAAGGATATTTACTTCTTAAGGGGAAAATTTCCTCTGTTTTCTGCACTCTCTTTTCCTTCCTCTGAGTTCCTTTTTACTCTTTGTTTTCATCTCTCCCTATAATGGCACGTCCATTTCTATAAAAAAAGAAAGCAATGAAGTTTCTCGGAAGTTCTGTATGCACAGGTGAGATTTGTCAGCAGGAAGGCTTCCTCGCAGGAAGATCGGCAGTAGTGACCATCTGAGTTTGAAGTGAAACCTGACAGCCGTTCTCTGGAGTTTTGTTTTCTGAGGGCTTTGGTTTCTGTAAGATGAGTCCTTCAGTTTCCTGCGGTGAGCCCCGCGCATGGCTGCCAAGGTCATGGGAGCGAGCAGATAAGGACCGCCCACCATGCAGTGTTCCCTCCTTCATTTAATTCCTTCATTTTTTGTCCTCCCCTAGGTCTAGGATCTGTGACTTCCGTGTTTCTTCTTTAAGTTCTCAATAAATTAAATCTCCCTTCTCCTGCTTGAGGCAGAATTTGGGGTGGATAGATGTTGCTTAATTGTTTGACAAAATAATATGGGATAGAGAGCCTGGGGATGTAGCCACTCCAAACATGCAGACTTTCAACCAGTCTTTTTTTAACCCTACCCTATGCCTTGCCTCTACTTGTGCAGTATCCAACTGACAGTCTGAGAATCTCAGAGATTCTCTGTGTGTGGCTTTCTCTGCTGAATCAGTCACTGTGGCTCTATCTGCCTTCTGTCTCCCCACGACGTGTTGTGATTTTTTGTCTGCTCATAATTTATCCTCCATTCTCTTTATTCCTGTGGATAAATAAGTTATCTATATTTTTATTCTTTTCTTTTCCTTTTTTCAGGGTCTTGAGAGTGAGAGGCATATGTATATGATCAGTCTGCTGTGTTGAACTTGAAGGCTTATTGATGCTGATAATAATACCAACGAAGAAACCTAGCATGTCCCCTGGGAAGCTCGGAGTCCAGTCAAGGTAGAAATCTGGTATTGGCTGCCACACCACACTTAAAACCTTGTAGGTGAATGGAGTATCCTATGGTTTAATCCAGAAATACCACTGGCGAGGCCCAGGCTTAAGAAAACAATTCTCAAAACTTCTTAAAAACCTTCTGTTTGAAAGTGTTTATAGCTGCATGAAAAAAATTAGAGCAGCTTTAAAATATTAGCTCTTAAAAATGGAACTATTCAAAATGTCCAGTGATGGGTAAGTAGTGGACTAGGGTGTGTTAACGAAAAAGAAGGGCTTTGGGAGCAATCGACTGGAAGGACTCACAAGAGAACTTTCTGGAGTGATGGAGATGTTCTGCATCTTATTTGCAGTGATGGTTCCATGACGGTACCCATGTGTGAAAACTCAACTAACAGTACATTCAAAACGTGTGCACTTGATTGTATATAAAGTACGCTCAATACAGTTGATTTAATAATTGAACTTTCTATGGGTACCTGTTACCTTTAAGATGAAGCACAGGCTGCTAGTCAAGGTGCTCTACAGACTACCCTCAACTGCTCTCCTGCACTTCAGTTAGACATGCCCCCATTGGGAGGAGTGGTCCATTTTCTTCCAACATTCCATGCCTCTGTCTCCTCTGTGTGTTGACCCAAACCCTTGTCCATGCTCAGACTCCTTCTTTTACAATGGTTCAGATCTTCTCTACTCCTTTCCCAGGAAGCCTTTTCTGACCACTAAGCCCTGAATGATGATTGCTTCTTCTACTCTCCTCTTTCATTTTTTGTCTATACCAGTTTTTTGGCATTTCAAAATGTACTGCTTTGAGATATCTGTTTTATTGTCTTGCATTATTTTAACTTCTGCATTGTTTTTTAACCTTTCATGTGTGCATGTCTTCTTGGGCTGAAAGAGATGAATTTTCTAGAGGGCTGCAAGTACGCATTATACATCTTTCCATCTTTCCTAGTGTTGAGCATAATGCTATACACATAGTTGGCAGTCAATAAATATTTGCTGAATGAAGGACAAGATGATAAATCATGCAGACATCTTAAAGAGAAGAAACTGGGGATTTTGAAGCAGGAGAGAGAAGGATTTGCTTTACCAGTAAGAACTGGTAGGACAGAATTATCCAAAGAATATATTGAATTCACAGGAAGTGCAGATCATGTGTAATCGACATTTTGTAAAGGATATGTGTTATCATGAAATCAGCATAATTTATAAAATGAATCCACAGAACCTATGGGACTGCTAAGAACAGCCTGTAATTAGGATATGGCAATTTTAAACTCTAGTGATTCCTGAATCTATTCCCATGGATTTATGGCCAGAAATCCTGACGTGGTCCCAGGAGGCGGTATCTTGAGCTGTCTATGACATTCTTCTTGTCATCTTCTCTCCCTGCCTCAGCGCCATCAAGATAACAAGCCCTTCTGCCACTCTAGGTAGAATGTATATGCTGCGAACGGTAGGAATGAATTCAGCCGTAACATATGCTACACATTTATTATGCACAGCTTGTTAGATTCTGATTTCTGATCTGCCATTTCCCCCCAAGGAATAGAGACTTCCGGGTGTGGCAAAAATAATATGGCTATTTTATTTTAAAGGGCAGGCTATTTATATAAAATGGAGCCTCAAATGAACTCATCCATAAGTCATATATGATCTTTCTTTTACTTACTCATTAGATGAATTTATTTATGGTGAGTAAGTCTTTATGGCATAGTATTTATTTTATCAAAGAGAGAGAGCACATGCCCAGAAATGGGGTGGCCACACCTCCCCCCGCCCCACTCCCATTGTGGTAATGAGGGCTGTTCTTACTGATTTACTTTGCTGCCTGACAGACAAGAGGGCTGTTCATTTTTATCATTGTTGGCCACACCTATCAACCCGCCTTCCAATTTGATGACTACCACAGCAATATATATATAATATATATTAATATATATATATATATAGCAAATCTCCTCAGGGACTATAATTATTCATCTTTCAGCAGGCACACGTTCTATAATGGATGAGTGGTGTAGACAAGAAACCACTTTATAGGTTTATCTCCTAAGCGAAAGGCCAATTTGCCTTTATTGGAGGAATAGACCATTACCATTTAATGGATGAGCTGTAAGTATCAAAAAAGACTGTGTAACTGTATTCATGACTCAGGCACATAAGCACTGTTCTGATATTGGCAGGTAAGGCAGACAACAGACACTAATGGATTCAGTCCATTAGACCACACCATGATTTGGAAAATCCAGAGGACTTTCATGAAGCCCCAGCCTGTTGGCCTGAGCTACGAATTACCCTTAAATTAATATCACTACTGCCACTGTGGGAAGCAGCTGATTTCATAATATTTTTGAGCCCAGTAGTCGATCAAGGCACTCAGGCTGTTACTTCCATCAGAGATGAGGGCTTCAGATGTCCCCCGTGGCATGTCTTTTGGTTCCCTATTGAATCTCATGTTGAACATGCAATCCATTTCACCCTCATGTTTAGGTACCACGGGAGCTAGTAGTACATTTTTCACCATGTGCTTTGCAGTCTTCTGTTGATTTTCGCTAATAGAGTTTGTTTACCCACTGAAGCATTTGAACGTGACTTACGCCAAGTGATAAAATGGTTCTGCTCAACTGTGTTCTGATTTGTCTTAGTCAAGGCTCTTTAGAGTCCAAAGAAATCAAACCCATTCAAGCTAGCCCAAGTAAAGAGGGAGCTCTTACAGAAAAATGTCAGGTCATTCCATGGTTATGCATGGATTCAGGGACTGACATGAAAAGCCAACATTTCCCCAGTTTCTCAGGACTCTCCTCTGTCTCCTCTTGCTCTTTTGGCCAGCTTCTTCTCTTACTCATCTTGCCCAAGGCCCAATAAGGTCACAACTCCAACTCTATATCATGACCTGTACCTCACTTTGGACTCCATTGCTAACTTCAAACTCTTCTCCTGAGCATCTGGTTGGCCTACTTTCTCCATGGGGATGTCACCTCAGGGATGCAATTTCCAAGACCCACGGACAGAGCAGGTTCTCTAGAGGGGGCCCTAAGAAGCACAGACCATGAAACCCAACAAGTTGTGAGCTTACTCTGACTTCGTCTATTGTCTTGGAATGACTTCTTCAAGCTACTTTGGAAATAGGAGCAATTATATCATATGCCTGTACTCTTGAATAAACACCCAGCTGCCATGGACTTACAGCTTTTCAGTTCTGCAGAAACTTAAATTGAAGCAGTCTCTGGAAGTTTCTAGGTCAGAGGCTGTCAATCTGTTATGTTCTCTACTTCAAAACACCAGCATCTGAGTTCTCTTTCTTGGCCGCATTTGGGGACCAAATATTTTACCCATCAATGGCTGTGCAGTATAGCTAGGATGGCAGGGCTTGGACTAGGGAAATCTACCACAAACTGGGACCCTAGCTCCCCTAATGTAAATTTAGTTAAAGCCTCTTGTTCATGAGATAGGTGACAGGATTGTTTCTATTGCTTCCAGCAAATATATACCAAGTAAAATGAAACCTGTGGGTCTGGATGGGAGAATATAGGTCAGATAACCAAGACTAGAAACTGGTCCCTTGACAGCCTGGTAAGAGATGGGTGAAGCAAACTTGTGAAAGGATTCTGTCCCCAGTGAACATACTACACTGTAGCTCATGTACAAATCTGTCTTCCTAAAAAGAGCTTAAGATCCTTGAGGGTATAAATGGTAGACTAGCTGTCTGTGGATTCCAGGCTCTATGATGGTACCTGGCTCATAGTAGGTACTCAGTGATGTTTGCTCATCGAATGAATGGATGAATTGTTTACGGTAACTTCTTTGCTGACATCAGCATGGGCATCCTTAAAAGCCTGCTTTTCTTTCTGCACCTTCCTGCATGTGTAAGAATATTGAGCTGATTAATCATCCTAATTAAAATTTAAATGTATTTTCTAATCTGGGGCAATTTCAGGAAGTGTTTTATGTTCCATTGTTAGCCTTCAAAAGAACTGCTTTCATTTTACATTTTCTAGTGACAGCATTTCATTGTGAGTTAAAGGAATACGTCGGCCTAAGTGTTTAGACCTTTAACATTTAGAAACCATTCTCTGCCATGTTTGCCTACTTAAACTTTTTCACACCATTTACTCCCATAAGTAATTTTATCATTTTTTTCTGCTCCTCCTGATCAAAGGCACCTGTCTGCACTGTCATGTCTACAGCAAATCAGTGACCTTCTGAAGCCCCTTTGTAGACCTTGCTTCCTAGTCCTTTAAATGCTGTATTTCATCTATCTTTGCCTTAAAAAAACTTATTGCCATTTTTAAACCAAAATAAAGTGTTTATTGTAAAAATTGTAGAAAAAAAAGATAAGCAGAAATAAAATAACTAATAAGCTATAGTTCCCATCACCAAAAGGTCACTGTCTTTTTCTGGCCTGTTTTCTATGCCCATAGGATTTTTATTTTAAACAAACACAGGATAACATTTCTTTAGACTTCTTCCCAAATACCAGCAGTCCTATTCCAACTCCCAGGAGCAGTAAACCTGCTGGGTTTGGTGAACAGCAAGCCCCTCTAAGCACATAAGCCATCTGTGACTGTTGGGTATGTATTCACCTTAATTTTACTCTTAATGATTTAAGTCACATTTTGTCATGTTAGAACATTGTGGCGCTTTTTGACCTGTTTGGTTTATTTTCTGCATTTAGTTAGCGTGAATTGAGATGTTAACTGACAGCCTTCTGATTCCCTGGGTGTGGACAAAAATAATTATGTTAAAAAAGGAGGGGTGACTTCTGTTTCCCCCAGCACTGGTAGATGAGATGCCCTGAACAGCCCTCTTAATGGAACCAAGTTACATAATAAGTAATTTTAAAAATCTTCTAAAATCCATTATTAAGCTGGCATGAAAGTCAGGGCTTCTCCAAGGTGAGGACTGAAATAAATGCAAAACCTTGGGTGCATGGGAGCATCCAGGCTGGCTTCTGTACTCAGAGCCTGTATTTGTGTTTTGGCCAAGGTGCGGATGCAGGAAACAGATGAGAGCTAGGGAAATTTTAAGAGGTGATGCCAAACAAGCCAGGAATTGAAACGCTACTCTTTCAAAGCAATGGAGAATGGGAAATGAAGCCTGCCTTGCAGAAGGGGCAACAAGGTAATTTCACTGACTTGAATATGGTGTTGGGAATGAGAAAAACAATGTCTAGTATCTTCCCTAATAATTCATCACCACAAACCAGCCTACATTTTTTTTTTTGGTGGGGGGGAGGTAATTAGTTTTATTTATTTATTGGGATTGAACCCAAGACCTTGTGCATGCTAAGCACACATTCTACCACTGAGCTATAACCCCCCCATCCTCCATATTTGGGCTCTGAAGGCAAGAAAGAAGTAGGGAGGGAGGAGAACAGAGAATTGAGATATAAATGGAAAAATAGTAAGATTGTGAAAGTAAGGTTAAAATACAAGTATACATTGTAGAATTGTCCTTAACTGACATCTTTCCAGTAGAATACCTTTTGGTTGTTAATAGCCAAATGTCACAGAACTTACTTACATATCTTTGAATACATTTTTTTATCAGCCAGTGGTTATACAGGAGCAATGTCTAATTACGTTCCAAATTAGTCAATCTATTTTTAACAAAATGATGTGCTGGAAAGATATCAGGTTACATTCCAAGTACAATGGCTAAATCATCAGAATCACAGGAAGATTTTTTGAAAAGCATGCAGAGTTCCAACAAAGGGATGCTGGCCCTAAGTGAACATCACAGCATCACGCTCAGTGGGAACCACCCGTCGCCATTGTGTGCTTGCCTGGAGCACATTTCCAAAGTAACTTTCATATTTAGCCCACATTTTGGACTAGTGATGAGTGAGTTACACACACACACACAATCTATAAAAGCACTGAAGAGAAGTGTGGAGAATGGAGAACACCTCCTTTGAAAATTTCTCACGGCTTTCTTGTTCAGGAGCCTCTTCAGCAGTTCTAAATGATAGAGAAATTCTATCAGCTTCTGAGTTGGATAGTTTGCTTGAAATTACCAGTTATCAACCCACTCATGCATATCAGCACTCTCTAATAACCAGTGACATTTACTGCTTCGGTCCTGCTGCCTTCTCAGTTTTCTTCAGAGTATTACATTTTCTCTTCACTAGGTGAGTTACAGTTTACTACAGGTAATTGTCTTGTTTTTATTAGAAAATTTTCACTGCATTTTTTCCTAACAAACTTATTTATTGCAGTCTTTTGTTTTGCCATCTTGCAAGCAAGAAGTTTATGGTGTGCATGCAGACTTTCATGTTTGGTAACCACAAAACAATGTTTTAAGCATTTTACATCCCTGTATGATAGTTTGCTATTTGTATTTAAGTATTTTACTTAAGAAAATTGGTTGGTACCTGGTTGATTCTGCCAGTAGCATATGCTTTTCTCAAAGATTAAGCCATGCATGTCTAAGTATGCATGGCCAGTACAGTGAAATTGTGAATGGCTCATTAAATCACTTATGGTTCCTTTGGTCGCTTGCTACTCTCCACGGAAAACAGTACAGAGATTCTTCAAAAAACTAAAAATAGACTTACCCTATGATCCAACAATCCCACTTCTAGGTATATATCTGGAGGGAACTCTAATGCGAAAAGATACATGCACCCCAATGTTTATAGCAACAATATATACAATAGCCAAGACATGGAACCAACTTAAATGTCTATTGACAGATGACTGGATAAAGAAGCTGTGGTATATTTACACAATGGAATACTACTTTGCCATAAAAAGAATAAAATAATGCTATTTGCAGCAACATGGATGGACCTAGAGATTGTCATTCTAAGCAAACTAAGCCAGAAAAAGAAAGAAAAATACCATATGATATTACTCATATGTGGAATCTGAAAAAAAAAAGAGGACACCATGAACTCATCTACAAAACAGAAATTTGAGATTTACAAATGTTAGCCACTATATATTAAAATGGATTAAAAAAAGTTTCTTCTGTATAGCACAGGGAACTATGTTCAATATCTTGTAATAACCTCTAATGGAAAAAAAATGAAAACAAATATATGTATGTATATGCATCACTGGGACATTGTGCTGTACACCAGAGATTATAACTGACTATACTTCAGTTAAAAAAAAAAAAGGTAATTGGTTGGGAGGTAAGGTTAACATAAAATACATTATACACTTTTCTCATTTAAACTACCAGGAAATAGACTCTCAGTGTTTTCTGCAAAATATCAGATATTTTAGGGATGTATTATTGACATTAGAAGGTATGATGGTTAATTTTATGTGTCAACTTGACTGGATCACAGGGTGTCCAGACATTTGGCTAAGCATTATTTCTTCATTCATCAGTGAAAATCTTTTTGGGTTACGTTAGCATTTGGATTTGTAGACTGAGTAAAGTAGATTGCACTCCCCTATGAAGGTGGCCATCATCAAATCAGTTGAAGGTCTGAATAGAACAGCATGGCTGAGGGAGGTAGAATTTCCCTTTCCTTCCTGACCTTTTGAGCTGGACACTGGTCTTGTGCCATTGGACTGAGACTTACTCTTGCTCTTAGGCCTTTGGATTTGGATTGAATTACTCCACTCACTTTTCCTAGTCCTCCAGCTTGCAGAGAGCAGATTCTGAGACTTAGCTTCCACAATCATGTGAGCCAACTTCTTATAATAAATATCTTTATGTCGATGGATAATGACAGATAGATACATCCTTTATATGATTAACTACAATAAATGTAAATGTATTAAGCACTATAGGTAAAATATAAGGATGGCTAGGACAGGTTTAAAAAAAATCCAGCTATATACTATTTATGATAGACCACATGCATGACAAAGATACATAAATATTTGAACCAAAAGATATAAAAAAGATATATTAGCTAAATAATCAAAGAAAACCTAGGATGGCTATCTTAATATTAGATAAAAACAACTGAAGGAAATAAGAAATAGAGCCACAACATAACACTAAAAATTTTAATTTACTCTATAGTTATAGCAAATCTAAGATTTATGCACAAAATAATATAGTTTCAATATATGTAAATCAAAAGCTGACAACTACAAAAAACAATTGACAAACCTACTACAATAGTACTCTCTAAAATACTTATAGATCAAGTAGACAAAAATTAGTAATAATATAGGAGATATTAACTGAACAATTAAGCTTGATCTTGTGAACATTTAAAAAGCAGTACTTTTAATGGTTTGAAAACACACATTCTATATACTAATGTGTAGCCCACATATAACATTTATAAAAACTGAATTCTTGCTAGGACAAGAGCCAACCTAACAATTTGTAATTGTCCTCTGAACCTCATGCATTAAGTTAGAATTAGAAAAGCCTAAAACCCTAGGGGGAAATTGGTAAATGTTGGCTACAGTAATACTAAGAATGGCTGTTTACTGAAATACATCGAAAAGAGAGTGAAAAAGCAGGTCAAAAACTAGGAGAAGACATCTGCAAGACATATAACTCCTAGAAATCAACAAGGAAAAGAGTAAGCAGCCCATATGAAAATGAGACAAGTTACTATCAGAAGAGTCATTTCAACTGTCCCTAAAAAGAAGTAAAAAGATGCTCAAACTCAGTAATTGAGAAATACAAATTAAAACCATAATGAGGTAAAATTTCTCACTCATAGGAAGGGTCAAGATCTAAAAGTTGGTCAATAGCAGGACGTAGATCAAACAGGATCCCTCATCCAATGCTAATGTGAAACCATATGCTATTTGAGAACGCCTATGTAGGTGGAAACTCTATAAAAAAGGGTGAAGGAATGGGTAATGCAAAATTCAGGATTGCAGTCATCCCTGAGGGGAGAGAGAAGGGAGCATGATGGTGATCATTTATTAAACTGCATATATATGTTTTATGCATCTTTTTGTAGGGATGCTATGTTTCACAATTTAAACAAATATTAACGAAGTTACAGGCTGGTATTAACAGTACCAAGAGTCATTCTTATACTTGGTAGGTATTGCACTGTGGTTGACAGAAGGACACTACGCTGTTACTTTGTTTCTCATCTTCCTTGTCCTTTTTTCTAATGGTTTTTGGTATTGGGTCTTAGCTTTAGTCAATTAAACCAGCCTGCACATTCAATTTCAAGATGTGTGTTGCCTATTTATCACAAATGTGAAGTACCTTGTTTACGGCAAAACTTTTCAGGACAGAAGGGCCATGATCCTAAGACTGTTTAAACTAAATTCCTAATGTTGAATAGTATGGTCAAATATTATTTGAATCTCTCAAACATTTTTTTAAGTCACAGTGTGGTTTTTGGTTTTTCTTAGAGTTTTTAATTTTACCTGGCATGATTTTTCCCATAGACTCATTCTGCTAATATATCCTAGTGTGTTTGTGAACTTTCTAAATTATTATAAAGTATTCATTTTGAATTTCTTTTAAGATGATTTCAATCCTTTTAGAAGCCTTAAGGAAAAAGGAGATCAAACCATTTCTCCTTTCCTTGTGATGATTACCAAACTTATTAAACCCATATCTAGTCAAGCCTAAGGTTTTATAAAGATCCTGTAGTAATTTATTAAGTCGACAACTAAAAGCTTCCTTTCCTTGGCCCTAATGAATCACCTCAAATATCTATCTATGCCTATGGACTTCTAGGACCATCTGTCTCCTATTTGAGTTGAATCTATACTGTCTGACTTTGTATTTATATATAGATTTTTTGGGTTAGCTGTATAGAAGCAGATGCTGAAAGCAGGCATCAGTGGCCACGGTTTTATTCTTGGATCTTACCCCGGGGTCTCTGGAGGAAGGAAGACATTTTTCCCTTTTTCCTATCTTGAACTCTGTCTTCAATTTCAATTTTTACTTCTTTTTGAAGGAAGTTTTGCTTCTGTAATAATTCCCTCCCATTTGAAAGCTCCCTCTATCTCTTCCTGGAGAGGAAAATAAAACTTTACCCCCCAAATATTTACATACCACTTTTCCTAAAAAAACAAACAATAAAAACTCCCCCTTCTTGCACAACAGACCTCTAGAAATTTTTTCCTCTTGCAAAACTGAAAGTCTATATTCTTTGCATAATAACTCCTCTTTCCCTGCTTCCCCCAGCCCCTGGCAACCATCACTGGACTTTCTCTTTCTATAAGTTTGACCACTTTAGATACCTCATGTAAGTGAAATAGTGCCATATTTGTCTTTTTGTGACTGGCTTATTTCACCTAACTTAATATCCTCAAGTTTCATCCATGTTGTGGCATACAGTAAGATTTCCTTCTTTTTAAAGGTTGAATAGTATTCAATTACATATAGACACTGCATTTTCTGTATCCATTCATCTGTCAGTTTACCTGTAAGTTGCCTTTATCTCAGGCTTGTGGATAACGTTGCAATGAAAATGAATGTGCAAATACCCCTTTAAGATCATGTTTTCAATTCTTCTGCACATAAACCCAGAAGTGGGATTACTAGGTCATACTGTAATTTTTTTGAGGAATCTGCACAGTTTTCCACACAGCTGCACCATTTTCTATTCCTTCCAACAGTGCACGAAGGTTCCAGTTTCTCCACATTCTCATCAAACACCTGTTATTTTCTGTTTCATTCCGTTTAGGTAGTGGCCATCCTAATGAGTGTGAGGTGATACCTCATTGTGGCTTTGATTTGCGTTTCCCTGATGATTAGGGATGTTGAGCATCTTTTCATGTGCTTATTGGTCATTTGTATACCTTCTTTGGAGAGGTGGCTATTCAAGTCCTTTGCCCATTTTCAAATCGAGTTATTTGGTTTTGTTGTTGTTGTTGTTGTTACTGAATTCTAGGAGTTTTTAAAAATACATATTCTGGATATTAACCCTTGTCAAATACATGGTTTGCAAATATTTGCTCCCATTCTGTAGGCTGCCTTTTCATTCTATTGGTTGTTTTCTTTGCTGCCCAGAGATTTCTTCTATTTATGTCTTTTCATACTTCAGCTGACTCCTAATTCAGATCTATGTTCCTCACTCTCATCTGCACACCAGTTTGTACTTAAGCCTGGCCTTGCCATCTTACCTTTCTTCTTTACCTTCTATAGTGTCTAGCATAGGATTACATATTAAGGGGAAACTCAGCAGCTGAACTGCCAAATTGAATGATTTCAAAATGTCATGTCATCACATCCAGTTTTGACTTTGTATCAAGTCGCCAGGCCCATGTCTCCAAATGCTTTCTGAACATCTCAAAACTGTCTCATTGCCAGCATCTGAGGCCTTACAATGATCTTTCTCCCACTTTCTTCTCATCTACTCAGTCATTAAGTTCTCTCTAGTTCTTCTGGGCAATGAGTTTGACATTGAACATTCCTCTTCCATTCACAGGGTCACTGTGAGGAAATCCCGATGAACACAGCCCCTCCCATTCTGCTCTGAGCTGTGTTTTCCAACGACAGAAAAGTCAGCCCCTTATTGTCTTATTCAGGAACCTATGGTGATTTCAGGCTCCTGTGAGAAAATGGATAAGTCCCTTGCCTTTCATTTTGCCCCAGGAAGGTGGGAAATACAGTTCAAACCCACAATCCCCCAAATGGTCCCTCCACTTTGGCCAAATGATGTCCTTCTTAAGTCTCCAAAATGCCTCTTCATTCTTGTTTCTGCTCCTTCACTATCTTCTGGAAGACTTTCCCCCTGACTTAAATAACTCAAGTCCTTCACCTCTCTCAAATCCTAACTCAAGTACACTCCCCTGACAACTAACGCCAGTCATCTTTGGCCTAACTTTTGAATTTCCTAAGCATCTCTGTATGTTTTAACATACCAGGTTAACACTTTAGGTCATACAATAGCATTTTTCCTTTGGAATATCAGTACTTTGCACTTTGAGCAGTGAGAACCAACAAAATCACAGTAATTTTTTTCTAATTCTGAGTGATAGAAAAGTCAAGACAGAATGATTTTTTTTGCTTCACTATGGCCACTCAAAAAAAAAAAAAAAAAAAAACAACTTCAAAACAATTATCTTTGTAAAAACCTTAGGCCATATCTCCATAAACCTAAAACCTATACATCTGAAAACCACAGACTGATGTCCTTCGAATAAATTTTCAAAGTAATTTACTACCCTAAATAGTCATGAGTGCAGCTGGAGTGTTGGACTCAAAAACACTGTGTTGGGTGAGGAAGTGAAGGTCCATTATGAATCCTTGTCACTGACTCAATCTGTGCTCTTGGGCAGTTCACTTAACTTCTTAACAGCCACCTCTGTATTTGCAAATGGGGGTAAGACTGGGCTGCAAGAGGGGCTGCTTTGAGGAGCATTTAACCTGTGATGGATGAGACATGAGTTATGGCATTAGGCTACGGCAAATTTTCCTTTTTTTCTCTTAGAAAATAGAAAATGTTTATTTATAGATATTCCCTATTATCCTGAGTTTTAAGTCAGTGTTCAAACTAGGTAAGACTAATTTTTTCAGTAAAAAAAAATCAGGGTAAGTGGACAATAAGTAGTAGAAAAAATAAGAGAAAAGTAGAAAAAATAAGATGATGAAAAACAAGAGTGGAATTAATAGCCAGAAAGTATGTCTTGAGATGCAATCCTCTTGCTACAGATGGACTGAAATCTGACTCTGAGATTTCTAGCAGCCAGCTCAGGAGAGTATGGTCGGTTAAATGATTCACGAAGTCTATACGTAAAAAAACCCCAACTGCTCAAAAGCATAACTATTCTTGGCAGTAAGATCAGAGAGAAATTTTCTGTTCTAAACAATGACACTCAAGTGATTAAGAGAAGCAGGCACAACAGTTGAATAAGTGACATACAATTCTCCCCTTTAATGTTTTTGAGATATTTTTGTATTTCTTTCTCCATTCTATTTTTCAATAACAAAAAGATGGCAGTGAGGTCATATTGGTCAAAACCTTGGGTAGGTAAAAAATTAATTTTAGGGGGAATTTGAAAGGGACAACTAGGGTTTGGCAAAGAAGCACATCGACAAGGAATAGGCCAAAAGTCCAGAAATGACAAGTTTTCAGGGCAAAGCAAGGGCAAAATAGGAAGTCAGAAACCATCTGGACAGACTGAGTGTGCTGCCAAAGCCCTGAAGTGGCACAGCCTGAGTTCCACTCAAAAGATAAGAGAATGAGCTCATACTTGGGACAGGGTGGTAATATAATTATAATGAATAAATTATTTTAATAGCTGCATTTAATAAAACTTCTCCTGTGACTGCATCTCATTTATGCTATTTCTAGAAAAAGCGACATATTTATTTATCCTGTAATTGGCCTGAAAGGACTTCTACACTGAAGCTACAATTAGCTCTGACCATTAGTCCGTTACAAAGGAGGTAAAGGCAATAGAAAAAAGACTAAATGGCATGAACAGGCAATTCAAAAAGAAGGGAATTTGTATTTGCATGGTTATTTGCATGGCCAATATGCATAAAATATTCTTTCAATTTTACTAGAAATACAAATTACAAATTACAAATGCACATTAAAACATGAATGATATACCAGTGTTGTCTATCAAGTAAAATTACACAGTAATTTTTATTTAAAATAATAATACACAGCATTGGTTCCTTCATACTCTACTGCTGGCAGCTATAAACTGACACAGCTTTTATAGAGTATTTTGGCAATATGTATGAAAATCCTTAAAAATCCATACGCATTTTAATTTAGCAATTCCACTTCTAGGAGTTTATTCTTAGGAAATAATTTAGAACAATGCAAAGGATGTTCTCTGCAGAATCTTAAGTGAGTCTTAAAAATATAAAGGCTAAGAAAGTACAACAATGAGGAATTTCTTTACTAAATTGTAATTCATCCATAGTACAGAATACTATGTATGCATTCATGAAAGCTGAAATGTCACAGTAGAATTGTTGTCCTGGGAAGATATCCATGACTTATTGTTTTGTGTTAAAACCAGATTATAATAAGACAGACTGTAAAGCTATAGTGATCAGGAGCATGTGTGGTAGTGGTGTAAGACAAGTAGATACACGTTCTGATTGTAAGTCGTGTAAGACCAGATATACGTTCACATATAGACAGTGTATTGATTTTCAAAAAAGGCACAGAGCACATGAAAAGGAAAAGAAAAGCCTTTCCATAAATAATGCCAGAAGGACTAGATAACCTTATGAAAAAAGAAATGTACCTCAGTCTTTCCCTCACACCACACACTAAAAAAATTATTCAAGATGGATGAAAAGGCCTAACCAAAAAGCCCAAACTATAAAGCTTCCAGAGGAAAACATAGAAGAATATCTTTGCAATATTGGAAGAGGCAAAGATTTCTTAATCTTAAGTCACAGAAGCACCAACTATAAGCATAACATTTATTCATATTAGCCACAAACTTCAGACACCCAATGTTAGTCAACAGGTAAATGAAAGGAGCTAACCCCGCCAGTTCAAAAACCAGTGAGTAGCTGAAGCCTGCCAATGCCCAGAGAGGGAGCTTGGAAATGGCTGGGCCAGTCTTCAGATGACTGTCCCTTGGTGTCTTCACTGCATCCTCCTGGGAGACCCTGAGCCAGAACCAACCCAGCTAAGCTACTCCCAGATTCCTGACTCATAGGAACTGTGTAAGATGATAAATGTTTTTTGTTTTTTAAGCTGCTAAATTTTGGGGGCATTTAAAAAATTTTTGTTTTGTTTTGTGGTGGGGAGAGGTAGTTAGGTTTACTTATTTAATTATTTTTAGAGGAGGTGCTGGGGATTGAACTCAGGACCTTGTGTATGCTAAGCATGCGCTCTACCACTTGAGCTATACTCCCTGCACTGGGGGCATTTATTTTTAATGCAGCAGTAGATAAATGATGTGCTTTGTATACAACACACACCTTAATTTTAAAATGCTAGAAAAATGAAATCACATAGCATGTAGAGGATTGGTCCATCTCTTTCTAAAATAATATTGAACATTAAAATATTGACAATATCTGGGTGGTAGGATTATGAGTGGTTTTTACTTTCTTATATATGATCATTAGTATTTTTATTTCCTCTAAGTATTACTCAAATATCATGCTTTGTAAAATAAAAAGTCTCAAGAAAAACAAAAGATGGAAATAACTCTTTTTCCCCCCTGAGTTCACACTTCTGTAGATCAAGGGTTGCAGGGGGTCCTAGTCAAATCACCCTCTTCCACTGACTACAGGAAAGGAAGACATAGGTCTGGCACCATGAGTTTCCATCTTACTCTTTCATTAGTACGTGAGAATCTACTTTCAGCCTACGTTTAAAAGGCGTTTTACTCTCCTTCAAGAAAAGCTATTTTGCAAATCTAGGAGGAGACCAAGAAATATAGTGTCCCTTTTTCCTTGTTTACCTATCCAATATTTGAAAGAGTAAAATTGATGTTATTTTTGCCTTTCCACTTTTCACTGTCACTACCAAAGCATTCCTCTCCTCCTCCTCCTATTTTACCCTCCTCCTCCTTCTCTTCCTCCTTCTTCTACTTTTTGTAAAGTAAACCAATACCACTTGACTCAGTTTTTAAATAGTAGGAAAAGACTGGGTCAAAACCTATACAAAGTGCAGGATGATGGGAGCCTCCTAGGTGTCCTTGTGGCTCTTTTTACTTCTGGGGAAGTCCCTCTAGCACCTTCTGGACTTCTTGTTCCACCTGGCCATCCCTGGCCTTTAGTCTTCTCAGACACACCAGGAAAGACAGTCACACAGCTTGAACTTAGGCTGCACACTGTTTGCTCACATGGGCTGAGAATGCATTCCTGCTGCGGTATGCACACCTTTCAGTAGATGTAGGTGTGATCCACCAAGTACCGATGGCTGCAGGTACCCAGTTTTCATAGCTTAAGTTGTCAAGGCCTTGTAGGAGAGGTGTGATCCAGAAGACGTCATTACCCAGGAAGTGATTGAATCCATTTTCTGTGACTTTGGGTCAGACTATGCATTTTTTCATGCCCTTTGCTGATTCTCCAGACTTCTAACTGGAGTCCTCATGGCCCTATTGGTTTAGCGGTGTTAGGAGGAAGACAGAAATGAACACTCTACATAGGCTATCAGTTACCGGCCTGGCCAAAACTCTTTGGAGAATGAGGCTGAAACTGTAGGATAAAGTGAAATTTTTGGCTATATAAACATATTCTGTTCTTTATGAGAGTGTTCAGAAATCCACAGAGAAAATGTTGCACATGATTGGACATTGTCAGTGTTTGGACAGAAAAGTCTTCATTTAGGGGCAATAGGATTTTCTTTTCTACTCTTCTTAAAATTGTCATGAAATACACACAAAGTTTACCTTTTTAACTGTTTTTAAGTGTACAGTTCAGTGGATTAAGTACATTACGATTGTTGCGCTACCAACACCATTAACCCACCTCCAGAATTCTTTTCATCTTGCAAAATTGAAACTGTCCCCATTAAACGGTAATTCCTTGTCCCCACCTCCACCCACCCCTGCAACCACCATTCTGCTTTCTGTCTCTGTGAATTTGACAACTCCAGGGACCTCAAGTAAGCAGAATCATAGAGTTTTTATCTTTTTGTGACTGGCTTACTTCACTTAGTGTAATGTCTGCAAGGTTCATCCATATGTCAGGATTTCTTTCCTATTTATGGCTGAATAACATTCCATTGTATATGCATATCACATTGTGTTTCCCCGTTTATTTGTTGGTGGACACTGGGGTGACTGTAAATACTGCTGCTATGGACAGCTGGACTGATGTCTCTATGCAAGCTTCTTGAGCCACAAGAAGGAGGCTTATGTTGGCCAACTTTTGAAGACATCCTGAGACAGTAGAACAAACATTGGACACTTGTGCTGCTGCTGTTGTGCTGCTGGAGCTGGCTAGCAAAGCACAAGGGCTGGATGGGGAGGACCCAGATGGTGGAACCATGCCCATGTCCTTCTGTGCCGTCAGCATGAGCTGCATCTTGCCTAGGATGCTGAGATTCTGAAGCCCAAACACCCCCTCTGGCTAGACAGCTTACTTTTCTCCCTGATTGGGTCTTCAAAATACCAAACAGCATTCAAATATTCTTGAGTTTTCACGTATTCTCCATGAGTCTGTGCCTTAATGCAAATGAACACGCTCGTAGGGAAAATCTGCTTTTCTCCTAAAATTGAGTTCAAGAATTTTTCAGAGTTAGGTAGGGTAGCCAATGAGAAAGTGTGAGTTCTTGACCCAGAAGTGATGATGAAAACGTGGCATTTGAGGAATGTTTGATGATTTGTACAGGAGAAATCAGAGGGAGTGGATGAAACACAGAGAGACCAGGCTGGCAAGGACAAGCCCCAGTAGAGGGGCAGGAGGTGGGCTTGAGGCAGTAAATTCAGGGCACAGTGTGAAGGTGAGGAAAGAACGAAAAAAACAAGTTTAAATCTGTATACTGGGGAGTTGTGGAACTGCTGACAAGAAAAGGAAGCCTGCAGTGATTGAGTTGTCTTCATTTTCATCCTTTGTTGGAGGTTCATTTGTTTTCCACTTATTTTGGCTTCTTGTGGGCCCATTAGCCTGTTAGCACCTTGTTTCACACTAATCATAAGTGGCTGCTATTGCCAAAATGTGACATATCCAATTTAGGGCTCCGCCTGTTAGTTCCCCCTAGCTCTGCTGGATCGTTCGCTGTAACCCTTTTCTTTTTCCTTATTAGTGTGTCATTTTACAGAGTGTTGCTCAAGCCTCAGAGTTCCATGCAGTCTTCAGGCTCTGCAAAGATCTCTGCTTATGTACAGTGTGTCTGGTTAACATTGATGTTTATGCCTGTGTGTTTAATTGGTTGCTCAACTGCAGAGTTACACTGATCAAGAAATGCATTTCAGGATTGGTGGCATGTTTCATAGTATGAAAAAAATGGTCCACACACTCTGAATTCAAGATGTTGCCCTATTTCTCTATCAGGTACGGGAAATGAATCAGACAAGTTGCCATTAAAACTAATCAACCAAGCCCCTGAGTTTTGTTTTTAAGACCAAATGCAGTCATGATATGAGAAGTGATACGGATGTTTGCTGAGTTACTGGTGGTATCTCATGTTCACATTGTTATGAGTATTCCATGAGAATTCTAGGAAGATCTTAACCAGAGTGGTAAGAATAAAAATATGGCTCTCTCTTACCTGGTATTAAGACATGAGGACTCCTGGAAGAGTGTTTTGTGAATCTTCTGTAAAGCTGAAAATATAAAATGTCATTTAACATTAAAAAAGTTTTAATCTCTCTTCCATGACCGATGCACTTCTGAGAAAGCTCAAGAGGCCTGTGGCCACACAGTCGACACAGCTTTTGGGCGGTAACTTCACCCACTTTTTTCAGCAGATCGCAAGTATGGGAGTCCCAGTTACCTGAGGTGAAAACCACAAAGAATATTGGCACAGGGACCCCAAGGAGTGAGCTGCCAGGGGTCCGCACTCAGAAGTTGTGGATGTATCAGTGGGAGCCAAGGCAGAGAAGGGACTGGGCTGGGCAGCCAATGAAGAGACTCTGCCTTAACTCAGGAAGTCATGGTCTGAGGACCCAACAGGGGAGTCTCCGCAGAACCCATGGAAGCGCAGATGAGACAGCATCCACTTTCAAATATGCCAACCCAGGGAAGAAGATGAGGCCATCCTACTGCAGTTCCAGTCCCATAGGAACTGTCCTCTCCTCTCTTCTCTTCTTGCTTTCCTCCCTACTCTGAACCCACAACCCTCCCTAACCCCTAACTTTGACTCTGTTGGAGGAAGAGATCAGTTTAGCAAACCAGGAGAAGAGGAAAACCTCCAAGAAGTGTGATCAGAATGAAAACTGAAGTATAAATTAATACATTGGACAAGATGCTTCTTGTATACGTGTGTGTGTTCTGTTTTTAACTTTTTATTTTGAATTGTTTTAGGCTTACAGGAAGGTGCAAAAATAGTACATAGATAGTACCCTTCACCCAGCTTTCCCCGATGGTGACACCTTATATAACTAGTACAGTGTGAGAAACCAAGAACTTGACATTGGCATAATATTGTTTAACTAAACTATAGACTACATTTGGTTTTCACTGGGTTTCATAACTCATGTGTATACGTGTTTATGTGTAGTTCTGTGCAATTTGACCTCAAGTATAAATGTGTGTCCTCACCACCATAATAAAAATACGTCAGAATACAGAACTGTTCTAACCCCATAAAGGAACTCTGTGTGCTACACATTTATAGTCACTAAGTCCCCATACCATCCTGTTTCCTGAAAATCACTAATTTGTTCTCTATTTCTATAGCTTTGTCAATTTGAGGATAGCATATAAATGAAATCATATTGTATGTTACACTATGAAATTGGCTTTTTTCACTAAGCATAATGCCCTTGAGATCCATCCAAATTGTTGGCTATATCAATAGCTTGTTCTTTCTTATTACTGAGTAGTTTTCCATTGTATGATTGTTCCAATGTAACCATTCACCTGCTGAAAAACGTTTGAGTTGTTTCAGTATTGGGCCATTACAAATAAACTTTCATGTTTGTTATAAACATTATGTACAAGTTATTAAATAAACATAAGTTTCCATTTCTCTGGAATAAATGCCCAAACATTGCTTGGTTGTGTGATAAGTGCATATTTAGTTTTACAAGAAAATGGCAAACTGTTTTCCAGAGTAGTTGCATCATCTTACATTCCTACTGGCAATGTATAAAAGATCCAGTATCTCTGCATATTTGTCAGCATTTGGAGTTATTATTTTTTAGCTTAGTTATCCTAATAAGTGTGTTGTAACATCTTGTAGTTTTAGTTTGCATTTTCCTAATGGCTAATGATGTTGAACATCTTTTTGTGTGTTTCTTTGTCATCCATATCTCCTTTTTGGTGAAATGTCTGTTCATGTCTTTCCATTTTCTAATTAGATTGTTTTTTTCACTTGTTGAATTTTGAGGTATCTTTACGTATTCCAGATACAAGTTATCTGTCAAATAGTTTGCAAATGTTTTCTCCGTCTGTAACTTAACTTTTCATTCTCTTAAAAAGGTATTTCACAGAGAAAAGATTTTAATTTCAAGGAAGTCAAATTTGTTATTTTTTTCTTTCTTAGGAACTATGTTTTTGGATTCATATTTAATATTCTTAACCTAGCACTACGTCCAGAAGTATTTTCCTCTTGGGTTAGAACAATTAAATATTTATTTAATACAAAAGAAGTTAGCAAGGAAGAGCAGAGGAATAAAAACAACCTGAGACAAATAGAGACCAATTAGCAAAGTTGTATATACTTATACCAGTGATATCAGTAATTACATAAATGTGGATAAACTAAAACACCCTGCTCAAAAGGCAGAGATTGTCAGGCTGGACAAAAAAGCAAGACTTAACTGTATATTCTATACAAGAAACACACCTTTGTTTCAAAGACATTAATAGTTTGGATGGAAAAGGATGGAAAAAATACATTGTGAAACAGTAACTATAAGAGAGCTGAAGTGGCTATAATGATATTAGATAAAATAGACTTTAAGGCCAGAAATATTGAAGGAAAAGGGGATATTTCATAATAATAAAAGGATCAACATATCAAGATATAGTGATTAAAAATGTTTAGGAATTATAGCTATTGTCTTGTAATAACTTTTAATGGAGAATAATCTGTAAAAATACTGAATCAGATGCTGTATACCTGAAACTAATATAGTATTATAAATCTACTACACTTCAATTAAAAAATAAAAATAAAAAGTTTGCAATAGAAAAAAGTGTATATATACACCTTATAACAGAACCTCAAAATACATGAAGTAAAAATTGACAGAAATGAAAGGAGAAATTGGCAATTTAATAATAATAGTTACAATCTATACAGCACACTCTCAATAAATGATAAAACCACTAGACAGAAAATCAACAAGGTTTTATAAGTCCTGAACAACACTATCAACCAACTTGATCTAACTGGCATTTATAGAACATCACAGACTTCAGAATACAAATTATTTTCAAGTGCACATGCAACATTCTCTAGGTTAGATCATACACTAAAGCAGAACAGAATTAAATGGAAGATTCACAACAGAAAAATAGCTAGTAAATTTCCAATCTCTTTGGAAATTAAATAATACATTTCTGAATAACCCATAGGTCAAAAAAAAATCAAAAGGAAAAGTAAGCATATTTTGAACTGAATGAAACAAAAACACAACACATAAAAATATTAAAAAAAATCTAAACTAATGTTAACCAGAAAACTGATAAAGAGCCACCTTTACAACTGGACAAAGAAGAGCAATCTAAACTGAAAGCAAACAGAAGAAAATAACAAAGAGTATAGTAGAAATTATGGAAATAGAAAGAAAAAAAGTACAGAAAACTAATAAAACCAAAACTTGGTTCTTTAATAAGATGAACAAAATTGGCAAACCTGTAGCTGGAGTGACAGAGAAAATAAGAAGGAAGACACAGATTACCAAAATCAGAAATGAAAGAGAGGAACTCACTACTGGTGCTATATAAATTAAAATGACTACAAGATAATATTATAAAATATTTTATGCCAATAAAATAGACAACTTAGATGAAATGGACTAGGCACTAGAAAAACACAAATTAACAAAACTAATGCAAGAAGTATTGGAAATCTGAATAGACCTATAACAAGGAAAGAAATTAAATTAGTAATTAAAAATCTTTCCACATGGTTAAACTATTATAAACTATGATCAAATAGGATATCTTCCAGGGATGCAAGAATGGTTTGATATCTTCTAATCAATCAATGTGATACCCCATATTAACAAAATAAAACATAAAAATCATATAATCATCTCAATGGATGCAGAAAAAGCAGTTGACAAAATTCAACACCCATTTATAATAAAAACTCTCAATAAAATAGAAATAGAAGAAATATAACTTAACATAATAAAGTCCATATGACAAATTCACAGCTAACATTCATACTCAAAGGTGAAAAGCCAAAAGTTATCCCTCTAAGATCAGGAACAAGACAAAGATGTCCACTCTTGACACCCTTATTCAACTTGATGTTAGAAGTCCGAGCCAGAGCAATCAGGCAAAAAAAGGAATAAAGGCCATTCAATTGGGAAAGAAGTAAACTGTCATTATTTACAGATGACATGATTTTACATACAGAAAATCCTAAAGAGTCCACCAAAAATTATTAGAAATAATAAACAAATATAGTAAATTTGCAGGGTACAAAATCAATACACAAAAATCTGTTGCATTTTTGTACACTAACAGTGAACTAGTAGAAAGAGAAATTAAGAAAATAATCCCAAACATTGTAAAATGACTATAAATCAATAAAAAATGTTAAAAAAAGAAAGAAAATAATCCATTATACAATTTCAACAAAAAGAACAAAGTACCTAGGAATAAATTTAACCAAGAGGGTTACAGGACTTGTGTACTGAAAACTGTAAGACATTTTTGAAAGAAATCGAAGAAGATACAAAAGAAATGGAAAGATAGTCTGTGCTCATGGATTGGAAGAATTAACATTGTTAAAATGTCTGTATTACTAAAGCATTCTATAGATTCAGTGCAATACTTATCAAAATCCTAATAACATTTTTCACAGAAATAGAATAAAAAATCTTAAAATTTATGTCAAACCACAAAAGACCCTGAATAACCAAGGCAATCCTGGAAAAAAAAGAACAAAGCTGCAGGCATCACACTCTCTGATTTCAAATTAAATTATAAAGCTTTAGTAATCAAAACAGCATGGTATTGGCAGAAAAACAAACACACAGATCGTTGGAACAGAATTGAGAATCCAGAAAAAAGACCACATGTATGGATAATTAATTTATGACAAAAGAACAAAGAACTTTTTGCTCATTTCTCTATAAAATAGAGAAGGGATAATCTCTTCAATAAATGGTGTTGGAAAAACTGGACAGCCACATACAAAGGAATGAAACTAGATCACTATCACACATTTTACACAAAAATCAACTCAAAATGGATTAAGACTTGAATGTAATAACTGAAACCATAAAAGTCCTAGAAGGAAACATAGGCAATATGCTCTTTGACATTGATCTTAGATATCTTTCTGGATATATCTCCTTGGGCAAGGGAAATAAAAGCAAAAACAAACTAATGGGACTAACATCAAACTAGAAAGCTTCTGTACAGCAAAGGAAACAATCAACAAAACAAAGGCAGCCTACTGAATGGGAGAAGATATTTGCAAACAATATATCTGCTAAGGGGTTAATATCCAAATATACGTAAAGAACTCATACAACTCAACTACAAAAATCCAAATAACTCAGTTAAAAAATGGCAGAGTAGTTGAATATACATTTTTCCAAAGAAGACATACAGATAGACAACAGGTACATGAAAAGATACTCAACATCACTAAATATTAGGAAAATGCATATCAAAACCATGAGATATTACCTAAAGCAGTTAGAATGACTATAATCTAAAAGGCAAGAAATAGCAAGTGTTGGAGAGGGCATGGAGCAAAGAGAACCTTCATACACTGTTGGTGGAATATAAATTGGTGTGCTCACTATGGAAAACAGTATGGAGATTCCACAAAAAAGATAAGAATAGGACTACCATACAATCCACCTATTCCATTTCTGGGTATTTATCTAAAGAATACAAAAACTCTTATTTTAAAAGACATATGGACCCCTATGTTCACAGCAGCATTTTTTACAATATGATTACATGATATAGAAATGACCTAAGTGCCCATCAGTAGATATATGGACAAAGAAGATGTGGTATATATACACAATGGAATACTACTCAGCCATAAAAAGGTAAGATCTTGTCATTTGCAACAACATGGATGGCCCTTGAGGATATTATGTGAAGTGCAATAAGTCAGATGAAGAAAGAAAAATACTGTATGATTTTAATCATATGAGGAATAAAACAACAACAACAAAATCCCAAATAAAGGAATAAACCAAACCAAACCAAACCAAACCAAAAACCTCCATAGATACAGAGAACACAGCAGTGGTTACCAGAGGGGAAAAGGAGTGAAGAGAATGAAAAATGAGTAAAGGGGATCAACTGTACAGTGATAGATGGAAACAATTTTTGGTGGTGAGCACACTGTAGTGTATACAGAAGTTGAAATATAATATTGTACATATTAAACCTATATAATGTTATAAACCAATAAAAATTAAAACAAAAATAAAACAAATAAAACAAATCCCACATGGGAAACTACAAAACATTGTTAAGATAAATTACAAAGACAGAAATAAGTGGGGAGACCTTTTTTTTTGGTTTGGAAGACTCACATTGTTAAGATGGAAGTTCTTTCCAAATTGACCTATAGAAACAACACAATCCCTTTCAAAATCCTAGCACACTTTTATTGTAAAAATGGACAGATTGTAGATTTTTCGTTCTTTTTTTTTTTTTTTTTTTTTTGATGTGTAAACTTTGCTAGCCTATAGTCTCCAGCTACTCAAATAGAACACTAATTTAGGTGTTGCTGTGAAGGAAACTTGCAGATGTAAATGATGCCTTACTGGTTTGACTTTAAGTAGGAGAGATTATGGTGGACAGTTTTGGTCGGCTTGATTCAGTTGGTTGGCAAGTCTCAAAATCAGGGCTGATGCTTTCCTGAGAAAAAGAAGAAATTCTATCTGCAGATAGCAGCTTCAGCCCATGTCCATGAGTTCCAGGCTGACTTTCCTGCCTGCCTGTGGTTTCAGATTTGCTTAGTCAGCCCATGCAATCCTCTAAGTCAATTTCCTGTAATAAATCTCTTAATATAGATCTGTCCTACTGCTTCTGCTTCTCTTGTTGAACTCTGACTGACACACTGATAAAATAATTTATATGGAAATGCAAAGAGTTCAGATTAGACAAAACAATTTTAGAACAGAACAAAACTGGAGGACTTATATTACCCAATTGCAAAACTTAATATAAAGTTACAGTAATTACGAAAGTTTGGTATGGGTGTAAGGATGGTGTATAAGACAGAATTGAGGGTCCAAACATAGTTAACAATCTTATGGTTACCTGGGGGGAAGTGGGTGGGAAGGGATAAATTTGGGAGTTTGAGATTTGCAAATATTAAATATTGTATGTAAAAATAAATAAAAAACAAATTTCTTCTGTATAGCACAGGGAACTATATTCAGTGTCTTGCAATAACCTTTAATGAAAAAGAATATGAAAACAAATATATATATATATAAAAACTGGGACATTATGCTGTACACTAGAAATTCACACATTGTAACTGACTATACTTCAATTAAAAAAAAGAATTGAGGCTCCAAAAATTAATTCTATTATGGTCAATTGATGATGCAAATCTATGAACACATAAAGCCTTGTACATGGATATTCATAGTATCATTATTCATAATGGCCCCAAATGAAAATAGACTAAATGTCCAATGATTGTTGAATGCATAAACAAAACTGTGGCATATCCATGGAATAAAATACTATTTAGTAATAAAAAGAAATGAAATACAGAATAAATGCTGCAACATGGGTGAATTTTGCAAGCACTGTGGCAAATGAAACAAGCCAGACACAAAAGACAATAAGTTGTATAATTCCATGTATATAAAGTGTCCAGAAAAGGCAAATTTATAGAGATCAAAAGTAGGCCAGTGGTTCCTGGGGCTAGGGAGGGAGCAGGGATTCACTGCAAATGGGCTTGAAGGAATTTTGAGAGAGTCATGGAAATGTTCTAAAATTGACTCGTCATGATGTACGTATGACTCGCTAAAACTTACTAACAATGTCATTGAGTTGTACATTCACAATGGGTCTTTTTATGGTGTGTAAATTATACTTTAATAAAACTATTTTAAAAAGCAAACAGAAAGATCACGGGGCCTGGCCCAATAGTAATCAAGGGAAAAGAAAAGGGAAATTCTCTACAGAATAAATTTAAAGTGACAGTGGAAGACAAAAATAAAATTACTTTTGCAAATACTTTCCAAGAGTCTAGCACTTTTCACACACAAGTTATAGAGGTCCATACGGCTCTTGTTAGACAGTGTCCATTTCTAGGAATTCATGACACAAATATATTTTCTCTCAATGCCATGAGACTATGTAGAACTTTCGATTCATCCATAGTTATCTTACTTTGCAATGTAATTTTACAACTTTACAAGTGTAGTGAACCATAAACCACCTTCTACAGAATTCCAAGTGCAATAGAAGAAATAATGAAAGGAATTACAGGTCAGAACACAACAAGAGAAATTCATAGGCTCAGAATCTTCCTTCAGTGCCCACACCAGCCAACTGAGTTTTCTTGGAAGAGAAACTGCTCCAAGGTTAAACTCAGACTCTCCCCCCTCCCGTGACTACAGCTAATCACCTCAAAACTTTTGGGGACTTTCATCCCAGCAGGCTCAGCAAAACAATGAGGATGGGTCAGAACACTTGTCTTCAAGGGAGATAAGGGAATAGTGCAATTCATATAAACCATGAAAGTCAAGAATAAAATGGGTAGGAAAATCTAAGGCATGATGTCACACTGTTTACCGATGAAAAATTATATATTTAATGAGTAAATGGGAGAGAGTTTGCTAAGAGGTACGAGTATTACACAGGAAACCAAGTTTTGTTTGGTTTTGTACTTAGCAGTACCAGGTCATAAACCAGGTTAATGTTTGGACAGCAAACTAGGGGTTTCTGCAAAAACAGCGTCGCCCCTTCTCTCCCCAATGAAGGGACACTGATTTCCATTCACATCTTAATATTTGGAGGCACTTTACAAACTGTAGTTTCATAATCACTTTACTTACCTTCTGTCTGTTAACTATCTAAAAGCATTTTTAGCCTTGATAGTAAAATACCCTAATTCGATTTTTGACTTTTGACCCAGGGTTCCCAAGGCAGGTCACATTTTAAGGGACATGTCCAGACTCTTTTCTACTCTGCAAATCTCTCAGTCACACTAAGAAATAACTCTGAGCTGTCCCTTGAAGGGAACCGGAGGTAGATGCTGGGAGCTTTTTGGATTCAGGGGCCCTCTTGCTGTGATCACTATGGAAATGGCCCCGAGTGACCTGTGTTTTGTAGACGTTAAGCAAGCATAGGGATATTAGATATTCCAGAAGCAGAAGCATTTTCTCATTCCAAATTGTATGGAGAAAATTTGGCCCTGTCTGATACTGAGATTATTGCCTTCAATGGAGTGTGAAAGAGTCCCTTAGATTCAGATTTCCTAACTCCTCTTTTGAAATGGAGCAGATGAAACTTGCTTATCATTGTACTTAGTGAATCTCATTACAGGACTGTTATGTCTGTCAACGGGTGGCCACACGCCAGAGCTGACTTCCTCGGTTATCAGAGCCATCCAGCTGGATGTACCATCTTTCCTCTCTGCCCCATGTACATTATCACTGCCTGGCCAGAGCGGGACACCACGGGCCACTGCAGCCCTGCTGCTCAGGTGAATCTGGTACCAGTGGCGTTAAACTAGCCTCAGCTAGACAATACTCCCCTTCTCCCCTCCTCCCTGCCATCCCCCTGACGATGTCTTCTGAGAGCATCATTTCAAGAAAGGCAGGTGTCACTCTCAAGTTTTGTAGGCAGCTAAGAAACTTATGTGAAGAGCATAGAGCATTTTTATTAGGGATGACTGTTCTAGTCACTGGATACAAACTCTGTACAGGGTCATCTCCAGCACCTGCTTTACAGCCCAATTGCAAAAGTCCAGTTGGCTCTTCAGTTCAGTTGTGGATCCAGATACTCTGAGAGAATGTAGTCTCATTTTCCAACTTTTATTAGTGACAATTAGGTGAGTGAGCTTAAATCTCATCAGTTAAGAGAACATAATCAGAAAGATGCAGATCTTTTAAAAAAAAGGTTTACCCCTTTTATTAGACATAGAGAAAAAATTCTTTAATTTTTAAAATACTAAGTACAGCTCTTATCCCCATTTCCAAAATTCTGAAAGATAATGTTTTCAATTTTACTATTTTAAAAAGTCTGTGATTTTAATTTTGATGTCCCTGTTGACCCAATACTTATTTAGGACAGAGTTGAGAAAAAATGTTCAGGTTGTTTGAGATTTTTGGCTTAAGCATTTGTTACTGGCTGTTGACATATTGCCCTGACTTCCTGAATATGTGGGTCATAGAAAGTCTACTTTTTAAATTCAAAAGTTGTGTTTGTAGTCAATTTTTGTAAATGAACCATAGACAGTTAAAAAAATAGTATATTACCTTTAGGGAACAAATGTTATAGATTTATTAGTTCTGGGTTAGTATTAAATTATTTAAAGCTTCATGTCTTTATTTATTACCCTCTTTATCCTGTCAGAGACTAAGGCTGCTGTGTTAAACCTTTCACTGTAATTGCCTCTCTGACAATCTCTTTTCTCAAAAAGGCTTTATTATATATACTTCTTGATTCATTTTATGTATTTTAAAACTGCTGTATATTCATTATGAAGATATTTCACGATAAAATAATTCTTTTTACTACATTCAGTGTCTTTGGCTTGGAATCTACTTTGTACATATTGATAACCTGCTCTTGACTTTTTTTTTTTTTTTGCCTGATATAAACCCATTTGAAATTTTTTAAAGTTTCAACATCATTTTTGAGTGTAGAATTTATTTTCTAATCCAATCTTAGAATTTTGGTTTTTAACTTAAAGTTTAAGTCATTTGCATTGACTTAGGTGAGCCACTCATTTTCATTCCTGTCACCTTGCTTTATGTTTCTTGTGCCTTTTGCATTTGCTTTTTCTTTTATCTCTTTCACTCCATGCAGAATATAATAAGGAGGATATCTTGTTTCAGATTCTGTTGTAATTTTTTAAAAGTGTTAGAAAATACCTTAAGCATATCTTTCATTTTCAAAGTTTAAAAATAAAGGAGTAAATGTTGATGTCCTGATATGTCAAACACATGCCAATATTAAGTATATGAATGGTTATGGACTCAGACTATTATATACTTACAAATACAAGGCTTATTAAGAATTTAAAAAACTTTCTAGATTCAATTTGTTAATATTTATTATAGTTATTTATATTTAACACCGTAAGTTTATTTGGTTTTAATGTTGATGTGTGTCTTTTCACAGTAATTTTAATGCTTACTTTTTAGTGCCTAAATTCTTGTTACTACTTACTGCTCTTTAACTATTACTTACTGCTTTTTTGTGTAGAATTGGTTTTTGAGTCCTTTTTTGGAATGGCTACTTGAGGGGTATATTTTAGGTGTCTTGGAATATTTAAAAGTTTCAATCACCATTTCTCATGAAAGACGATTTAATTGGGACAAAAATTTCTGGGTCACTATTATCTTCCCTCAGACAGTCACTTACCAAGTTCTAGGTTTTGGCATGTTACTTTATCTCTCTAGGATTCACTTATTCACAAAATGATGATAATAGTCCTTGTCCCAGTTATTTCACAGACTTTTGTGAGGCTAAAATTAGAAAATGGACATGAAAGGACATTGAAACCAGAAAGAGCCACTGAAAAATGAGATGTTATCATTTCTTACTGAGTTTAACTTGAAGTACAATGTTTTATACTTATCTGGTTGGATTCATTTTTTTATTTGCTCATCAGTCATTCCTGCTCCACTTAGTAATTTCTTTGAGAAGCACCCTCTTTTCTAGATCCATCTGTTAACTACAGCCTTCTCAGTCAAGCCATCTGATGGGTCCAGACTGAAGAGGTCTTCATCCTGTATTAAAAATACTTCTAATTTTCTTTTAAAATAGAGGAGTGATTCTTGGGCACTGCAGAAAAATTGAAGATAGAGAACGACACAGTAAACAAAATGAAAAAAAATGGTACTATTTAAATTAATTCTAAAGCAACTAAATCTGAAGTGATTAATTCTTCAGTACTTCTGATACACAGAAACAACCACATTTTGACTTTTCTTTTTCTTGTATACACATCATCATTCTGTCCTTAAAACTGATGTTATACTACAAGCTGATTAAAGTAATTTTATATTGATGTATAGAACAAGATATACCAGTCATAAGTGTGAATTTGATTAATTTTTCATGAAGTGAATCCATCTGGGTAACCATCATGCAGAGTAGAAAGAAGACTATTACCAGCTCTTTGGAGGCCTCCCATGCACCCCCTGACCCCGAACAACCAGTTCCCTCCCCTGAGTGACCACACCCCTGACCTCTCTACTACCCATTAACTTTGACCATTTTTGAACTTGATGTGAATGAGCCAAGCACGGTGCATCCTTTTGTGGTAGCTTCTCTTGTACAGTATTGGATTTGTGAGGTTCGTCCATATCGTTGTTGTTAGCAGTGTTCATTTTTGTTATTGCACAGTATTCCATTGTTTGACTACACCACCATTTGTTTATCCTTTCTACCATGAATGGTTATTTGGTGTAATTCCAGTTGGGGTTGTTATAAACAGTGTTGCCATGAACATTTGCATACATGTCTTTGGGAGTAAATATGTATGCATTTTTGTTGGCTATATACTAAGGAGTGGAATTGCTGGGTCACAGGTATGCACATGCTCAGCTTTAGGAGATAATGCCAAGAAAGTTTTCCCAAGTGTTGGTACCAGTTTATACCCCTAGAAGTGCTGTGTGAGATTTTCAGTCACTGCACATCGTTATCAACTCTTGGTGATTTTAATGTTATGCTAGGTGTGTGTTAGCATCTTATTGTGGTTATCTGTATTTCTTTGAGATTGAAAAGACAGAGCACTTTAAATATATACATATACATATACATATATTTATGACTAGATACGTTTTGTGAGGTAACTGTTTAAGCGTTTTGCTCATTTTTCTACTGGGACACATTCTAAAAGTTTATTGTTAGGAATTTTATATATTTTGAGTAGGAGTCATTTGTCAGATAGATGTATATTAATATTTTCTTCTATACCTTGTCTTGAATTTGACTCTCTTATAGGTGCCTTTGGATAAACAAAAGTCCTAAATTTTAATATCCATAATTATCAATTATTTCCTTTATTTTTGTGGCTTTTTGTGTTATTAAAAAAAGCTTTGCTTATTCCATGTTATTATCATCCAATCCAAAAATGTAGAGGTTTTTAATAGATTTTCACATTTAGATCTAGGTTTCATCTGGGAATGATATTTAATTGATTTTAAGTACAATGTGAAGTCATGATTTGTTTGTTTTTCTCTATGTTGAAAAGACCATCTTCTTATGCAGTTTCACTTTTACCATAAATTAAATGACCCTATAACAGTGGGTTTCTTTCTGTAGTCTCTCTTCTGTTCCTTTGGTCTATCTGCATATCCTTGTACCATGACTGTAGCTTTATAATCAATCTTGATAGCTACTGTCATAAGTTTTCCAGACTAGTCGTTTGAGAATGCCTTTACTATTCTTGGATCTTTAAATGTCCATGTACAAAAAAAAAAAAAAAGACATTATTTTGTCACTTTGATGATCACTTTTGTCTTGACAGTCATAGTTTTTTTCTATCTTTTGTTCAACAATTTACCAGAACATGTCTAAATGTGATTCCCCTTTCATGGATTCTGCTTGGTAATGAAGAATTGTTTTAGTCTCTAAATTCAACTTTCTTCATCTTCGTTAAATTTGCTCTTATTATATCATTTTTTGTTTACATATATATATATATTGAGGTATAGTCAGTTTACAATGTTGTGTCAATTTCTGGTGTACAGCACAATGCTTCAATCATACATACACATATATCTATTCATTTTTATATTCTCTTTCACTGTAAGTTACTACAAGATATTGAATAGAGTTCCCTGGGCTATACAGTATAAAATTGTTGTATATCTGTATTATATATATTAGTTAGTATCTACAAATCTTGAACTCCCAATTTATCCCTTCCCACCCACTTCCCATCCTGGTAACCATAAGTATGTTTTCTATGTCTGTGAGTCTGCTTCAGTTTTGTAAATAAGTTCGTTTGTCTTTTTTTTTTTAAGATTCCACATTTAAGTGATATCATATGGTATTTTTCTTTCTCTTTCTGGCTTATATCTTTACTAATTATTTTATTCTTTTTTTCTAGTGGATTCTCATGAGCACTTGTACCTGTTTTCTGATTTCTGTTCATTGCCCACAGTATCTATCTAGTTCTTTTTATCTCTAATTCCATTTCCTCTGCATTTTCTAATGATAAGCTTTATCTCTGTATAGCATCTCTGTTAGTGACGCTAGAACACTGGGAACTGGCTCATTGCATCTAGTTCCCAATTTTGTCCCAGTCTCCACTCCCGATACTCAGGATAAGATTGTCTGCCTGTACCCTAGTTCTACTAGCTGCTACCTCACAGGAAAATCTTGTTTCATTAAGCAGCTCCTCTTATAAGCTTCCATCAGTTTTATTCAGTAGCATGTAAAGGTAATACTACTGGATATTGCTGACCCAAATTGTTGAAATGAGTCCCCAAAGAATTGATTTCTATCTATCTCTTATTTTTTTACTAGCTTTTAGCCAAAATTATGACGTTTGTGGGGACTTTTCTGATCTTTCTTCTTTTTTTTTTTCTTACAGTTTATCATTGCTTTATCAGGAAGGTGTCAATATCTTTCAAAATTCTGTTACTATTTGCAATATGTCTAGCTAACATTCTTTGGAGTTTGTGCCTCATAGATAGTCCAATTTTAATTTTTCCATGGCTGAGGTGAAATTTCTTCCATATCCCTATCCCCTCCATTCCACTGGTTATTCCATTCTGAACATGGTGATGATCTGGGGAGCAATTTAATACCTGGACTCAGGTGCCTTCCTACTTTGTGATTGCAAGAGGAATTCCTTTCTCTCTAACTCCTTCTTTTCATGGTGGCAGCTTTATCTTAATTGTTTTTATTTAACTCCTATTGCCTCTACAGATTCTCTGAGTGATTTATCAACTTGTTTTTCAGAGGTCATATTCATTTGACACTCTTATTATCCTAAATTAACACTCCAAATAGTTAACTCAGGCTTATTATAAAGTTCAACATAAACTCTTTTATATAGTCCATAAAAATTATATCAGCAATGCTGAGATTCAGAGAAGGGAGAGAGTAACATAAGATGCTCAAGAGGGAATTAGAAACACAGAGTTATAAAACTTTAATGCTTACAGTGTCCTAAAAACAATTCAACTCAACTTCTTAATTTTATAGATGAAGAGATTGAGGCCAAGAAAGTCAAAGTGACTCATTTAAGGCTACTATTTTGAAGAGAGACAGAGCTAAACTGAGATATAGGAGGATGCTCTTTTTTTTTTTTTCTGATTCACCCATCACATTTTCCTTCCTCTGGAAACAAAAAGCTCCATCTTTTTAGGAAATTATTTTAGGGAATTCTCCCTCTAGTCTTCTCTAACCATGTAGCCCTAATAAGGGCTGAAAACCACACTGACCTGTTGCCACATGCATGAATGTGTGTATGTGATCTAATTTAGGCCACCCAGTAGCCTTCTAAAGAATTTTAAAAACTGACCTAAGGAAAGGAAGCAGTTATCCCCTGTTGGCAAAGCTGGGAAGAGTTGGACTGCAGAAGACCATGTCTCCCACATTATGTGAACACTTTGTTAAGAGAATGAAACCAAATTCTTGAAGGTATTGAAGACAGAAAATGGAGATAGTGGGTCTTGACAGCATTTGAGGGCCTGGTTCCAGACACCGTGTGGCCCTCCACCTAGATGCTACTCTGCCCATGGCTTGAGTAGCTGAGGTCAAGAATTGCCCTTGTGACCTAAGCTGAGTATGATTTTAGCAACTTATGATCAAAAGAGTCTGGGCCAATATGTGTGCCTTTAAGAAAATGCAGAAATTAAACAGATGGAGAGGATGGGGAGGAATTCTAGGCAGGGAGGGGGTTGAGCCAAGGTTTGGAGGCCAAAATGTGGTGCTCTGATCTGACAGCTTGGTAGAATTAACACCTCAGCAGGTCGAGGATTATATGGAGTGGAGAGTAAGAAGAGCACACAGAATTGGTTCCCTGGGGTGGGAACACCTGGGTGTTTCACCAGAAGGAGCTCTGAAAGGGAGGGTAAAAGGTACCACACAGGGTTACCTCACTGTTAGGTAGGGAGTATTCCCTCACACACACACTCTCTCTAGTAACGCAAACACCAGTGGTAAAACAGACAAATCCTGCACGCTTTTCTCATCTAGCTTGATCATAAATTTCCTACTTAATTTAAAAGGCAGAAGAAGCATTCACTCATCTACAGAAGAATGTAAGGCCAATAAAAGAAAGACTTCACTGTAACTAAGACTGTGAAATTGCTTCAGTATCCTCTCATCTTTAGTGTCTGGAATATTTCTGATTTATTGTCCTTTCGGGGCTGGGAAAATGAATCCATGAACTTTAAACAGTGCTGGTCTTCTAAATATGTAGCCCTTCTGCAATCCTCATTTCCTTGTGGCATTTCAATTCTTTACCTTGAGATCCTTCAACTTCTCAGCTATATTTTCAGTCTTCTCATTGGAGTTTATTGGATTTGTATTTGCACACTTGACCATGTACAATTTAGCAGGCTTCAGTGTGGGGTCCCTGTTAAGAAGGAAGGAAATTAATGATCCAGGTAAGCCAATCTAAACTGAAATGCTGGTGTTAGACACTGTGAAAGAATGAAAACTCATCTTACTTGGGCTGTCAAAGCCCAGATTTTTTGTTAAAATTATTCAGTAGTGCGGAGTTGGCCATGAGACCACGGGAGGGATAGGCAAGCCTCGAGATGTACAATGTGTTAGAATAATATCACTCTCTTTTCAGTTCTGTCACTGCCCCATTTGTGCTCACGACTGCCTTAGAGCAGGCATTTTAGTCAGAGACCTATTTTTCCTCTCTGCCACATAATGATAATGAAGCTGTGCAGCCTGATTCCCATGGATTTTAGGAGAATGACAGAAAAGTGTTTTCTGAAATGAGAGTCATTTTAACATGGGTAATGGAATGGAACTGGGAAGTCATTATGGGTGTCCCACAGGCCATCAGGTGCCTTCTCCCCGGCTACACTTCCAGGGGAAATGCCAGTACTGTGGAAATGACCAGCTTTGTGGTAGTTGCCTGATGTTTCCTTCCCTTTAAATCCTGCTTCCTGGCAAGGCTTTTTCTCAGATTTTCTGTTGGTGCAGTTGTCCTATAATTTCTTTCTTAGCCACATCCCTCCACTGCCCTGACTGTGTAATTCATATCAGCATCATAAGAGCAAAGGAACACAGGACTGGCTAGATGCTGTTTGACAATAGAAAGAAGTGATACTCAAACTTCCAGAACCACTCACATAGCTTCAGGAAAAGTGCTTGAGGTGTTTTTTCTGAAACATGGCTTCCACTGGGCTGTAAATAGTAAGCCTACTTATAGACTAAAAGCTCAGGATGACAAAAGCTGTAACATGGATAGGAAAGAATAGAGGAGCCTAGGTCTGATGGATAAGAGAGACATCAAAAAGAAGTGAACATGACCCCCTGGCTAGTAAGTTTTGTCTTGTATTTTTAGGGTGTTTTTTTCCCGAGAAGAAAATCTAGCAAAGCATCTAGCATGTGTTAGATACTCAAGAAGATCTCTTTTTTAATGAGAGAATAAAGGGTAGAACAGATTAATATATACATTTATTCACAACAACAACAGCAACAACAACACAATAAACTATGTAGAAAAGAGACGTTACTATTTGAGAAGTGCTCACCGTTGGGTTCCCAGAGAAGTGAGATAAATCTCACCATACTCCATGCAACAAAAACCAGTGGGAAAGCACAACCAAGAAGATTTCTACTTCTTCATCCATCATCAACAAGTTAAGGAGACATAGCTACAAGATGGGGATTTATGTAAGTGTGTGTCAGTTCAAGTCCCCTAGGAAGCAGACACCAAGATGGAGTCAGAAGTACAAACGCTTTTTTGGAGTAACACCTATGAAGGATAAAGGGAGTGGGACCAGGAGTAGACAGGAGAAGTCTTCAGACTGCAATGCAGGTTTGACAGCTGTGAAACGATAAAAGAAAGGAAGGATGTTTGTATAGGACGTGCCTAAGACACGGGTGTTTAAGAGTGTCTAGGCTAATGGAAGATTCTCTGCAGAAAAATCCCATGTTGGGTAGAAATGGCCAGGATCTGGTACACCTGTCATGATCTGTCATTGTCCAGGGTTGCATGTGTCATTAATTCAAATGCTACAGTAGATCCTGAAGACACACTTACATGGCTGCCTTGTAGGAAACTCAGCTTCCTTATGCAAGTTCCAGTCTTAAAGTTTACTATATTTATAGTTCTGTATTTATTTCATAAGGGTTAGTTCATCATAAATCTGGGGTAACCATGTTGTCAGAAGAGGTATGTAGAGCATTATCCTGTGCTATAGATATATTTCAACTCCTTATCTTCTATGGAAGTGTTGGAGTTAGCATGGGTAGGAAGGCAGGTGTTACATAACAAAAATATTCTATGAAATTGAGGATTTTGTTTCTGGGTATGATGGAGTGGTTTATAAAAGGCTGATGGTTCCATTGACAATAACTAGAAAATTTACAGTGGGGGAAAAAACAAAAACATTGCCATAACAGCCAAGATTTGAGGGACCAATATCTAAAAAGGAAGAAAAGTTAACCATGGACAGCCAAATATTCTGCATGTTGATTTTCTCCTGGGGCATTTTTTAAATTCTTGGGCCAGAGAAAGAGGCTGAGTTGCTAAGCAGGCTGTAGGCAATCTCATAGAGCTGGGATGGCAACTTAGAGTTTGGGCCTCCTAAAGCAGCTTGGTTTTGAAGGGCCAAGTTCCCAGAGAGCAAGGAGATACAGAGAAGTAAGTTCACATGTTGCACCAGTCTTCCCCTTGAGGCATTTTCTGATTCTTAAACTGAGCAGGGTCAGGGGCTATGAAATTGAGCAGAAATCAGATAAAGTATAGAGTAAAGGGTTTTCTTTGTTTGTTTGATTTTTGTTTTAACAGTCTCTTGATGCTAAGGAGATAAAAATTGGAATCCAAGACCTGCCAGAAATGTGGGCACTAGTCAATCCCCTAGGCTCCGAGTTGACCACACCGTAAGGACTAAATAGAGTAAGCTGTCAGAGTGCAAAGATCGTCTGCTCACTTCCTGGCAAAGGAGCGAGTAGATTCCCTGTGGAGGAAGGTAACATTGACTCTCTACAGTATTTCAATCACAAATTTTGGCATTCAATAGGAAATTATCATTCATACAAGGAAACAGAACAAAGAGAGAAATGAGACATTTGACATCAGTAATGGACAGAAAGCTTAATTTAATGTGATAATAGATTTGAATTTGGGATTTTAGATGAATAACAACATTTTATAGTAAAGGTACTGAAATGAAAATATAAAGAAAGCAACTAATAACTTCAGCTTGACTCTTGTCTATAACCCACTTCATGGTGTCCCTTCAGCTTTACTCTTTAATGTTCGTAGTTTGAGATTTCTCTTGTTCTGCATTTTTCTTTGTGATTACAGAATTTATAGTTTAATACATACTACAGTTCACAAAAAAATCCTTCGAAGAAAGACAAAAGTTGAAGCCTTAAAAAGACTGATATAATTGTTAACTTTCAACACAGGGAAAAAGAGATTAGGCACAAATAACAAACATAAGGAATAAAAAGGAGACATCATTACAGATCCTGCATGTAAGATAAGGATAAAAATATAAGCAATGTCAATAAGTTTGAAAATTCAGATGAAATTGTCAACGTCCTAAAAGTGCACATCTTAGCAAAACATCTGAAGGACATATGCCTTAAATTAATCTGGAATTAAAAAACTACTAACAAAGAAAATTCCAGTCCATGAAGATTTCACTTGTGGATTCTACCAAACATTTAAGGAGGAAGTAACTTCAATCTTACACAACTCTTCCAGGGAACAGAGAAAGAGAAAACATTTTATAAGGTTAATATAACCTTGATACTAAAACCTGATAAAACCTGGTCAGTTTTTCTCATAAACTTAGATACAAAAATCCAAAGCAAAATATTAGCAATTCGTATCCATCCATAAATGAAAGAGGCAAAAAGTTTAACTAATTTGAGTATATTTCAGTAATATCAGATTTGTTTAACATTTGAAAATCAATGTACTTAACTATAGCAACCAAATAAAGGAGAAAAATCATGTAATCATTTCAAGAAATACTGATGAAGCATTTGAAAAATTCAGCATCCATTCATCATTATCACCACCACCATCATCACCACCAAGATCATCGTCAACTCTTGGCAGATTTGAAATGGAAGCAAATGTCCTTAATATAATTTTTAAAATCTCTAATAAAAATAACATATCATGGTGAAATATTTATACCTTTCTTTCTGAGATCTGACATGAGATAAGAATGCCTGCTATCACCATTTCTTTTCTGTGTTGTATTAGAAGTTCTAGCAAGTGCGGTAAGTCAAGTGGGAAAAAAAAAGAGGGATTAGATAGAAAGAAACAAAATTGCCTAAATGGGCAAATAACATAACTGAGTATATAGAAATTCCAAAATAGTCTGTAGACCAACTATTAGGATTAATAAGTAAATTTATTAATGTTGCCAGATACAAGATCAATATGCAAAAGTCAACTATATTTCTATATAGCAGCATATAAGAATCAAAAATGAAAATTAAGTAAAAGTACTTTTTATAAACACCTTTAAAAAAGAAAAAAATTCCTACAAATCAATTGACAAAAAGACAGGCTTTTGTTTTCCATACAGAAAACTACAAAATATTATTAAACGTCATTAAAGAAGATCTAAATAAATAAAAGGCATAACATATTCACGAGTTGGAAGTTTAAATGGTTAAGATACTAGTTCTTCCCTCCATTTCAAATACCCATAAATTCATTGCAATCACAAATTAAAATCCTACCAGGATAATATTTTTAATCCAAACCGACAAGCTGATTCTCCGATTTATCTGCAAATACAAGGGGTGGCCAATGACAATACTGAAAAAGAAAACAGCTGAAGAACTTACACTTGCAGGTGGCAAAGCTTATCACAAAGTTAGAGTAATTAAAACAACGTGGTATGTGACTTAAAATGATTTGACTTATGATTTTTCAGTTTTATAATGGTGCAAAAGCTATATACATACAGTAGAAACTGTACTTCAGAATTTGAATTTTGATATTTTTCCCAGGCTAGCAATAGGTGGTGTGATATTCCCTTGTGATTCTCTCGTTGCAGCAGCAACAAGCCAGTAGCTCCCAGTCAGCCATGAGATCCCAGGGATAGAAATCGGATGCACTCACAACCATTCTGCACCCATACAGCCATTCTTCTTTTCACTTTCAGTACAGTATACAATGTTACATGAGATATGCAGGACTGTATTATAAAGTAGGCTTCGTGTTAGATGATATTGCCTAACTGTAGGCTAATGTTAAGTGTTCTGAGCATGTTTAAGGTAAGCTAGGCTAAGCCATGATGTTTGGTTGGCTAAGCATATTAAATGTGTTTTCAACTTAAAGCTATTTTTAACTTATGATGGGTTTATTGGGACACATCCCATCAAAAGTCATGGAAGGTCTGTACTGGCAAAAGGGTGGTTGAGAAGACCAATTTAAAAATCCAAAAAGTGACACACTTGTATATACACAAAAGTAACACTGCAGTGCAGTAAAGAAAAAAATTATCTTTTCAGTAAATGGTTCTGCATCAATTAGGTATCATAATGAAGAAAAAAATCAAATATTGACCCCCAATCTCACACCACAAGGAAAAGTTAATTCCAGATGGACTATTGATTAAAATGTAAAAGGCAAAATATTAAGGCTTCTGAAAGCAAACTAGGAGGTATCTTCCTGCTATTAGGATAGACAGAGCTGTCTTAAATAGGATAAACAAATCACAAATCATAAAGGAAAAGAATAATGTATTGGACTATATTAAAACGAAAGATTTCTGATTATTAAAAATCGCCATTAAGAGAGCGAAAAGGCAAGCAGCTGAGATATATTTTCAAAACATGTATCTGACCCAGACTCATACCCAAAACATATTTAGAAAATCCTAAAAGTAAATAAGAAAAAGGCATTAAAAAACCAGTAGAAAAATAGGCAGAAGACTTTAAAGAGACTCTTCACAACAGAGAATATCCAACAATATCAGTAAACATATGAAAGGATTACTTGTCCTTAGTTAACAGGGCAATTCAAGTGAAACTACAAGATACCATCATGCAACTATCAGAATGAATATACTTAAAAATGCAGAAAACGTCATGTGCTGGCAAGGATGTGTGGTCGTGTCTTGTACACTGTTTCTGAAGGGAGGCTAAATTGATACAACTCTTTGGAAAACTGTTTAATATTATCCACTCCAGTTGAACATATGCAGACCCAACAACTCCATCCTTGGGTGGGAAATGTGTGGAGTAGGCACCAAAAGACATGCACAAGAATGTTCCTAGAAGTGCTGTTTGTAATATCCTCAAACTGGAAACAACTTAAATACCCTTTAACAGCAGAAAGGATAAATAAATTGTGGTATATACATACAATGGAATACTATATTGCAACGAGAGTGAACCACTACTGCTACATCAACAGTTTGGATGAGTTTCTTAAACATAATATTGAGTGGTATAAATCAGACACGAAAGAATACTGAAAGTCCAAAAATAAGCAAAATTAGTCAATTGTGATAAGTCAGGAGAGAGGTTACCTTAAGAGGAGCTGTGACAGGCAGCAGACACAAAAGTGGAGACTTCCAGGATGCTAGTGATGCAAGCTTATTCTTGACCTGGTTTTGGGTACACGGATGTATTCATTCTGAAAATTCATTGACCCGCACACTTATAATTTGCTTACATTCCATATGTATGTTTTGCTTCAGTAACTGGTTACTTTAAAATATTCCATGATGCCATTTGCAGCAACATGGGTGGACCTAGAGACAATCATACTAAGTAAGCCAGACAAAGACAAATATCACGTATCACTTATATGTGGAAACTAAAAAATGATACAAATGAACTGATTTACACAACAGAAAGAGAATCACAGACATAGAAAACAAACTTACGGTTACCAAAGGGGAAAGGGAAGAGGAAAGGATAAATTTGGATTAGCAGATACTAACTACTATATGTAGAATAGATAAACAACAAGGTCCTACTGTATAGCACATGGAACTATAGTCAAGAATTCGTAATAACCTATAATGAAAAATATGAAAAAGAATATACATACATATAAAACTGAATCACTTTGCTGTACACCAAAAATTAATACATCATAAATCATCCAAATGTCAATAAAATAAAATATTCCAAGAAACTGATTTCCTATGAAATTTGTGGATCCTGCAATTGACAAGAGAAAAGCAATAAAAATCAAGAAATTTTGAGCTAGCCTGCTATTGGATTGCACAGTATTTCAGAGTTTGAAGGAAACTTAACAGTTACTTAGGCCAAAATCCTTCTACATACACAAAGCAGTTACTTTGGAAACCTGCTACTATTCTATGGGTGTTTGAGCCTCTTCCTTCAAAATTTTATTCATGATTAGTCAAAGGGGCATACAAGGAAACAGATCTTTTTAAAAATCCAAAATGATATATACTGTTTTGATTATTTACCTACTACATTAGACTTTAAGTGGTTTTTGGTTTTTTTTCCTCAAAAGATACAGATTTACTATTATAGGATATTCAATAACATTATCTTTGGAATTAGCATGTATTTCCCAAAGGACTTCTTTGAAGGAACAACTTTATTGAGACTCATATATCCAATTGCCTTTCATAGTCTAGGTACGTGGTAAACATCAGAGACATTTATTATTGGTAGGGCCTTATTCCCAAACACTTTTCCGTATTTAGTATGGACTCATATTTTATTTTTGTCCCCAGATTCCATTGGAGGAAGCAATTCCAGGTAGTAATTAGTACTTTTGCTTTCTGGACACAAGGGCAGCCAACTTTCAAAGAACCAAAGGATGACAAAAAAAAAAAAAAAAATACATAGGAAATAAGTCAGCAGTCCTCAAAGTGCAGGGCAATCTCTGGACCAAAAGTATCAATACCACTGGGACACTGGTTAAAAATGAAAATTCTTGGGCCCCCAATGAGACCTACTGAGAAAAAAACTCTGGGGTGCGTTCAGCAACCCGTGTTTTAACAAGTCTTCTAGGTAATTACTATACACGCTCAAGTTTGAGAACCACTGGCATAGGAAGCATTGTAGCAGAAAAAATACAGTCTTTGGAGTTAGCCTTAATCCTTGCTTTGCCACTTCCTAGTTGGATAATCTTGGGCAAGTCTCTTGATTTGAATGTTGAGTTTTCTCAACAATAAATAAGAACAATCGCTGTAGTTAATCATTTTATAAATAAAATGGGATTTGGAAATCTAGTTCTCACTGAAATAAATGAGAGGTTAAGAATTCTCTTTGGTCTATGAGATGTCACAAAAATGGAACTGTTTCCATTTATTTAGTCATGAAGCATGTTTAAAAATATTTCTGGCTTTGTCCATTCATGGGAAGCTTTCCTTGTTGATGAGAACATTGCCATGTGGCAACTTATCCTGAATAAAATTCTGCTCGGCATAGGACATACAGCATGTCCTGGGACTTTGAAGATGACACTGCTGAATAAAGAGCAAGAACAATCTTTGAAGAAAATGACTGAGTGTGCATCAAAACCATTTTTGCACCCCTATTTTTTTGGCCTTCTTTCATGCTTTAGTAGATGCAAGATTCAAAGAGTTGCCCACCTCTCTCCACTTCTCACTTATAAGCCATCCTCTTTTCTGGTAAGTGGCTCTGCACTTGGAGAACTCCCCACCTGGAAATAAAGGATCAGAGGAAATGCCTTGCTCTTCTTCGCTTCCTTTTTATACCCGGAAGTAAGTGTATTTGGCTCCAGTCTCTCTGCCACGTTGTAGAAAACACCCTACCAAATCTGACGGAAAGAAGACATTTTCTGCTTTCTGTTTCCACCCATTGTCCTTGTTTCAGTGGTAATGATTTGGGACGGAAAGTCTAAATCAGCCACTTGTACAGGTGACTCAATATGGTAATTTTAAGTGAAGACACTGTCAAATGTTGGCTGGATGTTAGGTTGTTCACAAGCATATTGGGTCGGGTTTCTTTTCCCCCTTCATGTCCTTTGTTTTGTACGGGTTCTGGGCCTGAAAACTGCTCTCTAGCCTGTGTAGACACAGCACTGACAGACAATGACACTTCCTCCACTGTTAGCCTGGAGCTGGGGTCTACACTGGCAGAATTCTGTCACTCTGTTACTTTTCCTTTTTTCTTTCTCTGCTTTTATTTTCAGGCTCTCTTAGTCCAATAGAAATGGAGGAAAAAATTAACCTCCCACTGCTTCTGCTTTAAAAAATAAAGACATCTTAATTTCCTTGAGACTCTTACTTCAAGAGCAAGTGTATAAAATAGGATGCATTCAATGCATTTTATTTAATTCATCAAATTGCAGTGTTTACATACAAGCTAATTCATGGTACTGTGCAAATTAAAGGGCTTGTCAAAAAAATGAAGGCTTTCAAATTAGTCTGAGAGGCACCTATTATTCATTGAATCAAGGAGCCAATCATAGCACACTTCAGTAATATCTTTCATATATTTATCATTGTCAGAGGTTTCCATAAGCCCCACATTACATGTCACTCCCAACACATAAGTACATTACTATCACACATGGAAACCTACTCATTTGCCAGAAAGTGACTTGTACATTACTAGAATCTCACTTTCAGAACGTGCTGCCATACTGTGTGGCTTTGAAAGATATTACTCATTTCCCCAAACTTCAAAATGGGTCGAGTAAGCCATAAATGGATGCCCGCCTGCAAACACAAAGTCAGATGCATGTTGTATCACAGTGCTTGCTTGCACACTTGTATATGTATGGTCATTTTTGCATTTGAAAATGATGCATTCCAGTGGTAGAGAAGATGAGAATGGCTGGAGACAGATCTTTTGAGTGGTCTCAGACGACTGAAATCTTGAGAAGAGCAGAATACACAAGCAGGATGACACAGTGGGGAAACGCTCAGCTTACTCAGAGAGTCACTGTGTAGCTTTTCAATTGTATTTACAGATAAGCCATTTCATCTATATTTGTGTGAATGATCCAGTAGTAGAACATGACTACCCACACGCTGGTGTACTGATCCACACTCTAGTACAGTAATTCACACAGCGTATGGAGGATGACACCGCCTCTCCAGGGGGATGTTCGGAACCATGTGGGGGCATTTCCAGTTGCCACATTGACTGAAGGACGGAAGGTGCCCAGCACTTACTGCCTAGCTTCAGGGGGTGTTAAAAATTCAGCAACATCCTGAACAATTCTGCACAAATAAGAGTTGTCATGACAAAAATGTAAATTGCTCTCTCTTTGAGAAGCAGCTATTTGGTTCATATCCATTGATTGTTCCCATCTTGGGATCACTGAGTGTCTAGTAGTTGTCATGAGTTGCAGGAATCTGTAAACTATGTTCAATATTTCATATCTCAAGATCATCCAGATTTTTCTTTTCTGACTTCCAGAGTCATTATCCAACTGTTTACTGTACATGTCCATCTGGATATCCCAGAAGACCTAATTCAGCATGTCCAAAGTCAAACTCGTCCTCTTCTTGCTCAGTCTTTTTCATCTCAATTATCCCCTGTGTTGGCAAATGGTACTGACATGTAGCCAAGTTAAAAAAAACCCTGAGAATCATTTTAGGTGCCTTCCTCTCCTCACCCTCACGTTTAATCAGTCACTAAATTTTGGGATTCTACCTCTTGGGTTTAATTCACTTTTTTCATATGCAAAGGCAGGAGAGGATGGAAGAAGGGCTAGGAGAAAGGAGTTAATGAAATTTTAATTTCATTAACTTAATTAATGAAATTAATGAAGTTAATTTTCTTCATACCTGCTTCTACTGCCTTAGTTCAGTTTCTTTTCATCTCTCACCTGGACTGTTGAATTAATCTTCTAACTGATCTCCTTGCCTCACTGCATTAATTAAGAACCTTTTGGCTGCAAGTGACAGAAAACTCAACTAAATGGGCTTATGCAACATAGAAGTCAGAAGGCTCAGGGACAGCTCAATCCAGGGTCTGAAAGACTTACTTAGATCTCTGTCTTGCTCCAGTCTTATACTTTCCTTTCTCCTCTGTGGCTCCCTCTCAGGCAGGCTCTCAGGTGTGATCTCAATGTGGACTGTGCTGGCAGCTCAGCTCTAGGTCTGTTCCTCTAGCAACCTCAGTTCAGAGACAGCCACTTGCTTAGATGGTATAGCAGAAGTCCTGGGATCAGGTCTCCTTGGTTCCTACCATGTTGTATGCCCAATTGAGCCAGGAGAAGGGTCAAATCATCCCACACAAACCCCATCAGTTGGGCATGGGGAATAGTTGGTTCCTCAAGAAAATTAGGGGTTTTGTTAGTAGAAAAAGAAATGTGTACTTGGGAGTAAATGTCCATTAAAACTTTCTCCAACCCAAGCTCTATCCAGGGACCAGAACAATCTTTTTTTGCACACTGAATCACATCCTTCCCTTGATAAAATCCTTCCATAATTTCCCACTGCCTACATGATAAAGTCTAGGAATGCATGAGCGACACTCCAAGATCTGACCTCTGCCTACATCTCATGTTCTGCATCTCCTCTCCACTGGCTCCCCACTCTGCCTTGGCATCTACCACTGAGATTCTCCTAACACCTCATACTGTACCATGCTTTGAATAGTCTTAGAAAGCCAAGCTCTAGAAAATACCTATTTCTCCACCTAGAAAATATTTTTTTCATTAACTCCTCTCTCCTAATCCATTTTCCATCCCCTCCTGCCTTTGCACACCCCCCTGAGCCTGCACGGATTTGTATCAGAACACCTGCGACCCAGTCCCACCCTGATTGGTCTGTTTTCCCACCTAGACTGTCAGCTTCTTAAGGTCAGGGACAGACATTTATCTTTGTTTCCCAAATACCTAACAAGGTGCATGACCCATAGTTGTCGATATGTATTAATTGAATGAGTGAATCAATTAATCATAACAAAAATAAAATATTTATCATTGGTAAAATCAAACAAGATACCAATACAGATTTTTTTTTTGGATGGTTGAAAAAAGTGAAAATGCATGGGGAAAGGATGTTCTTAATGCTGGAGCAGGGAATGACTACATTGAGTGAAACATTGTATTACAGTATTATTAACTGGGGCATTGTGTTAATTCATTGAATAATCATTATTTTGAGGAGAAAATTTGGTGATGTAATTCGGTTATATCCATACTTCATTTCGATTTTTAGGTCATTATGGTGGCATCGTAAAGAGACAGTAAACTTCAGCCAGTGAGCAGATGGCAGTGGATGTAAGGTCAGTGAAACTACGGGCATTGATTGTTTTGTCTTCTTAATCTAAAATCTTCCCAGAGTGTGTTATCAGATGGAAACAACCACCCAGCACTCAAACTAATGGCCAAGGTCATTTTCTCCAGCAAGGCAGCGATACAGCTGTGTCCAGTGCCCTAGGCAGGACTTGAAAGAACCCTGTTTGTCTCTCTTCTGCCAGGGTGGGGGGAGTGCCCCTCCCCTGCACCACAGGTCTGCTTTGAACAACATTCCAAAGAAATCTCCCCCTTGCTCAGTGAATGCTAAACAATTCCTTCTTTCTCCCTTAGAAGTTCAACTCAAAGAACATCTTTCATTAGGACTCATCTAAGAATTTAGGGAGAGCAAAATTTGGGTCTTATCAGAACATTGAAAGTGCTAGGTAATGAGGATCTTGGCTGTGTTTATATATAATTTTGTCCTGAATTGACTGTCTCTGGAGTTCAAAGTCTTCTGCAAAGTGCCAATCCTCGGTTTCAAGGAGCTGAGCCATCATCTGAGCTAAGAATGGAACTCAGGTTTCTTAACTCCGCAGCCAGAACTACATCTATTAGAACACTGTGCCTCTCGATTGTGTCTTAAATTAGGCACATAAATGAATTCACTCACACTCTCTCTGCCTACCAAGTTTCTGCAAAGGAACTTATCGACGCTACATGATACAGTTGGGAGAATTTCCTCAGCTCTACAGTTAAACTCCTACAGACTCTGGGAGTGGGAGCAACTCAGATTGAAAAGCTTAAGTCTCCTTCAATCTTCTAAGAGCTGCAAGTTGCTCCCACCCCCACCCCCATCATCAGTCAGACACGCAACAAAGGAAATCCTCCTAATCTTAAGCCAAACTTCAACAGGGAATTTACAGGTTTAATGCAAGAAACTGTTAGTCCAGCAAGCTAGAAAGATTTCTCCAAGTGTGGAAAGGAATGCGCTTGGACATGGCCAAATTCCATTTGCCATCAATGGAATTCCAAATGGGGGCTCTGCCTCATTCACCTCGTTCAGGCTCAGCCCTGTCTCCCAACTGCCTCCATCTGGAGGAGGGAGGAGAGGGGTTTAGTGAATTAGAGCAAATTGCTTGGCACTGCTCTGACCTGAAAGCTGAAGGGAGCTAGGGGCAAAAAATCCCTTTTATTTTTAATGGACTCTTGCCTATCATTCATTCATTTATTTATTTATTTATTTATTTATTTATTTATTTATTTATTTATTTATTTATTTATTGTCACTTGAAGCTCTAGTGTCTGTGGAGAGGGGAGAGAAAAAAACCACACAACAAACCCAAAAGGAGAATATAAATAAATATCATTTGGCATCTTGCATAATATCAACCAATGGCAACAGCAGGTTTTTGACAGGCCTGCGAACTTCCCCAAAACAACATCCTGCCAGGCTGGCTGTGATTCAGGCATGAGTCAATGCTGCAGGATGGACCGCTGCCAGCCCACTTCTCCACCCGGCCACCGAGAACCGCTTCCCCCAGGCCAGCCGGGCTATGAACGTTTAGAATCGGGCTGGACTAATATGTCATTAACGGCACAGGTCCCCCTCAAGGTAACAACACGAGGAAGTCTTTTCTTCTAGGGCTGAGGATAAATCTACAACAAAGAAAGAAAGATGCCTCTTCATCACAATATGATCTTAGATTTTAAAAAAAGGGGGGGGTGTCCTAACACACTTTTACTGCTGACACGATTATTATAGACTGGGGAAAAGCTCTTTCTCCACCCCCTGGGGTCTTGTTATAATGAGGCCAGACCTGCTATCACCTTTCCTGTAATCCCAAGGACGGATGGGACCTGCTGAACTGGGAGGAGATGTCGTAGAATTCATCAGAGCCCCAAATACTGTGGAAATAATTTCCTGCTGTTAAGAGGAGACTACCTTACACAGACACTTTTCTCAAAGACTGCCTTTCACTTAGAAAAGAGGACTGAGCTTCAAAGAGCAATTCTTACTCTGAGCACATGAAGCAACAATCACAGGTCTCCCCACACGGCTCCACCCCCCCGGACCCGCCACCTTCCTGAATTAGGGATGCTCTCCCCTCCCCCTCTAAATGCCCCTGCCGTCCTCTGAGCAGGGAAAGCTCAACACAGTCGTGATTCTGCAGACGTTGACTCAGCGCAGAGCCATAAAACAGGAGATTTTCTCCAAATAAATATGGAGCCGGGAGTGAGACATAATGGGAAGAAAACAATGCTCTTTATCAGTTTTTCCCCTATCATTCTCTGGTGCTGGCACTAAGGATCAATTTATAAAACCAGAATCAGGGAGAATTTTTTTCTTAAGGGCAAGTCCTTTACTCCTTTCCTTTAACCTTTTGACCAGCTAATGAACTGTGCTATTCACAGTGCTTTTGTTAGATTATTCTTTTACCGCCGAAAATATAAAGTAACTTGCCATATGCTCACATCAATTTGAGAATCCAAAAGGGGTGGCTGATGCTGTACCTACCAGTCCTGATTTAGTGCTTTGGCCTTGATTCTTCAGTGATGGTTTATGCCTGTTTGTTTGTTTGTTTTTTTAATGATTACTTTTTTTATAGCAATTTTTCTTTGTTTTTATTATTTTGGGGGGTAATTAGGTTTATTTATTTATTTTTAAAATGTAGGTACTGGGGACTGAACCCAGGACCCTGTGCATGCTAAGCACACACTCTACCCCTGAGCTATACCCTCCCCCCTTATACCTGCTTTTTCATCCATCCATAGTAGTGGGGGGAGAAAAAAAAAAAAAACCAAATGGATTTGCTGGCAAGTTTCTTTAAATGGAGCATTCAAGCAACTTTTAGAAAATTGCAGGCATGCAAATGGAGAGTGTCAATATAGAGAGATTTTGGAAATAAGATTCTTGCACATTCCTAGTGTTTTAAAAAATATCTTCTCTTGCTTATACCTTGAATGTCATTTGTCTTGTGGGAACACTTGTCCCTTGTGGTAAAGAAATGACTCCGGTGTTAAAAAAAAAAAGTTCTTGAAAACATGGCGATCTTGCACTCAGTCCTGACGGCTGGCAGTGGGCTCTCACTTCGGAAGCATCTTCCCTGCAAGTTATGCCCACATCTCCTGTGCCAGCCAGCGTGTGGGTGTGAATGGGCTTTCTCACAAATGCTGGCCCTAGCTTTTTGTTTTTGAAAATTTAGCCTTTGGTGTTTACTCTAGTTTCAGACATGATATTTTGTTAGATCGCATTTAGAATCTGCAATAGCTTTTTTCTCTTGTTCAAAACTCTATCACGACTTTGGCCATGGAAGCTGACCTTGTTTGTCAGCAGTGCATGAGCTGTGGTGATGGCAAGAAGCAAATTAAGGGCAGTGACACCCAGCAAGCAAATTCTGGCCCGCACAGGGTTGTTACTATTGATGCAATTATTGACAATCTGACTCTATCATTTCCGGCCTCCTGTCTTTGCAGCTGCCTCCTCTTCTCCCCTTTTTGATTGCCGCAGATCTCTGCTTATCACCTGTTTCCACGCTGGCTTTGTGTGCCTCTTTGTAAGCCTGCTCCGAGTAGTTTCCACATTGTGCGTGGCATTGTCAGCGACTGGTGGATAAGCTGCCTTGCCTGGTTCAGTCATTCTGGGCCTCCTTTGTCTTGTTTCCTTATTGATAGCCTAATTTCACACACATTCTGGACTAAAGAATCTTTTCAAAGTAAGCAGCCGATATGGGTGTTCTATTGTTCCACTTGGCTGCCAGATTATTATTTTTTAAATGTATTCACCGTGTGGATTTATCATGTAAACTCCTATTGAAAACTGTCGCCCCCGGGGAAGGATTTGAGCATTTGGGTAATTTCCTGAAATCCTCAAGTGTATGTGTTTGTAGTTTCTTTTTTCTCCCCTTCAAATGAATGCAGCCATGTCAGAGCAGTCCATAAACAATATTGATTGCACAAAAGCACAAAACTGCCAATCTCAAGCTCCCACCTACTCCCCTGCTGCAGACCCTAATCTCTGAGAAGCCCTTCTTTTTGCACAGGATGCAAAGGGAACACACCATTTAGATTGGTATTTACAGAATTTAAGCTTCAGTGATATTCTACCAATTTTCTTGGTGTCAGCCTGGTGTCAGTTTTGAACTAAAAGCTGGAAAATTATTCTACCTGTGAAACGTGCTTTTCTTCCTGAACCAGTAGGGACACGCATGAATGCAATAATGTACACATAAGCTCAGCCCCAAATGTGGAATATGCCGTCTTCTACTTGATTTGATCGTCTAACACAAGTTAAGCCATTAATAAGTGAAATTGTTTGGGAAGTTAGATAATTGTCTAAAATCTGTACAAAGCAGTGTCATTTAAAGATCTTTTTCCTCTCCTTTTAGAGTATTATCCTTTGAATAAATAATTCAACTTAATAACCTTTATGATCTGTGAGGTTAATTATCACTGAAAGAAACTTTCTACTGGTTTAATGGAGCCCGTCTCTGAATGTTTTCCACCAAATTATCCAGTACTTCTTGATTTTCCCACTTGAACCTTATCATTCCCAATGGATTGATTCTGTTCCAAAAGCCACAAGCACACATCACTGTGGTTCACATCTTGCTAATGTCTTTGGAACATAGGGGTTAAGGTTATTACCTAAAGTTCATTTTTAAAAAACTACACTTGCTGTTGTCCTTGGGTAAGCCCTGCCTAATAACCCAACCATGCATTTACATTGACTACACAGTCTCAAATCATAACTCTAACAAAATCCCAGCATTTTAAGTGATTGAACATTAATGTAGACAGCAATAAAAATTCTGTAGTTTAACCCCAAGACTGGTTGGATTCCAGGAATGGTGTTTTAATGAAGGGCTCAGTGAATTTAGGACAGATGTCAAGTGTTATGCTAGGCTGGTAGCTGACTCTTGGATCAAACACAACTTTGCCATGACTCATATATTTTACTAATTTATAAGTGCAGCCTGCCTTGCAGTCCCAATGTAAAGACCAGCTTCCTGATCTATGAAAGTGAATAGAACCTTGAAGTCAATGAAAATGAGGGTGTTGTTCATGGAATAGAGAATCTCTAAGCTTATCTCATTTCCCCTCCCACACCGTCTAGCTTTTTATTTTCTTTGAGTTTCACATGAGGAACTATGTGAAGCCAAAAACATAAATCCAACTTCTGGAGGTTTGTATAGCAATGAACAATAAAATCTTATCTGGACAGCCCACAGGAAAAGGTTGGACAGCAGATTAATTTAGAAACAGCATCAGACTACCAAGTGGGCATGTGGGATTTTGCTCAGAGCCTAGTCAGGACTGAGCCATGTGGTGGACAACTGGGGAAGTATTCTCATCCCGTCTGTCCATTTTAGAAGCTCCTAGTCTTTGGTTACGCCTGTGGCCCATCTTTATCCACCCCCTGCCACCACCCCTATTCCATGGCTATGCCTAATGGCACCCATCAATCCCCTGCCAAAGGTGCTGGGTTCAGCCAACCAAGTTCCCCTTTCATTCACCTTTCTACCACTAACTTCTGATTTTTAACACTTGCATATAAAAATGACCTCACTATAAAGCTATGTACAAAAACAGAATGCAAAATTTTACTTTTGAAAAAAAATCCCCCCCAAAGACATTCACATTGATGATGCCGCTTCTTGGCGTGACTCTACTGAGACGTTTCCTTCAAAATACAATGTAAAAATAATTCTTGATCTTTCCATGGGAATTCATAGGTTTCAAATTTCTTTATATATGCATCATCTCATTTTAATCTTTTCACCAGCTCTTCACTGCCACGTCTCCGCATTTCTACTTTTGACACCTTGGACCAAGTCACCAGTTTGTCTTGGCCTAGATTATTGCAGTTGCCTCATAACTGACCTCCTTGCTTTTGCCTTTCCTCCTGTTCCAACCTTTATCCCCACATCATTTCATTCTCAACACAGCAGCCAGAGTGATTCCATTTAAAAAAAAATCAGATCATGTCACTCCTCTATTCAAAGCCCTCCTTGACTCTCCATCTCACTCAGAACAAATGCCCTTATGATGGCTTAGAAGGCCTTATGTAACGAGGCTCCTTGTTACCTCTCTGACTTTTATCTTGTCCAACTTTCACGCTTACTGATTCCACTCCAATAGCCCTGGCCTCCTGGCTGTTTTTCAAACAAGCTAGGAATTCTCCTGCCTCAGGGCCTTTGCACTGATGGTTTCATCTGCATGGAATGCTCTTCCTCATGTATCCACATGGCTCTCTCTTTCCCTTCTTCAGACTTCTCATGAATTGTACCTTTTCAATAAGGCTTTTCCTGATCACTCTGTTTAAAATTGCAGCCCTTCTGCCTTCTCCTGGCACTTGCTGTCCCTCTCCCTGATTTATTTTTTTCCCCAGTAACATTATCCGGCATAATCTGTATTTACTTAGTTATATTGTTTATGGCCTATTTCTCCTGCTTGATGTAAGTTCCACGAGGGCAGGAACGCTTGCTTCGTTTACTCCTTACCTCCAGTTTTCAGAACAGAGTCACACACAGTATACTTATTAAATATTTGTATTAGTGTATGCATGAATGAATAAGCTTTGTGAGTTTGGCCCCATCCCAGTTTTATAGATAACAGAATAGCAATTCAGAAAGGCTAAGGGACTCTACCAAGTTCATGTAAATAGTAAGTAGTAAAGTCTTGAGCTAGTTTTCCTATCTCCAATCATGCTTATGTGAGAAAAATGGAAGCAGTCTTTGGATTTAGCAATTCACACTTAAACTAGACTTTTGAAGATGTAAGACTTGTGCAGGAAAGATCTGATAATTAACGGAAGCCCATGAAAAACAAGCACATTTGAATCTTACATATTTTTATCCTTGCAATGATGGCAAGAAGGCTGAGAACCGAATCTGTGACCCATCTCCAGGACGTGACAGCAGGCACACCTGGTTTCGTAATGATTTCTCCTGGCCTGATTTTCTCTGTTAACCTGATTTCCTCACTTGCTTGTTTTTTATTTTGTTGCATTCGGTGAATTTTTTTGTAAGGCACCTCAAGTCCTCTGTTGGAGTATGACAGAGCAAACATAAAGAGAGAAATAAAAAAGCACATTGCGGTGATCATTTGCTGTTAAGGACCAATATGATCTGACTACAGGGAAAGACTGAGGTGGGCTATAACCTGAACATAAGTGGGGCCCACTGAGCATTGCTGGGATAGCCTGGCCTCTTCATGATGTCAACTCAAAGAAATAGCTTTTCGCAGAAAAATATGACTTAAGAAATTCAAATTTGTGCTTTGGTCTTTTAAGAAGCTGACAAATGGATGGATAGGTGCTATTGTCAAACACTGAGAGATGTCTGGGATTTAACCTACTTGCAAGCTAACAAGTTAACTTGTCAGGTTTCATGGGTGCTAGTAGAAGACGTGCGATCCCTGGGTCAGAGGGGAGGAGCAGTTTATTACTCTCAGCAACAGCAGCGGCCAGACTATTAGCATTTTTACTCCAGTTTTCTTGGTTTCAGTTCCCACCTGGTGACGCAGAGAGGGCTAAATGACACCTACAGACAACAGTGGGCTGCATTACAGGATAGGAATCTGAATCTTTTATACAGTCATCCCCCCGTATCTGCAGGGATTGGTTCTGGACCCCCTGTGAATATCAAAGTCTGAAGATGCTCAGAGACCATTACAGTCCACCCTCCATATCCTCCCTGTCAAAATCTGCGATTATGAAGGGCTGGCTTCACTGGGGAGTAAGCGTGCCTCCTCATTGCTCTGGAGGGAGGCAGGGAGATGCCATCTCTAAGGCTCTTTGCTAGACAACCATCCTTGAAAAGATACCCTGGAACATCTGCAAGAAATGCAGAAACATGCAAGATCCATCTAAAATAGTCTCCCAACAGGCATACATTCTAAATGCAGAATGAAACCTCTTAAAACTCATCTCTCTCCACTGCTTTCATTCTTAATATCCTCCACTGGCAGGCAACTGCACCCTTAATCCTCCTTACTCTCAGCTCCCCAAAGCTGTAAGAGCCAGCATGGACTTCTGGTCTTCCTTCCTTTTCTTTCTGCCCTTATTCTTTATTCTTGACCAAGAATAAATCTCAACAGTATACCACTCAACTCTGCCTTCATCTCCCCACCTCTATCTCTTTCAGTCTCCATTCAACATCACAAAAACTCAGGACAGAGATGGCAAGACCAGATTTTCTTTAGCGAGCAGGGTGGAAAGGCTGAGAACGTTCACATCTTAGGAATTTTTGTCCCTAACTAAGGATGTCTTCAGCACCTCCAAGTTACCTTTTCTGTCCTCTATTCATTCTTGTCTTCCTTTCCCAAGGGTTCAGAACTCTAATATTGCCCCCAGATGGTTGTTAGTTAAGGAAAAATAGGAATCTGAAAAAGTCCTGTAGTTGAAAGAACTCTGGTTGAAGGGGGCTGAGATGAATGACCCTTGCTGAGACCTTGAGATTTTCTCTGACTTTAGTTTAACATGAGCAGCAGTGTGACTTGGCTTACAGAGTGACTCAGTCAGGCTCTTGAAATTTCTAGGCAATTTTGGGTGTTTTTTGAGAAAGGTACATTTGCATCATCCTCAATAACTTTAATATCTTCTCCATTTTCTTCAAAAATGGATGGGAATCTCTCTGAGATGCTGTATATCACCCTCTCTCTTATTCCATCAAACTTTTTCCATCCATTGCTTTTCTCTTTTTCACCCACAATAGACTTGGCCTCATATGTTCCAGAAAAAATAGAAGTCTTCATATTCCTGCCAACAAATTGCCAATCCTACGAGCATTTACTCCATTTTCTTCATTCTCTTACCAAAAAGTTCATCTCTCCACATATGCTCTCGATCCCTCTTTGCCTCCTCACCTCCCACTCACTCTTCAGCCATTTCTAGTCCTGTCTCAGTTCTCACCATCCCCTAAAATGGGCTTCCTGAGTACTAAGCAGCCACTCTTGATTGCTGAAGCCAGGAGAGCCTTTCCTGTCCTCCCTTCTGGATCTCTGGGTGGTAGCTGACCCACCCCATCATCTCCTTCTTAATGGGCCACTTTCTCTTTTGGCATCTGAAAGATCATGTACTCCAGGTGTCCTTCTGCTCCCCTGACCACTCCTTTTCAGTCTCTTTAGCTGATCCCCCATCTTTTATCCAACCTCTAAATGAGTTAGATTGTTTGGTCCTGACCTCAAGGGCAAAAGGATGTGGAAACTAGAATTCAGGATGACACTTCTCCCTCCATGTCTGTCCCTTATCAATGTTTTTAGTGTGTTGGCTTCATTCTTTTCCAGTGAGGATAGACTGTCTCTATCTAGCATTACAGGGAATCTGGATGCCCACGACCTAGATAGATAGCTTAACAGTCCTAACTAGAGAATAAATAAGGATTTTCACTATTGAAGTAAAGATTTTAAAATCTTAGAGAAGATCCCTAAGGCCATGTGTCTTCTCTTCAGACCAGTCCCATGACTGGAGAAGAAGTCTAACTGTAGGAAACGAATACAAAGTTTGGTACCAGGAAGTGAGTGCTGCTTACAAATACCAAAAATTTGAAAGTGGATTCAGTACTGAATAGCAGGCAGAGGTTAGGGGAAATTTGAGGTGCATGATAGCAAAGAAAGCTTTATCGCCTTGAACAAAATAATGGTAGAAATACGAATATTAAAGGCACGTCTGATAAGGGCTCAATATTTTACGGGAAACTGGAGGAAAGGTGGTCTTTGTTATGGAGCGGCAGCAACTTAGCTGAATTGTGTCCTACAGTTTAGTGAAAAATAGATTGTGTAAATATTGAATGTAAATGAGCAAGATGTGGGCCCTAAACACCATCATAGGTGTCCTTATAGAGGGAGATTTGACCCCTATGCAGAAGATGAGGAGGTAATGTGACCACAGAAGCAGAGATTGGAGTGATGTAGACACAGGTTAAAGATGCCAACAGCCACCAGAAGCTGGAAGAGGCAAAGGAGAGATATCTCCCTCAGACCTCCAGAGAGAGCGTGGGCCTGCTGACATCTTGATTTCAGACTTCTGGCCTCCAGAGCTGTGACACAATACATTTCTGTTGTTTTAAGCCACCCAGTTGTTAACTAATACAGTAGGGGAATGGCACAGCATGGTTCCCATGCCATCTCAGAGGCAGCCAACCTGAGATGTGATGACAACGCATCACCAAAACCATGTGTGCAGTTCTGGTAAGATAATTAAAAACAAAAAATCCCCCCAAACAAAAACAAAAAGAACAACAAAGTAAGGTGAAAACACTTTCTACTCTCCCTTACATATCTTTTATGTCTGTCAGAAGCAGTGCTTACCTATATATATATACTGTATATATACATACTATATATATATGCTATATACACACACACACACATACACACATACATACAGGAATATATACTATATGCTTATTATACTATAACCCTCCTTGACCATTTTCATCCTTACATCATTTTCCTTCAGCAGCATTTGATGCCTCCAGGAACTCCCACTTCTTCAATACTCTCTTTCTCTGGCTTCCCCCTGTGTCCCTCTTACCACTCCTTCTTTCCCAGTCTCTTGTGTATTTCACCTTCTGCTATCCATCTCATCAATGCTGGGTCCTTCAAGGCCTGTCCCAGGTCTTCTCTTTCTTCCCTTCTCATTCTATAGACTTTTTCTGGAGTTTCCATCCCTTCCATGGGCCCAGTAAGCATACATACTCTCCCAAACCTAGACTTTTCTTTTGAGCTCCAGGTCTGTATTTACAGCTGCTTACTCTATATTTTGACTTGGATGTCTCATGCTCATCAAACTTAGCATGACCCTTACCTACCCTTATCCCCTATGGACCCTCATCCTGTATTCCTTATCTTGGTGAATAGAACCTCTATTCACTCAGCTGGCTATTCCAACACCCTCAGAGTCATGTCTAACTCCATCCCTCTCTTCACATTAACTTCAATCCATTTCCAAGACCTAATCTTCTACCCCTGCCATAGATCTCAATTGTGGTCACTTCTCTTCATGTTCACTGCATTCATTTGAAGTCAAGCCATAACCATCTCTCATCCAGGCTTCTGCAGGAGCTTCCTAACTAGTCACCTTGCTTCTAGCCTTGTTCCATTTCATTTTTTTTATATACTAGCCTCAGTGAGGTGTTAAAAATGCAAAGCCAGTCATGTTACTCTTCTACTTTACACTCTTCAGTGGTTTTCAGGTGCATTTAGGATAAAGTGCTAATCAAAGTTTATAAAGTCCTGATGGAGCCGGGTGGTGGATGCCATCATGTGCTGCCCAGAATACCCTTCAACAATAGACGGCTTAGTGGGGAGGATATCCTCAGTGATAGAGTATGTGCTTAGCATTCATGAGGTCCTGGGTTCAATCCCCAGTACCTCTATTAAATGAATAATTAGACTAGAAAACTTAATCACCTTCCTCCCCCAAAACAAACAAAATTAAAAAAAAAAAAAAGTTTATTCTCCCAACTGCTGGGAATGTGGCCTGTGACCAGTCCTGAGCTGGCAGTTCTCTATGGGGATTCCCTCAACTGAAGAGAGCTGCCTTTCCCAAGAAGATGTCCCCCTTTCTGGGATGACCTTCATTCAGTAACTTACTGATGATGTTGGGGGGGGTGGTGGTGTAAAAGCCCAGTCTTCTCACTCTAACTTGGCCAACTCTAAATGAATCACCCCAAAAGGTCAGCTGATTCCTCTGTTGATACTGCACCAGATGACCAAATCCTCCATGACGACGTTTTATGACTTTCTGCTGTAGGATAGGGTTTTACACAGTACCTGAGGAGGTTGGTAGCTGTAATCTGACAAATGGATTCCATGGCCAAGTAAGTTTGGGGGAAAAAGTTACATGATATTAGTCAAGTTGTTTTTACTGCAGGATTTCCTAGAGTTTTAATTTGTTGAGAACGCACTCTGAATGTCCATAGAGGGTCCCCAGGATTCAATATTGCTCAGAACTCTTTCTGACCAATGGCTAGTCAAAAGAACAGGGCGAGTGTTCTGTGGAACCTAATCTGAGAAACTCTGCTTTAGAACATGATGTTCTTCTGAATTGTTAATGAGGAGAGGGTAATTCTTCACCTAGAATAATAAAGATGCAGATTGCTGAATACTAGTATCAAGTGTGAATACTGGCTAAAACATTACACATTTCTCCCGGCCTAGCAAATAAGGTATATTTCTTTATATTTGTACCCTATGCACCAGAGTGTGCCTGCTAACCCCATCCTTGGCAGTATTTGGATGGGTAAGAATAAAAGCTAGAGCATTATTGTTTTTATTTGTATTCTTTATTAGGTACCACATTGACCTCTTTTCAAGTTTACTAACCATTTACGTTTTGAGGCATTCATGAGATCCCTGGATAAAAATACTTCCAGATACATTTATAGACAGGACATACAACTGGGGGGACATATTTGACTATTGTAGTCATAATTCAGATCTTCAGAGACAGAAAACCCAGCAAACTGTAGCAGTTTTACATCAACCAGGCTGATTCCTGTCTTGTGCTGTACAGACTCTTTAGTTAGTCTCAGTTATCCAGGTGCCTAATCACACCCTTAATTAAACTCTCCATGTTTGCACCCCTTTATTCAGCATTTCCAGTGACGATGTATCCACTCTGGAAGAAAGTAGCATGCCTGACTGTTGCTTATGGCTGTCTTAATGATTGTGGGAACTCTTTTATAAAAGGCCCATTCTAAAGTCTGGCTATTGGTTTGGTGCTGTTCAGTGGGGTGTGAAGTACTCAAAAAGCTCAGTTATAAAATGTCAGGTTGGTCCTATGACAAGGAAGGACACTCAGCGACTCTTGCGCTTTCCAGATCACGGCGCTTTTTGACTGATTGGTGAAGGGTTGCCCTAACTTGTAGCGTAAATAAATTGAGGAGGCAGGAGAAGAAGATCGGGAGAATTGTACGATTAACTCATGTTTTTCAGAAATCTTTTTCAGTTATTATCACCAAGAGAAATTTGTGGAGTATTCACCACTTTAAAAGAAAATCTGGGCCACAGAGTTATTTTTTAATAATTCTGTTTGTTATGGAGACATTTTCCAAGGGCAGAAGAGTTAGCAGCTCAAAGTTGGTGGGCAGCACATTAAAGAGAACTAGGCTATTCAGATTAACACCTCAAAGTCCTTCTAAATTCTAAGGAGGCAAATCAAGCGGTGGCAAAAGTTAAACCTTTAATTAATTCATGTTAGAGTTAATAGGTCATCTCTAAGATGAATGATCCAGGACTACTGTGTAAGCAAATTGGCTTTCTTCGTTTTAGATGCTACCCATCTACTGGGGCTCTTTTTTTGTGGAGAATACTCTCTCCCACCACCGCTCCCGCCTTACACACACAATTATACACACACATACACTACTAACACTGCCACCAAGCACCAGAGATTGTGTTCCTATGGTAACTACAGCCCATTTCATTGCAGTTATCTTTACACCAAATCAGTTTTAGAAATCCACTGTAATGAACAGGGATATCTGTCCGCACTTGTCCAAGTTAAGCTGTCTATACCCCATGTGACAGCAGGTCCTCGCTGTTGGCTAGGACCATAATATGTGTCAAGAATCAGAAATCAGACATTTTACAGCCTGATTAATTATTATTACATCTTACAGGAATCAAAGTCCTCAAACACAGGAGGTCATAAAGACGATTGCCTTCCATCACTCTGTGCCCAGCTGTGCCGTCTGCAGGCTGAAGAAACGCTCTGAACGTGGTCAGAAACACCTCCAATGCCATGGCGAGCTTGCAGGGGCCCTCAGGGGGCATCTTGCCCTTGACGCTTTTTGCCCCACTGTGTTCTCAGAGGGACTCTAATGCCTCCTCAAGGCAGTAGAGGGCCTCAGGGACACAAGAAGTCTGTTGGAAATGCTATTGAGTGTATTCTCGTATTTAGTGGGATAACTATGGGGTAGGAGTCAATGGCCCCGCCTGTGCTATTGATTGGCTTTACAGCAGGGGAGAGTCATGTAACTTCCTTGGGTCTCAGTTTCTTCATCTGTAAAATGAGGGTCTGGGCTAGGTGACCTGCAAAGTCTGTTTTTGTTTGTATCATCTGTGACATGGTGCTTAATGGAATCAAAAAACTTGAACAAGTAAGACTTCACCTCTCTGGATGTGATCAGCAAGGAGAGTGGAGAACAAAATTATCTCCCTCTTTGACAAACCAAAGTGGACTTCAAAAATCCAAGGTATGTAGAAATACATTGTCATTTTTGTTGTTAAAAGGAAATGGAGCCTTCAGTCAAATGAGACAAAGCTAAGAGATTCCGTTTTAGGTTGAGGAGCTTCTCTGACTGGACAAATGTTTTTTGTGGTCCCGCCTCTGCAACCTCATTCCCTAGTGGAGAATCTGCATGCTGAGTTTGCAATAGGAAATCAGCAGGGCGGACAAGCCTAGATGGGGCCAGAAATTCCTCCTGGAGAGTCCCAGTAAGAAGGTCAGAGTTCTTTCTCGCCCAATCTGGGAAGCCGCAGGAAACGGGAAGACAAGGTTACTTTTTAGGTAGCTCTGTATTGTCTGCAATGCTTTGAAATTCCTTTCTTTTCAAAAGCACAGAGTTATCCCTTCTCACCAGAGACCACTGCGCTTCCTGACACATTAAGAGTTACGGATATTTGCCTCGTGATCTCGGGCCTCTGTTAATCAGTCTGTTCCCCTCTTTGCCCTTGCTGCGCTGTGTTGGCAGAGCAGCATTACAATATCTCAGCGGCGGCTCCAGTGTTTGCTTTATGGTGACAGAGGCCATACTTCCCAACCAAAATGTAGGGAAACATGGTGTGACAACTATGAATCTACTCATAGGACAGAATATTAGAAATGAAGGCTTAATTAGAACTTAAGGCTACACCAGGTCCATTCAGCAACTTGTCATTCTTTGGAGAAAGGAGAGGACCAGCGGGTCTTCCAGTTAAATCAGCTGCTTTCTTCATATTCCCCCAGGTTCTTCAGAACCCCATGCCGTGGGTCTTTTCCTTGCCTTTCAGTTGTAGGCAGGAGTAGAAGTTTTGGAATCAGGTCTGAAGCCAAAGGGTTCCCAAGGCTTTCCGTTCCCTCTAGCACCGAACGATCCTACTTTCAAGAAGTAACATATCATTTCCTCTGATACTTTTCCTCTGACTCAACTCTGAGTGCTTTTAGGATGGAAGCTCCAAAGGCAGGAGGGCAGGAAATGTTGTTCATTTCATTCACTGTAGCACCCACAGCATCTAGAACTATACCTGGTGCGTAGAAGGTGCTCAGTAAACATGTGGCACGAATGAATGACATGATTTGATCAAAGACTGAGCTATACCAAATTCTTTTCATACATCTGGGGTAATAGTAGCAATTTTGACCAGAGAAATCTGTGATAGGAAGAAAAAAGACAACTCCTATACCCTTCCCATGTGGTTTCAACTTTGGATGAATCCCCTGTTATACATTTAGCAGTGCAGGCATACCTTGGAGATATCTTAGGTTTGGGTCCAGACCCCTGCAATAAATCAAATGTCACATGAAAGTGAGGCACATGAATGTTTTGGTTTCCTTATGCATATAAAAGTTGCATTTACACTCTAGTGTAGTGTATCATGTGTTCAATGGTATTATGTCTAAAAAATGTACATACCTTAATTAAAAAAATATCTAATAGCTAAAAAATGCTAACCATCATCTGAGCCTTCAGCAAGTCAATCTTCTAGCTGTTGGAGGATTTGAAATGCTTCGAGAATTACCAAGTGAGCAAATGCTGTTGGAAAAATGGTGCCAACAGACTTGCTCAACGCAGGGTTGCCACAAAACTTCAATTGGTAAAAAGCCCAGTATCTGCAAAGTGCAATAAAACACGGTCTGCCTGTTTTCAGCTGTAATTTTTTACCTGAATGTCAGACCTCTCGGATGCTTCTTGTTTATTTCTTTGACCTAAACAGCAGTATACAGAGAGGGCAAGCGTCCTTGGTGTACAATGTCAGATGTAGCTGGCATGCGAAACCTGTCTCAATTGGATGTTTAGTTATTGTTTCCTTGTTTGAGACTTTTTGTAAGAAACGTCTGTACAATTCTATCTAAAAAAGTAAAATAAAATTGTCACTTCTTCCTTAAAGTCATTTCTGTCCTATTCTATTTTCCATTAAAAAATCCAATTCAGCTTCAAATAATAACAGGTTTCCATTTATTTTAAATCACCAAAACTCCACTGTTATTTCAGTGATGTTATTCCTAGAAAAGTCTTACTATTTCAAAGTGACAATTTTATGTTTTTCTAAATGAAACAAAAAGTAAAACTGCAATAAAACTTATTTGGAATTTACTCATAAGTTTAACTTCTCTAAAAATTCATTATTCCCTTGCTAACCCCAAGTTCTAATCAACCCTTTGAGTTATTCCTGCCTGAGTTTTTCCAATGCATATATGAGATAAATATGTTAATAAACTTGTTTGTTTAAAAAAACCTATTTGGAATATCTAATAATTTGGACAAAGAACTGGGCTAAAGTTTATTTTTTACAATTCTTTAGAAGACAGGATCTGTTAAGCCACTTACAATGGCAAAATTTTTAATTATGTAGAACAACACTTACTCAGCAATCTGGAAGGACTTTAATGTAAATAAAGATGCAAATAACACACTCTCTTCTGTACATTAAAACTGCTTCCTAAGGGACTCTTGGCAACATTATTTATCTAGTTTAAACTACTGTAAGGATACCTTCTGTCTGTATAGTGCTTTATTGTACACTTTACTGAAAAGTTACCTATAATACATTGAATTATCACAGCTACCCTGTGAGCTAGGCATTATGCCCATTTTACAGATAGGAAAACAGTAGCTCAGAAGGGTTAATAGACTAGCTTGTGGACACATGACTAGTAAGTGGCAAAACTGGGACTTAATTAAATACAGGTTTTCAGATGCATAATCCAAAGTCCACTTCACTGCAACACAGACGTAACAGTGTTAATATGTTTTGTAATTTAGACTTTTCATTAATCCTGTCAGGTCAATTAGCCCAAATCAATGTATTTCCCCCAAGTCAAGTTAGACAGAGTCAAGAAGAGCTTTGGAAAAAGTTAAGAAGGGTAAGAGCAACACTTTCCACGACCATTATTTTGCATGACCAGTGATGATACACTTCACCCACTTCGCATACCCAGAGAGGGTTTCAGAATGGTCCCGTCTCTATCTCTTCAATGGAATCCTAGCTTAGAAGAAACCTCACAAATTATCAGTTGTTTCCATCCCGAGGGAGAACACGAGCATCTTGCCTTGTGACCTAGAGCAGAATAGCGAGCATATATGTGAATGCAGCTTAGTTTCTTCGTTCTTGTTCTTAACAGACAGAGGATTGTGAAGGATCAGAAATTAGCATAGCTTCTGAGTTCTCCACAGCAACTTTGGAAAACACTAGAGCAATGCCTTGAAAGTCAGCAAGAAAATTATTTTCAACCTACAATTTTATACTTGGCCAAACTGTCAATCAAAGGGCAGGGTGGACTAAAGAGATCTTCAGACATCCAAAAATTTTGCTCTCATACTTTCTTGAGAGGCTACTGGAGGATGTGCTGTAGCAAAAGGAGAAATTATATTGAGAGTGGAAAATGCAGTACAGGAAACAAAGCACACAAACACAGAGGAGAGGCAAACGGGTACTGGTGAACAGGGATCCCAGACAGAGGGCAGCTAACCTAGCCTGGAAAGTTTCAAACTTTTGTGGCCAAAGATTGCATAAGGCTTCGTATTCATGGTCACCCTTCCCAGGTAGACATAGTGAAAGTCAGTGGGTCGATGAAATCTACAATGATTAGACAATGAAGCCCATTTGTAATATAAAATTTCACATTGAAGTTTAGCACCTCTCTTGTGATCCCTGTTGACTGTAACACAGAAGAAAACATAAATCACCTGGATAACAAATGTGTGTGTATGTGTTTGCATAGAATATTTCTGGAAGGATCCATAAAGCCAGTAACTGGTTGCATCTGGAGTGAGGAACTGAATGGCTATGGAGTGTGGGCAGGAGACTTTTCATTACACACTGTGTATCCTTTTGATTTTTTGAGTTGCTCATTACAATAAAAAATAACATAAAATATACCTCCCCTCTCAAAACTCCAGTTCAACAAATATGCAGATAAGTGCTCAATTTGACTGGTCATGGGTGGACACAGGGCCACTGAAAGAGATGAGTTTCTCTCCTCTGTGAGTTTCCTTCCCTCTAGTTAGCTTAGGGGCCATTTGCAATGCTAGCCCAAAGTATGATTTCAATATATATTTCCAATTTGTTTCTTGAAAGGTGGTTCCAATTTATCCAACCACCAGCAAAAGATTGAGAGAAGCTATTTCCCTGCACCCCCTAGACTTATCTTTTTATTTCTTTTACATTATTTGGAGATAAAATTACTGAGCAATACTCAGAAGCGTGCCATTTTTGTTTGGAGTTTGGTAGTAACTTACCTGGACACAGACTGGATTTTTCACAACCTGATGGCCCACTGGCATCTCTGCATGAAATCCCTGCTCATGGCCAGGCTCCACACACTCTTTCTGTACACCTTAGGATTCTGTTGTGCCAGAACCAGCAGAATGCTAATTATCCCCATGTAGTATTCCTAATGAAGAGCTGAATTACACTGCACGTCAGACAAAAATCAACTTGGCCACTGAAGGCAGCCTCATAAGCATAGCATGAATTTCTCATGCACTGTGGGATTGTTTAAAACATTCAATACTGTACAAGAATTTTGCCAGCGGCAAAAGCCCAAAATGTGTAAATAATGGTTCAGTCCCAGGAACAGTCAAGATGGCGCTGTCAAAGCTCTCCGGAAGTCAATTCGTTGCTGGCTTGTGTTCCCTGATAGTGTAGCTCCTACTGCGGTCTGGTGGAGTGGAGACCATGTGGGTTTCCGAATCAGACCCACCTGCCTTGTCTTTCAGGTCTACCTCTAACTAGCCACGTAACCTTGGGCACTTGCTTTCTCTGAACCTCAGTTTCCTCGTCTCTAAAATGGTCACTGTAATAGCTACTTTACAGGGTTGTGGTGAGGATTAAATCAGATACGAGACATGTATGCAAAACACCCGGCTTATTATGGTAAGCATTTAGTTCATATTTAAATAAAATGAATTTACTATATTAGCCAAATTAATATTTTTAAAGCACTTGGAACAGTGTCTGGTGCATAATAAAGCTCCAAAGAATGCCAGTAATAGTTTTTCGGTTTTTTTTTTGATATTGCAGTGGATAGTTTCACTGAAGTTATTCTTTAATGAGTCATCAACGTGACATCTATATTGCAGTTCTTTTACCTGACCAGACTGTGAGGAAGCCAAACACTGCAGTGCCTTCCTCAGGCAATGTACTGTTTAGCTGAGGAGATAAGATTCAGACATAAAATAAATTATCCAGCCATAAAAAAAGTATTCAGAAGCAGTAAGGGGATATGACAGATCATAGAGGCAATGGAAACTCAAAGGAGAGAAGAGAAGAAAGAGAAAGATTAGGGCTCTACCCTTATGACCTCCTCATTTAGCCTTTATCACTTCCTCCCAGGCTCCACTGCTCAATCCAGTCACATTGGAGATTAGGGCTTCAACATAATGAATCTTGAGCCGGGGGTGGGAAGGACACAATTCAATCCACAGAATCCTCTCTTTTCTCCCTCTGCTCTGTGAGGATACAGCAAGAAGGTGGCCGTCCACAGGCCAAGTAGAGAGCGCTCATTAGAAACTGACCATGGTGGCATCTTGATCTTGGACTTCTAGCTTCCAGAACTGTGCAAAATAATTGTATACTGTTTAAGCTCCCCAAGTCTCCACTGTTTTGTTACGGCAGCCCTAGCAGACTAAGGGAGAGATGGAGGAAGAAAATGTAAGGTCAGAGCAGGGAATTTGCACTGCCCCTTGCAAGGCCTCGAAGGGAAGAGCAGAGAGATGAAGAGAGGAAGATGGAAGGAACAGGATCGAGGTGTGTTCTGGAGCCTTGAGTGAATAGTCAGGGAAGTGAATGTGGCCACATAATTTAGGACCAGCTTGGGAAGGGCTTTGAACTCCTTCAATGGCAAGAAGACAGCATGGGTGGCGATATTTTAGGCAGAATAAAATTCAGCAGAGGATGTTTCTCCTCAACCAGCTGGCTATCCTTTAGGAGTTTTCAGTTTGATACATCATTCCATGTGAGTCTTCACAGCTAATGAGAATCAGGCCAGCTGAGGACGAATGAGATAAGGAATTGCAGGCATGACCCTGACCGTGACCTCTGCAGTCCACTGAAATTACTAAGTACATAATGATTCGCTCACACAGAGCTCATTTTGTAGATGCTGCCAAGGGGCAAAAGTTCCTATATTCTACTGAATTTCAAAGAATCTCGGAGTGTAACAAGCCAACTTAGAGACCATTTAGTCAAAACTCACCCAATAGAAGCCTCTCCTTTACAGTTTCCAAGAGAAAATGCCAATAATTCATCCCCTATGTAGACACTTCCTAGATGCAATTTTTAGAATAGCAATCTCTCTTCTCAGCTAGGAGAACTTTTGAATCCTTTTGAGAGCAATAACCGCACTGTTGCTTATTGAGTGCTAGTTACTGTATGCTGCTCACAATGCTGAGTGCTTTTCTTACTTTATCTTATCTAGAACTTTGCCCTCACTTGAGAGCTCATTTCTCTTATTATCCCCATTTTACCAATGTGGCAAGTGAGGTTTAGAGAGGTCAAGTAACTTCCCAAAGTCATACAACTGGGCAGCAGTGGAGTCAAAATTTGGACTCAGGTTGTCCACCCTCATAGCTTGAGCTCTTAATCAAATTTCATCTGACATTGATCAACATCAGTGGTGTTCCATCATTTCTTTTTTCACCCTACAGAGAATTTCAAGGGGCTAGGGTGAATGTGGGGATGTAGTTTGAAAAGGCCATCCTCATTCTCAGGATGTTCTTTTAGGTCCTTTCCTCTTTGGGATCTGTGTCCACCCACGACCAAATGATCACCACTAATTCAGATATATAAGGCAACTTCTGGGAAGGAAAGCCTAATTTAAAAAAAAAAAATGTTAACCAATATGGCTAAAATAGGCAATTATTTTTCAGATAATAAAATACTCTGAAAACAAAACTCTGTATACGACTAGTATGGCTTCCATAAAGTCACCTGGCGTCTTGATATTTTAGGGTGTGAAATCAATAGCAATGTTGCTTCTTATTTCATCTTGCTCTTAGCAGCAGGAGTCTGCCCTTATGGACATTATAAAGTTACTTGAGATTCATGCCTTCATTTTCAAGAAAGTAACCTCTACATTGCAATAATTACTCATGTTGCACCTGGGGTGTCTTCAGCTACAGTTTTAAAGACCATCTCCTCTGGTGTAAGTCATGCTCTTATGTTGAATAAAGGCAATATTTATTCAGCAGCTTCAGATGCACTGTTCAGATGGTCATCTGGACATCCCTGGCTTTTTACTGTCCAAACTCAGTAAACCCAATTCCTTCAGAGTTCCCTTACCAGTCAAAGACTTTAGTTTGAACTCTGTGAAATATGCAGGCACATGGCCCTGGTAGGACCTAGTTGGCCTCCATTTGTTCTGTACGGCTGACCTTCATCTCCACCTCATCAGTCAGCTAATAAAAACAGGACATAGGCCAAAAGAAAGACCCCAGAGAAGCCAACACCGCTCCTGGGAACAGCACAAAGTTCACAGCCTCCCCAGAGAAGGACGATAGAATCATCTTCCTGGATAAAAGGCTGCCTGGGGCCATTTTAGTTACTCCTTGGAACTTTGCTTCAAGTACTATGTGAATTTATAGAGCTGCAGTTGTAAAACACTGTTTTCTATGTCTAATTTTTAAGATTAGCTCTGTATTTTAGTTTTTATTAAGTATGGCATAGAATATAGAGTATTGCATGCTTGGTACTGCTTGGCAAACAAGAATACTGAGGGTGACTTAAGACATAATATAATCGTAAGGCTGTGTCAAATGTTCCATTCTTAATTTTGCATTTTACCAGTATTTTCTCCTTAAAAAACAATAAATTAGGGTGATCTTTGATCAACTATTAATCCTATATTTTTGCCCTTGACAAAACTCACATTGTACACTACATTTGCTATTTCTGTGTCTAATTATTTTTCCCAAGGAGGCTTACATTATTTTTATTGACAATCTGCATTGGCTTCTAATTCTCCCATATTGTGAGGTTTAAACCTATGCTTTGAATGATAAGTCACCTATTTGCAAGTTTAATTAGTGTAATTTCAATGACATAGAAGCTGTTTAGGAAACATCTGTGGGCATAAGCCTGTGTTCTGCACAGTTTCACTCACTAATAAAAGGCACTCAGCAAGGAGGTACCCCACCATCCTATCAATCAATGCATGGCTTTCCTACCTTTGTATTCTTCAAAGTCCAGGAATCAAAAGCTGATGTTCCTTCTTCTAGAAGTTACTCTGGTATCTTCTAGGTTATTTAATGTAAGTTATGTAATAATTTCTGGCACTATCCATTTTATTATTCTGTCATAGCTCAGTTACATTAATTAAGTTGCTTCTTAATCCCAGTGACATTGATCAGGCTTGGTTTTTGTCATTAGAATTTATCCTTTTCACAGTTGTTCAGCATCAAGAAGGCTTTTGTTTGTCCTGAGTTAACTAAGTCTGGCTTTGGTGGTGCATAATCTTGATTTCCAAATCTCACCCTCCCTCCTCCAACCCAACATGGATGAATATCCATCTTCACATCCCCAGCGGGAAGACTTTCCGTCAGGTTATATCTGTGGAGGTATTTGAAAGAGAGTTTGTTTCTCACTGAACTACTTCCTAAGGTGAAATTCAAGGCTTCTCTTGCGGAATACAGTGTCCTTCTGGAATTAGCCTGCCAGGTCATGATCTAGTATGAAGGAATCAAAGACTTTGAGATTGGTAGCCTTTCTTTCAAGACCCAGAACACTTCTCTGGCATTTCAACTATTACTTGAAACTCTGATGAAAGGAAGGAATGCAAATTTGACCAACAGACACAGAAAGCATTGAAAGGGATTTATTCTTAGATCACAGCTAAGACTTTCACATTGGGTTGTTTTCTTAAAAATGAATAATTTAAAGCTGGTACACATTTTAGACAATAATATTTTTGTCGCTCAGAAAAGGAAGGACATTGTCCCAAGCATCTTAGAAGGTGTGGTACTAGCCATGTGAGAAATAGTCTCACAATTGAAGGGTCTGATTTTTTTTCCCCAGGCTTTAGAATCTATTCATCTTCCTTTTTTCTTTCCTTCTCTTCAGTATAAATACTAAAGGCAAAACTTTAAATAAAACAGATTTCAGACTGTGAAACATTTTATAGACAAAATTTTTTGAAGCTAATAGCATTATAAAAGATGCTTTAAGTTATTAATGTTTAAACAACTTAAACGTACTCACAAATCCTTTTCACCCTAACATTATTGTTTAGATCACTGACATTTTCCAGGCCATATCATATGGGTATATAGATTTCAGATAAAGAAGTGTTTTTGCCTCTGTGGAATTATGTTTCTGAAAACTTTTCTAGTTGACAAAACTTCTGCTGGTAAAATCCCAGTCTCACAGGAGACTATCAGGGATTAGGAGAAATCAATAAAATTCCACTAACCACGTATCCTTAAGAACTATGTTTAGTAAAATTTCCAGAAGATTTCTAGAAATTGCTGTATTGTCTACTGCAGCATGACAAGTTGCTCCAAAGCTTAATGGTTTAAGAGAACAAATTATTATCTCACAGTTTCTGTGGGTCATGAATTCAGGAGCAGCTTAGCTGGGTGATTCCAGCTCAGGGTCTCTCGTGAGGTTGCTGTCAAGATGTCTTCTGGGGATGAAGTCATCTGAAGGCTTTATTGGGTGTGGAGATTTGGTTTTAAGATCACTCATGTGACTGTTGGTTGGTGGCCTCAGCTCCTCTTTACAAGAGCCTCTGAGTAGGGTGTTGAGCATCCTTACAAAATGGTAGTTGGGTTCCCCAGAGCAAATGGTCTGAGGGAGAGCAAGGAGGAAGCCAGATGCCTTTGACGTTCCAGTCTTGGAGGTCACATCCCTCTATTTCCGCCTCTTTCTGTGCCTTAGAAGCAAATGACTAAGTACAGCCCACACTTAAGGGGAGGAGAATTGGGCTCCGCCTTTGCAATGAAGGAAAATTAAAGAATGTGAGGCCATCTTTAAAATCATCAAAATTTCCAACACGAAGTTGATTTGTTGATTTTAAGAACATGATCTGGTGAGTTCTTCTTCACCATATTTATTCAGGAAGTATTTGTGGGAAATACAATACTCTAAGGCATATTTTTTTCTTCGAGTTACAAAGTAAACTGTATCTCTTCAGCAAGTTTTTTAAATTGGCCCTTTATTGGCTTAAAATTTAATGTCTTTTGGAGTTGCATTTCCCTTTGTTTAGTTTTTCCAAGCTTTAGTAGGATGCTTATGTAACTGCTAGGAGTTTCAACATATTATCAAGATGCTTAAGGGTGTATATTTGAGGGGTGAGTTCTGTGTGTGTGGCTGCTTTCTACCCTCAAACTGAGATGGAGCAAAATAGACCCCTTTGCCTGTCTTACTGCTTAGACCCGCTGGTACAGTATGTCTAGAAGGGCCTGAATCTTGTTGCCATATTCTTTTATTTATAGCAATCAGAATTATCATTAAATTGTTTAAGGGGGATAAACTAAAACTTTGCTATAGAAATATAAAATTGCATTATTCTAATACTATGGCTGGCTAAATTGCAGTTGAAGGATGGTGTTTTGGTTTTTCTGTCTAAGATCATTTCTTAAAAAAAAACTTTTCATGTGTCTTCAGCTCCACGTTTATCACTTTAATGGCTCCATAATGTTCCCCTGAGATGATCTACCATAGATTATATCACCATCCCCTAATCGTTAGCTATTTGTATTTCTCATTTTTCCTTCCACTTTCACAAATAATGTTGCTATAAACATCTCTGTATAAAAAGCTTTCTTTTTCTATCATTTCCATCTTTTCCTTAGGCAAGATTCCCCAAACTGGATTATTTCGTCAAAATATATGCACTGTTTTTTAAAAAACTTTTTACTATGGAAAATTTCAAATGTATACAAAAGTGGAAAGAATAACATAATGAAGTTGATGTACCCATCCTTTTGCTCCAACAATGAGCAACTCATGGCCAATCTTAATCATCTATACCCACATTTACTCTTTTCCCACCTCATTTTCCAAACTGGAGTATTTTGAAGCAAATCCCAGCCATCTGTCATTTCAGGTATAATAATATTTTGGATGCAACACTGATCATCTAATTGTCCTCCAGAAATTCAAATGAATTTTCCATCCTAAAATCCAAACATGACATGACACCAAAAAATGAAACATAAAAGAAAAAATGATAAATTGGACTTCATTAAAGTTAAAAATTTTGCTTTGTGAAGGATCCTGTTAAGAGGATAAAAAGACAAAATTACATACTGGGAGAAAATGCTTGCAAATGATAAATGTGACAAAGGTTATGCAGATATCTCTATATCTATCTTCAAAACTCAACAGTTTAAAAAAAAAACTCTAGCAATTCAATTAGAAAATGAGCAAAAGGCATAAAGTGACATTTCACTGAAGAAGATATACAGATGGCAAACAAGCACATGAAAAGATGTTCAACATCACTAGCCATCAGAGTAATGCAAATTAAGGTCATGGTGATCTGTTACCACACACCTAACCGAACAGCTGAAATGAAAAATAGTGACAATACCAGATGTTTCTGAGAAGGTGGAGAAACTGGATCTCTCACACACTGCTGTTGGGAATGTAAAGTGTACACAGTCACTCTGAAAAATACTTCCTCAGTTTCCTAAGAAAACCAAGTATATGCTTACCATACAACTCAGCAGTCGCATTCCTGGGCATGTAACTCAGAGAAATGAAAACTTAAGTCCGTGCAAGAATCTGTGCATGAACATTCATGGCAACGTTATTCATAAAAGCTGAAAGACTGGAAACAACCCAAATGTTTTTCTCCAGATGAACGGTGAAACATATTGTGGTACATCCACACCATGAAATACCACTAAGGAATAAAAAGGAATAAACTGTTGATACTTGCAACAACTTGGATGCATCTCAAGTCCTTTATGCTCAGTAAAAAAAAAAAAAAAGCCCAATCTCAAAAGATCACATACTGTAAGATTCCATTTATGTAACATTTTTGAAATGACAAAAAGGGTGGGAGTTTTTTGCGGTGGTGGAATAATTTTGTATCTTGATTGCCATGGTGGTTACAGTGTCATCATATTCACACCTGTAATAAACCACACAGAACCACACACACACATCTTACCAAGTCAACTTTCTTGTTTTGATACTGTACTGTTGTTATGGAAAATGCGACTATTGGGAAACACTGGGTAAATCTACCTGGGACCTCTCTGGGACTAGACTGTCTTTCCCACTTCCAGTGATTCTCTAATTATTTAAAAAGTTAAAAACTCAAATGTGTTAATAAAAAATAAAATAAAATAAATCAAATGTGGATTTTCTGTTCACAAACTTTTTGAGTTTGTATGAGTTAAATTGGAGTCTAGAGGTCTACGGTACTGAGAGTCTGCTCCCACTATGGAGAAATCTACACCACAATCATCTCTTTAGAATTTCTTACAGTTTTTTGAAACAGCTCATACTGTGGTAGAAGTTGGAAGACGTTGCATCATCTTGAACTGACTTGACAAACACTTAACAGGTGTGCCAGATCTTCTTATTAAGACAGGGTCTTTTCAGGGTAGATGTGATGAGTAGATGTGATGGAAATCATAAAAAGTAGCTCTTTCCTCAAAGTCATTTTCCTTAGGAAGAAGCACCCTGAGGGAAGTACTTTTACTTGTCTAAATTTCTGACAGCTGAAACTTTAAAAAACACTGCCAATTTTGACATTTAGTCTCCTAAAATTTGTAACTCAACATATGAATTCTTAGACAATCAAAGCAGGTGGAGATGTATGAGAAACTTACAAAAACATGAGTAGAAGGGACACATACAATAAGAAATATTTAAGCAGTCTTATGAAGGCAGCAATTCACGTAAGAGAAAGTATATATACGTACATATGCAAGCACACACAAACACACATGTACACACACATACACACAAACACGTGACTACATATTCCAGGCAACCTAGTGCAGTTTGGCTCCCACTGAAACTGCCCAGTAAAGACTGAGATAACAACAGCTGCATATCCATAAGTTTTAAGTCTAGAGGCATCTTTTAGGGTTCTTGTAATTGTACAGTGTTTGCTACTGATGAACTTGGGATTCTAGGCTCCCTTTGGCTTTTGGTGACACCTCTCTTCATTGTTTCAACCTCCATCTTTTGATTATTTATTTCTTTTTAGCTTTGTTTTCAGGCTTCTCTTTCTCCACCAGCACTTCCATGTTGGGTTCTCCAAAGGTTGGCCCTTAGCACTCCTCTCTGCTTACCTGGTCTCTCTGAGGACTCTTATTGATGGCTTCCAGGTCCACCCATATGCTGATGGCATCCAAATCTATATTTCCAGCCTCACCTCGCCCTTACATTCAAAAGTCACCCAATGGCTTATTGCACATTTTCACCAGGATGTTCTACTGGCATCTTGAATTTCCTGTGTTCAGAGCAGAACTCATTAACTCTCTGCACATCTGCTCCTCCTCCTCCTGCACTCCCCCATTGCTGAACGTGCGTCAGCATCTACGTCAGAAACATTGGTGCCCAATCTTGTTTTTCACTGCCACCCTGCCCAATTGGGCCCATCCTACCTTTTTTTGTCTTCTTGCGTATCTTGCTCTCTTCATGTCTCTTGAATCTGTCATCTTCTCCCAGCCCACTGTCACTGCTCTTATTTCAAATCATTTTCATATCTTGCCTGATCTGTTTCAACGTCTCCTGACTGTTCTTCCCACCTTCCATCTCATACCTTTGTCTCTGCCTCACCTCAGTCTATCTTCTTTATGTTCACTCATGCGTTTCCTAAAACACACATCTGTTGATAATACTTTCCTGTTGAAAGAGCTTCAGAGGTTTCTCATTGCTGACAGAACAAAGTCTTTCATGAATTGGTTAATCTCTGGCTTCATTTCTTTCCTCTCTCCAAGAAGCACCCATCTTCGGCCAGACTCAAGCAAGCAGTTCCCCAAGACCAGGCTTTCCATGATTCTGAGACTGTTCCTGCTAATGTAGATCCCTCTGTCTGGAATCCCCACCCCACTCCCGGTCCTGCCTGTGGAATATCTACTTATGCTTCAAGACTTGGAGTGTTTGGGATTAACATATATACTATATATATATAAAATAGATCTACTGTATAGCACAGGGAGCTATATTCAATATCTTGTAATAACCTATAATGGAAAAGAACCTGAAAAGGAATGTATCACAATTACACACCTGAAACTAACATAACGTTGTAAATCAACTATACTTCAAAAAACAAACAAACAAACAAACAAACAAAACAACAAAGGGAGAGAAATGCTTGTTCCTCCTGGAGGGTGTTTTCTTCCCTTCTAGGTCAGAATTCTGAAAAGATGTTTTATCAAGCCTGATTTTTCCAGCTGTGCTCACACACACAAAATTTGAAATGTTGAAACAGCACCAATGTGGCCAATTTTAGGGTGAGATTTCCTTTAATTTCCAATTAAGCAAGTACTTGTAAGTATAAATTTTGTACATACATAATTAAATCTTCCCAGTGTTTTCCAGCTAGGGTAACCCAGGTACTTCTTTTTGAAACTAAGTTCAAGGAAAACATATTCCTCACAGAGAGTTATCCACCACTGAATAGAACTAAAAAGAAAAAAGAAAGAAAAAGAAAAGACTCACAGTGTTACCTCTTGCATGGAGTTTTTGTTAAACCCCACAATGCATGTGGCTTCTCCCTCCTTTATGCTTCCTCTGCATCCTACAGAACCATCTACTGGTTTGTCTAAATGACTTTAGTTTTCACGTAACTCTCTCTTCTGGAGGAGAGGACTAATGTCAAATTCATTTGAATGTGCAGCACTCAGCACAGTGAAATGGGCATTGTAAGAATCTAATAGTCACAGCTAACATTTTTTGAGGAGTTACTGTATGCCAGGTATTGGTCTAAGTCCTCTGCACACACTCTCATGCAATTCTCACAACTCTATGAGACAGGCTTTAGGCTCCGCCCACCCCCCAACACCTTATGGGGAAATGTTACTTAAATCATAATTAAATGCACTGAAATGCACTTAACGAATATTTATTGAATGAAAGATAAGAAATGGATGAGTGCCCAACAAGTCAGTCCTCTCCCTGGGAATAAGACCCTGAAATATCCCTCTGAATTTAGTTCACTGGAGGAAGGCCACCAGCCCCATATGTTATTCTGGCATAAACTGTTGCATTTTATGATCTGGAGAAGGTTTCCATTTCCATTATCATAGTCCATCTTATGATTCCAAAGCACACTCCAGACATATGCCTGTAATATGCCACTGAACAATTTTCTCATAAAGAAGCCAGATCTTGTAGCTTTGTTGACTGGTAATTTACTGATTTCCTGGGATGGGGAGTTGTGATTGCTGAAGTTTAAAGCCAAAGTCAGAGACAAACTCATAGGTCCCATTTATATAAAAAACCTTGCTTCTTTTTTGATATAGTACCTTCGTAAACAATTCTTCCAGTGACTCTGTTGTTTTTAAATGGACTCCATTCCAATACTTGGCACACATTTTGATTCTCAAGGAACTCGAGAGAGTATAAAGACATGGGTTTGGAGTCAGAAACTTGAGTTTTGGATCCTAGTTCTGCCACTGACGATGACTTTGGATGAATTATGTAATTCTTGGCTTTAGTTTCTTCAACAGATTAACAAATATTTATCAAGTGGCTACAACAGGCTAGCCCAGTGTCAGGCTTTGTATAGACAGGGAAATAAAGTGCCTGCAGGAAAGGGCTGTTGTAGGGTTCACATAGACAATGCCCACTGAAACACAGCCGCCACTCAATATCCAGGGTTTTGGTGTTTTTCTATTGTACATGGCAAGGACTAAAAATGACTATTTCCTGATAGAAGGTAACTCAAATTCTACCCCAAACCAATTCCTAGTTTGCACATTTAAATGTATGAAAGCAAAGATTACCAGAACAATACTCAAAAATAATACTCTAAACATAGGCATGTAAATATGCAAATATGCACTTGGAAGACCTTGAAAATTTGTAAGTAAATTTTGAACTTCTATACTTTTTGTTTGCAGTTTAACAACATTTGGCTGCTGGCTGTGAAAATGTGTTATGAGTAAGTCTCAGGACAAGTAAATAAAAGGCAAAATATAATATTGCTTTTGTTTATATTTGCATAGTGCTTTCCAAATGAAATACATGGAACTATAAGAAAACATGGAGAAATGACACAATAATCTAAGAAACACCACTGCCAGTTTATGCCATGTTTCAAACATTCCTATTCTTCGTGGTGCCAGCCTGTTGTTGAATGCTCCTAGGTGTCCCTCTGCCCAGAGTCTGTTACCTGTTTATTTCATTAGTTTGTTTCATTTGTTTGTTAGTTGTTGTCTTCTGTCTCTGACTTGGAGAAAACAGTGCACTCTTCTCAAACACATGTCTTCACTACGTGTTTCTACAAGAAAATAGTTTTTAATGCTTAAGGAATTTTTCAGTATTAATAACTGTTAATTAGTTTTAAATGTCTCATGCCTCAAAGGAGGTCCTGAAGGTTTACCTACATAAACAGTCACTGCATAACTGGATTACTTACTGCTTTCCACCAGAGTAAGAAATTTAATGAGTTGATGATTTTCTTTTATGCAGCATTTTTCCCTTTGACCCCTCTTCTTAACACACACACACACTTCCCAAAGCCAAGAAAGTGAAATTAATTTTATTGTCTTTGGTGCTACACATAAAATTCATTTATCCTTTATCTATTTTAATGAATTAGCAAAAAAAAAAAAAAGCCTTCATATTGTTCCTATGGTTGTGTTCCACTTCTAGAAATAGGTGTTAATTGCATTTTTTTTAAAGATGCTATTAATATCACTAGTTACATTGCCTATATAATACTGTGGAGTTCTAATCTAAAGCTACTACACATTGACTTTCTGAGGCTGTTTGCTTAGTGTTATATTATTTCTTATCACAATGGGGCCCCTGTATCGTATAAAAAACATATTTTCTAAAAGTGCTCTGATAATGAAGGCATGATAGCAGGAATATAATACTCTTAACCTGGCAATTCATCACCCAAAAAACAATTTTCCCAGATGATGAATTGCCAAGATTCATGCTGCTGGCTGTGCATAAGGAAGAGATCGTGTATTGTTCTGCAACCACAATCTAGTATTATTAAACAATACAGAGACAGATGTACACACAGCCTTTGGATTGAGTATAATTATTTAAATTATTTGAAATATCCTTAAATAGCTTCTCTAAAAACTTATTTCCATTTAAGAATTTATGACATGGCAGTCCTCCCTCAAACTCTTTGTGTATGGCATCTCATCAAAGATTAATTTGAGTAAATCCCAATTTTCAGCTTTACATCCATTGCATTCCAATCAGCCCCCAGAAAGTGCCCTCATTACCACACAAAGTTCTCTTTAAGGCCTCTATAAATCTACCCTTCACTGCAAAATGCTACGGAATGGGAATGGCAAATTTCAGAACAATCAGAGTCAAATCGAAGATGATGGTATATGCAGCCACTCACAACCAAAGCTATATGTGGGCAGAATGCTCATCAGACCTCCCTGAATAATGGCTGGGTTTTCATATGTAAGATTAGGTAATGTTCTTCAATAAAATAAATTTATGTTTGATATTTTTTCACTCCCCCCAAACATAAAAGCTGTAAACAGCCACAACCCTTTGAAATAGAATGGCCTTCTGTGACCCTCAGGCTGAAAGTTGAGTGTTCTGCCGCTGATTCATTCCCATTCCCATGGAAACAGTCACCAGGAATGATTCTGCTGTCATTATTTTCAAGCATTTACCCTGGTCCCAGTGATCTGGTGCTGTGTCCATGGAAGTCAGAAAGGAAATGAGCCTCAGTCTTATGAAACAAACTCAAATAACTGTCAATTGATAGGTTGAAAGTCAGATACTTCCCAAGAATCCTGTCTTTAAAACATACATATTTTAATGTTTTCCTAATTATGAAAATAATTTATTGCATAAAGCCTCTGAAAGGATGCACAAGAAACTACAAATTGTTATTACATAGGGAGAATTGGGAACTTGGCAGATGGGAGAATAGAATGGAAACTTTGTAGTTTCTTTTTCAGCTTTTTATTACAGAAATTTTAAAACAGAAAAAGTAGAGAGAATAGTATAGTGAATCCCCCATGTACCCATTACCCAACTTTAACACTTATCAATTCATGGCCAATCATATTTTATCTATACTCCCAACCCCCACAGGATTGTTTTCAAGCAAACTCTAGACATCATACAATTTTATCCACAAATACTTAGTATTTATCTTTAAAATATAAGAGCACATTAAAAAATATAAGCACAATGTTATTATCACATAGGAACATTTTAACAGTAATTTCAAATACCATAAAATAGTGTTTCAAAATGTCCTCCTTTTTTCATAATTTTTTTTTTTTTACAGTTGGTTCATTCATGTCATGATCCAGGCAAGTTCCTGGATGATATTTGATTACTCAATTTCTTAAGTCTCTTTTAATCTGTATTATCCCTTTCTCTTTTCATTTTCCCCTTGAAATTTATTTTTTGAGAGATCAGTACAGTTTCCTGTATTCTAGATTTTCTGATTGCTTCCATGGTGTCACTTTACATGTTCCACTGTCCCCAGCATATCTATAAACTCAAAGTTAGTTCTGGAGCAGATACAGGTTTGATATTTTGACAAGAAGAGTTTATATAAGCTGTTTAATTCTTCCATCAGGAGACACAAAATGCCCAGTTATCTTTCTTTTTTTGTGTGTGATATTCACAGAGATTACTGAATCTTGTCTAAATCTGTTATCTCACAGGGGATCTGAGCTAAGTGAATAAATCATCCATTCAAAAAATGAATGAAAGAGAATTTTTAAAAATTCAGAAAAATAATGCAGCAGGACCCACTGCAATGTAGTAAGTGGGCTCTAAAAAAAATCAGACGTATAAAACGGCTTGAGCAAGCTTGTGTAACTAGTCCACTTAGTACTCTGAAGTCCAACCAGGCAGGCTACCCAAATCCCATCTTGTCCCAGATGTGGTTTGGCGCCATCTGGTAGTACACGACCACTCCGATATAAATATTGACAAGGATGATTCTGGGTCCTACTGCTGGCGGTAACTTCCAGGAACCTCCTAATGAGCTGATAACCATTTTGTCAATTCAGTCTGGAGAAATCAGGCTATGAGCTTCCCCAGGACAATAGGATGAACACTGAAAGCTTTTGATTTCTCAGGAAGGGATTATCTGTCATTTCCTTAGCAGACTCTTTCTTCCTTCAATTTTCTTATTATCCCCCCAACTCCCAAAATGCAAAAATTTTAGCAAAATGAGGACTTGGCTGAGGAATATAGCCAATTGCAAATGGCATTGTAGCCAAATCCATATTGTTGCATGAAGAATTTTACTGTACATCCACGAAGTGTGAAGAAAACCGAAGTCACTCAAAAACTGGTCACCCATAGACAAAAATGTCACCATTTTGAAGTCTCTTCTTCCAAGTATCCTTCTAATATTCTTACATATACACCCACATAAAACAACGCCAGTACACTTTTGGACTCTGTCTTGAAAAATTACATAGGTTGTAAGAGACACAAATTGGAGTGGCTCTCTTTTCATAGAGAAATCTCCGCCCTGAACCATTGCCAGACTGACTGAATCAAACAGAGAGAAAACTTACCAAAACTGAACAAACCAGATCTTCTTATGAGAATTGCATGGAGCCATTCGGAATTGGAATATGTCAGAGCAGACACTTCTGATGATTGTGCTGTCATGAGATTTGCTAGGTCCTGCTGCTGGGGACCTCAGGGAGTTCCTTGCTTGGGTCCTTCCTGAAGCTTCCTTGTTCAGTGTTTATTTTGGCTCTGTGAGGTAGCCTAGTTTCCCTCCAGCATGGTGGTTATTAATAGAGTCAGATTCTACTACTTGAACTGAAACTGTTTCAATTGACACATCACCACGTATTTCTCAAAAATGTGAATTTTAATGGATACATACATGGTGGATGTTTCACACAGATTTAATCATTTCATTATAACTGGTCATGATTACTAAGAGTTTTCAATAACAAAAATAATGTTATAATAATATATGTAAACAACATGTAAACTATTCCCACATTTTAAATTATTTCCTTCAAAAATCATCAAAACTATGAAATACAATGTAAAAACTAATTTAAAAGGACTGATATCAAGTTACCAAATTATTATAATTTTGTAATCAAATGTTAGTCTCACCACATCTTCATCACAATTGATTATTAAAATTTATGTAGGTATTTGCCAGTTTAATATGGATAAAGTTATGTCAAAGCTATTTCAATTAGGATCTTTCATTGTTAGTGATGTTAAATATTTTGGATATTTGTATATTTATCTTCCTTCTCCCTTTCTTTTAAGACCATTCATCTTTTTATTATTTGTAAGTTTTGTCTCTTTTTACAGAAAAAACTCTTCCTGTAATAAATGTTGCATATATTTCTTTCTTATTTGTTTCTTTCCCTTATATTTGTTTTTGTCTTCTAAATGTATGAACACTTTTAATTTCTAGGTATTTAAATTTTCAATATTTTCTTTCATGAAGTTCTCACTTTGCTTAGAAAATTTCTTTCCTTCAATTTTATGTAAATATTCTTATAATACTTTTCTATTTAAACATTTTAATCTCTCAGGTTTATTTGATTTTGTGATGTGGAAATGATATTTTTTCTCAAATGAGTAGCTAGCTATTTCAATACTGTTTATGAAATAATGTATCATTTCTCAATGATTTTGAAATAGGAAATTTATCATACAAAAATTTTGTAAATGTTCTATAACAGTTCATTGATTTTTTTAACCTACTTCTATGCCAGTTCTACTAAAATTTATTTATTTTTTTTATTCTGTAATATATTTTAAATTCTTACAGGGGAAGGCCCATTCCTCATTTTATTTTTCAAAAATATTTAGCTATTCTCTTTCATTAAATTTATTTTAGATAACTTTAGAAAACTGTTTTACTCTTGCCAAATTCTTTTTGTATGAGATTTTGTTTGGAAAGGAATTGTTATTTTGGTATTATTAAAGCTTTCAGGCATGTAATATATCTTTACATTAATTCAAATCTTCTATTATGCCTCACAGTAAAGTTGTTTGTAGTTTTTAAAAAAATATATAGCTGTAGTACATTACGTGTTAAGTTTATTCTTAGATAGTCTATATATTTGATTCCACTCTGAATGAATCTTTTTAACTCTTTTAACTGAATTTAATGGCATATTATAAAGGCATTGGTCTTACTCTGTTTACGAGAACTCACTCAGTTGACTTTCATTGGTCTTACAGAGAGACAACCTTATCATCAGTATACCACAGGGATTTTATCCCCTCTTCTCCAGTATTTACATCCTTCCTTTTCTTTCGGCCTTGTTGCTTTGTTCTTTGATATTAGACAAGACAGTGGGATTTGGGGGATTTTGATTGGACTTGTGTTATACTTAACAAATTATTTTTTTAAAAGTTCCAACTGTCGGTATTCAGTGTTCCAATCTTGGAGCATATAATTTCTCCATGTATTCAAGTCTTGATGTTGGATGGCGCTATGTGAGGCAGCACCATGTGGTCTGAGAGCTGAAGAAGGCATAGGAGTTAACCAGGTGAAAGGTTGGGGTAAAGGGGTAGCGTTCCAGGAAGAACTTTTAAGGAGAGAAGTTACATGATCCAATTTGCCAATTGAATAGATCTCCCTGGTGATAGGTGAAAGTAACTTTTCCAGGTTTATTTAGAAGGAGAAAAGACTGTGGAGGGGAAGAGGAAATGGAACTAGAAAAGAAGGAGCAGGGAGTGCAGAAAGATAGGAGAGATTTTATCATAGTTAAACGGCAATAGAACAGAAACAGAGAGGAAGAGGCAGGAGAGGTTAATGGTACAATAGAAAGAGAGGGTAGTCAATAAGGGGTTTCCTAGAAGGTGGGAAGTGATGGGACAGACAGAGGCTTGGCTTTTGATAGGGAAAAGGGTAAGACCACTAGCATTTCATGGAAAAGAAAGAAGAGGATGGATCAGAGGCGGGTAGGTGTGTAGGATGAGTGGCACGAAGCTGAGAGGGTTCCCATCTGATGAAGCAGCACCTGCTCACCAGCAGAGGTGTGATGACCATGATGAGGGGAGACAACCATGATGAGAGAGGAAGTGGACCATGGGAATAGGATTCCTCAGGAGTTTGGAGGTCAAGCTGAGGCTGAAGGTCATGAGTTTAGTGTGGTACTAATGAGTGGATATTTTTCCATTACATTTTCTGACTGGGGATTGTTGACGTAAGAGAAAGCCAATGATATTAAAAAACATATTTTTCCCTCTTCTGACTAATTTATTGAGCTGTCTCATTAATTCCAAGAGGTTTTATTTTAAAAACATGATTTTGTTTAATTTTTGGCCTGTAGTCACATGGGTAAGCAATAATAATATTATCTCCTATATTCCCAGTAGTTTTTACACTTCATATTTTGTTTCCATTTTATTTTATTGGCATGAACTCCATGTAGAATTTTGTACAATAACATTTATAGCAGGGAGTTTTGCTTTGCTCCTGATTTTAATGGAGGTACCTGAAATGTTTTATCCTGATGTATGATGTTGGGTTCCTTCTTTGATGATTTAATAATTTTCAGAAAGTCTTCAATTTCTAGTTTCCTGATCTTTAAAAAAATAAGAATGGGTTGTATCAAAATCTCTTTCAGCATGTATCTATTATCTAGCCAATAATATTTTTTCTTTTTGAATCTATTTAATAGACCTGTGAATTCAGGGGATAAATCTCGCTTGGTTGATTTTTAACACATTCTTGAATTTGGTTTGCTAGCAATTCATTTCAGGTTTTTGAATATATCAAAAAGGGATTGACTCTTCTTTTTGTTTGAGTATCAGAGATATGTTAGCTTTATAAAACAAATTCTGTAGCTATCTATATCTTTCTGTTCTTTGGAGCAATTTATGTAGCATTAGCTGTTCCTTGAACATTTGAAAAAAAAACTCCATCTGGTTTCAGGGCCAGCTCTTCTTTTTGCCTTTTCCACGTCATCTGTGGTTGTGTGTCTATTGGATTTGGACTCCTTCTTGAATCAATTTTAGTGACAGTTTTTTAAGACAAACTTATATTTCACTGGAATTTTCTATTATGAATGTGGACTAACACAACACATTTTCTTACCATTTCTACATATGTCTATTAACCTGCTGCCCTTTTCTCCTGATGAAGCTGGCCAGGGCTCCGTCAGCTCTGCGCTGCTTCCTTTGTTCAGCTTGCCTGTTTGTTTATTTAAAAGTCACCTTATTCACTTTAATTCTTTCTTTACCCTTTTGGTTTTCTTTTTGGTATTCTTCCCTATAATGTTGAATTATTTATTTTTAATCCATTTTCTTTCTTAACATTGAAACTACTGTTTCAACTACTGTAGCTTAAAAAATATTCTGTATTTTGTTTTGATTGGGTAGCTTTTAAAGAATGTCATTTAGGGGAAGAAAAGATGTATTCATTGTTAAAAAAAAAGCTTGTTTTTATTGTTGCTTAAACTTTTGTGATTAATTTGTTGTTTTAATACAGAGTAAGCAGGTGAGCCTATTTTAATTTCTTTTCTTGGAAACTATTGAGGCTTTTGATACTAGAATATATGACAATTTTTATAAAATTTGCATGATATTTGAGAAAAAATGTAAGGAGTACAAGATTTGCTTTTCATTTAAAACTTCAAAAAATCACTTTTATGGCATTTTTTCTTTGAATATCTAATAGTTTTTAGAATTTGTAATGATGTTATATTATCTAGGGCTTGTAGACTAATATATATAATATCTTTATTATGAGTTTTACTTTTCATCAACATAAATGATTATTTTTCACTTGTTCAGTGCTTTTGTCTTGAATTTTTTGGTATTATATTTTTCATCCTTGCCTTGTCATTTGTTTGCCGTAATATATATACTCTGTGTGTTTTCTCCTTTCACCTTTGTAGTACATAATTTCTCACCTTTCAGTATTCTTTTCTTTGAGGTGTATCTTTTATAAGTAGATAGAATTGATTACTTTTCCCCCCTTAACCTAAGCAGATGGGTTTAGTTATGTTTGAACAGGACATTTTTAAACCAATTTATTTTTGTTCTAATTGATAATTGGTCTTTTTTAACCTTTTCTGCTCTTTCGTCATAAAGATTACGCCGCCTAGAGTATGACTGAGCATACCAGTTTTCTAGTTGTTTCTGGTTTTAGGAGTCTGTTTCAGAAGCGCATTCTTCCTTTTGTTTTTTATTAAAATCCCCCTGGTTCTGTAATTTTTTGGAGCTATCTTTTCCTTCCTCAACCTCCATCCAGACCCCGACATTGACAATAGACACTCCTTCCTTGGGCTCTGCCCACTCTCCCTGGGACTGTCCTTGAGTCTATAGCTGGTGGTCATCTTGCCATGCCCAGTTCTAGCTTTCTCATCAGACTCTGGCTGGTAATCCTCTCGTGTGGTGGGTGCTTCCAGACTGAGATAGGTTTATCTTCAACTTCTGTTGACTGTTTTTCTGAGCCGTGAGTAACTGGGGTTCCCCAAGCCTATGTCTTTGGCTGCTGGTCATCTCTTTGTTCTCTGCTCATGGTTTCTGGTTCCATATTGACTTGTTTGAGCTACACTTAGTAGGGCACCATGCACTGTGCCAGTCCAACTCCTGCTTTCTCACCTGTTGTTTTCTAGGATTTGAGGCACTGATATTTTTATTTGGACTATAGTATTTTGATCCCTTCTAAAACAGTAGACTGCTAGGTTATTATCTGGCATAGACTATAATTCTGAGCCAGAGGCAATTAGTTGGGAGCAGACAACGGATCTTTGTTTTCTTTTTGGGCATCTGATTTGCTGTTTCTGGCGACATGGCATGCAGTGGGCACTGACTGCTTTGTTCAATTTAGTTTCACAGGGCTTATGTTTAATTGGTATGTTCTCTTGTTACTTGCAATGGATTAGATGTCAATTTAGTTTTTAGTATTTGAAACTTTTGTATACAAAATTTTTCCTTCTTCCTAGCTATTTTTGTCACTGATGGAGAGATGTCATTGTAAACCAGAAACCCCAAGCAACATTTAAAAGAAAAAAAAAAACAAACTATGGTCATGTTAATACTAGCCATTTATTGAGCATATATTATCTTCTAGGTCTTAATGGAAAATGTCAATACTGTTTGGAACACTTTTTCCTTCATTTAAGGGACCAATGGACATTTGTTTCCTGATTGCTATCTAAGCAATTATTTTATGCACATTGAATTAATATATTATCAAGCTTCCTTTTTTGTCTTGTGCTGGCAAGCTGAGTCTACCTGTAACAAGTTTATCAGACTGATGGTGTCCTATTTTTGTATTAACCTCATTAGTGACTCCAAATTATGTCATTATGTATTTCTAGTTGATGTTATGTTCAGTCTATTGAATCTGCCTTAAATCCTTTTTGTAACAAGATGCAATAATATTAAGTAAGTTCATTCTCTTACACCTGCCTCCAAAAGAATATTGGCTCTGAAGGACATATAATTGCACTTTATATTAGGTTACACTAAATCTTGGGATATATAAAGCATTGAAAGTCACATGGCTTAAATCCCTGCTTTTAGCTGATTTAAAAATATTTCTTTGGATGCTAAATGTCCCGGAAGGTAGTCTTTGGCAGAGAGGACACTAGGCATTGTGAACTGCTTATTTATCTCCAGAAGCTTCCCCTTCCCCCTTTCCTCTCTCTTCCCATTTGGGGCACCAGTGATGAAATGGAAAGGACACATGGTGGTAATGGGCTAGGCAGGGCCACCCCCCGTTCAACTTCCACACTTACCCGCCCCTCAAGGCTGGGCCACTTCCTGGGCTTTGCTGAGCCCTACTCCCTTCCCTTCTAACTAGGGAGTAATCACACATGGATACCAGAGAGGTCGTAATGCTGTATGAATTTGAATAAATAGAATAATTATGTAGCTTTCCTGAAACATAGAAGGTTCTCAGTGAAAGGTAGAAGGGGTTAGTTACCATTTGTTATACTCTTGCCTGGGGGGGTTCTCCTGGGGGGTTCATTGCAGCTTTCCATTTGGACCTTGCTTCCAGTACTCTGGCTCCTCCCTCTTCAAAATATTCACATTTTCCCGCCTTCCCTTAGGGCCCTAGTTTTTGCTAAATTAACATGATAATCTATTAAATACTAATATGCTATCATCAAAGGTAAGATTTTCATTTTTAACAAGAATTTCTGGTGAGAATATCTTAGACAAAACAAAAAAAGAGCATATTTGGAATTTCAGGTCAAATAAGGGGCAAGGTTTTTGGTTGGACAACACCTTTCAAATCACAATATTGCTAGAGACTTTTTGTGAATTTGAGGTTGTGAGTCAGGAAATAGACACTTTTAACTTTTTATACAGCATTCCCAGACCAAAGTTGGTAGAACCAAGAGGCTCACCATATAAAGGACAGCCTTGCAGGTTCTGGATGAAAACAAGCCAGGTTAAAAATTTGGAAAACCAAATGAAATGTAGCAACAGACACACACATTAAAAATACCTTTAATCCTCCATAACATGATACATCAAAGGTCCAAACCAAATGAGAGATGTCAAAGGTTTACTCATTCAAATCCAATAATACAGGATTTGAGATGTGCAATCTTGTTTCACAGAGGAAGTAAGTCTTAAATTAGGCCCAGTTTGGTTCAGACCATCTCATGGGATGTATGGGGAGAAGTTAGCCTTGTGCGAATGTTCAGAGAGAAGGGCCGTCAGCATGGGTATATGCCAAAAAGCAACAAGAGAGCTGGACGAATTTGAACTCCCCACCAACTCCCAAGAAGGCAAGGAAAGAGCAAACAGATTCTCTGCTCACCCAATCAGTATTGACCTCACCAAGCTAAAAAGAACACCAGGAATCTACACACCCCACTTGAAAACTGAGATTCATAGTTCTTGGGCTGTTCCCAGAAAAAGAAATGCACATATGCTGCTTAAAATGTTGTGTTTGGCTAAATTGTTCAGGAAAATTGGACTACAAATAGAGAGCTTCCTTCAGGATTGTTAAGAAGAGCCCTGTAGCAATGTCCATAGAGAGACATTCTTAGATTTGGGCTTAACTATAATACCATGGCCATGCTTCTGTTCTCTTTTAAAGTTACCTACTACTTTTATATTTTGATTTTTACCTACCTTGGAAATAGATGAAAAATATGAGGGAACCATTTTGAAGATATATCCCGAGGCCAGAGAAAAAGCACTCTAAGGAATTTCTCTGGGAATGCTATTTGTAGCACGGTCTAGTCTCACCACAGTGCCGTCTGAGGTCTGCGAAACCCACACTCAGAGAAATGATGCTGTGAAATGAGTTTAAACCTGTCTACAAACCTTTTAAATATGTACAAAAGATAGGCTTAAATTTTTTTTTTTTCTGAAATGATAACAGGCAATATTGGTGAAGGTGAAAGAAAAGAGGCAATTCTTCAACTGCTGTGGTTGGGAATATTGGTCCAACCTTTCTAGGGGCACATCAGCATATGATTCAGAGCTTGGAAAACCTCAATGTCCTTTTACTTATTAATTCATCTTCTAGAAATCTACCCTAAGAAAACAATCATAGATGTGCACAAAAATGTATTACAAAGAAAATCATGCAGCACTATTTATAAATGTGAAAAGTTAGAAACCACCCCATTAGAAGTTTGCTAAAATTAGGGATAATTTTTTCTCTGGATAAGATCACATTTTTTGGTATAGAAACAAATGGAAATTGCAGGACACCAGCAGACATAGACCCCCTTGAAAGCTTTTACTCCCTTGTAAGATGTGTCCAGCAATATCCGGTAACATATAATTCATCCCCATTGTCTCTGCCCTTGGCCCAAGGTATGAGGCTATCCTACCTTTGTGGTCGTATGCCCTAGGTAGCCTCGCCTAGTGATGGAGGGGACCTTGACCTTGCTGACTGAGGCTCCGTTGGTTCTCTACAAGCCTCTAGTGCCCTGCAACGGGCAGAGGGGGATGATCTGATCCCCTGACTGAAGATATTGCTTTTCCTCAGACAGAAATTAAGGGGAAGTTACTTACCTCATTTAGTAATCCAAGGGAAGATTTTCCCCTCTTTTATTAAAAGAAAAAAAAAATCTTGAAGGTAAGCAATCAAGTGAACAAGCAAACTTTTTTAAACAAAGAGGAACTCTAACACATGAGATTTGTAGACATTCTCTTAATTCATGGCACCTCCAGGAAGAGGTACATAGTCTATGGTACATCGTCTATGGTACATCTTACTTAAGAATATTAGACATCGTCTCAGTTTATTCATTCCACATGCCTCTTATAGAGAAGTAGAATTAGATACGTGACAGCAAAGGGGATTCTGAAAGACATCTCCCATAATAAGACAATAGTCAACAAGTGATTAATTAAATACATCATGGCATGGCTATGCTATGGAATATTATGCAACCATTAATACTGTGCAGAAGAAGAAAACATCATATGAGAAAGTGTTCACACAGACAAACAAGTTACAAGCTAATATGTGCAATGCAATCTTAATCCTGTCCAGAAAAAAACAGAAAAAAAAATGCTGTGCGTGTTTATACCACAATATTAACATTTCTAGTTGGTAGTGTTTTGAGTGGTGGTTTTATTTTTTTTCTTGGTGTTTTTCTGTACTTTCAAAAATTCCCACCCATCTTGTACTACTTCTGTATTCAGAGAAAAAATAATTGTAAAATTTTTTACTTATTTCCTCAGTAATTCTTTTTTTAAACATTTTCTTAATTGAGTTACAGTCATTTCACAATGCTGTGTCAAATTCCAGTGTAGAGCACAATTTTTCAGTTATACATGAACATACACACATTCATTGTCACATTCTCTTTCGCTGTGAGCCACCACAAGATCCTGTATATATTTCCCTGTGCTACACAGTACAATCTTGTTTATCTATTCTACACCCTCAGTAATTCTTTCTTTATTGAGCAGTCATCATGTGCCAGATAAAGCTAATAACACAATAATAAACACAAGGCAATTCCTTTAACCTCAGAGCTTGTTTCTAGTTGGGCACAGAAAACAAACCAAAAAACCAGTGTCAGATGGTAATGCATGTTTTGGGGGGGAAAAAAAGAATGAAAACCAGGGAAGGGAGATAGTATGCAAGGGACTGGAAGGAAGTGCAATTTTAAATAAGAGAAGGCTCTCTGCTGGTTAAATGTATACATTTCAACTGAGTGTGTTTGAATTTCAAATCCTTGCCGGTGGTCACAGGTGGTTTCAAGAAGTAAATCATTCTGAAGAACTCTGTAACTAAGGAATCATCATATAATCAGAAAAGGCAGCATCTCTGGCACACATGGAAAGCAGCTTAGATGGGGACCTAAGTGCCAAGAGCCCAACGGATGCTCTGCAATGAACCTTGGCTGTTCAGTTGTGACTGTATTAAGTACCGTTTCAATTATGATCTCTGCTCAAGGATTTATGACAAGAACAGATAATTGCACTGCAGCATATATCTCAATAAAGAAAGATAGGTAGATAAGATAGATGACAGAATAGTCATCCATTCAAAATACCTGCCTGCCTTGGGAAAGTGTGATTGCCCTCCTTCTTTTCTTTTCACTCCCCCACCTCCCACCAGCAGGCATCCAGAAGTGTGCCACATGGACAACCAAGTAAGAAGGGAGGTTGTGCCAGTCTGGAAGGCAGTGTACTCTTCCCTGCCAAGGTGGAGTGGTGAGCCAGTCGGCATTGTGAAGGTTGTTTGGAACCCGGACAGTTTCCCCAGCTCCTCTGGATAGAAACATTCATAGAGTGCAATGTTCTTGTTTGCTTAGAAGTCATCTTGGTCCTTTTGGGCTGCTGTAACAAAAAGCCACAGACTGGGTGGCTTATAAACAACAAACATTTACAAACATTTATTTCTCACAGTTCTGGAGGCAGGAAGATGGAGGGAGGTGAGGGTGCCAGCATGGCAAGGTCAGAGCCCTCTTCCCAGTTGCAGACTGCCAACTTGTCACATGGTGGAAGGGGCTCGGGAGCTCTGTGGGGTCTCTTTTATAAGAGCACTAATCCCATTCCTGAGGGCTCCACTCCTCATCACCTCACCATCTTCCAAGGCCCCAGCTCCTAAGACCATCCCATTGGGTATTAGAACATCAACATATGATTTTTAAGGGGTTCACAAACATTCAAACCATGGGGGAAATATTCCTGAATTCCCAGAATAACGGGCACATTTATATTGAAACAAAATCACAAGGTGCATTCAAGCCCAAATATAAATTATTTTGTGCTAATCTTCAGAACTGGATATTTAGAAATTTAGTAGTGAAAAACAACTTGCTGGGCTTGAAGAAACTCGATAAATATTTTAGAATTGTTTGCTCCACCTATAACTGCTATAAATAATTTTTTAATTAAAAAAACAATTTTTATTTATGTATTTATTTTTAGTAGGGGTACTGGGGATTGAACCCGGGAACTTGTGCATGCTAAGCATGCATTTTTTACCACTGAGCTATACCCACCTCCCTACAAATGATTTTAAAATTATGATTTTAAAACTATTTACTCAACATTTCTAACCCAGATATGGTATGCCTGGGGTAAGACAGGCATTGGATAAGTGATGGTGGTGATCATGAGGCTGACATGATGGAGATGCTTCGAGGGATACTGACAAATACTTGATAAAGCATAACAATACTGCAGTAATGTAGACTTCCTGGGAAGCATTCATATTTAAAACAAGGACTACAAACAGAAGATATGCAGAACCTAGAATAAATGTTGAATGGCATAATTTGAGGCCCTGACATTTGAAGACGGGTGGGGGACCAGCTCTAAGTCCTCCAAACTTGTCACATGGTCATCTACAAACTCTGATTCTATATTAACCCAGCATGGATTTCATAATCATGGTATGAACTAAAATAGTCATTTTCATCCTCAAGGACATAAACCTCTGGGAAGAACCTCTCCTCCTGCTCATCCATGAGCAGAAGTTTCACCTCTCTCGAGGGCAAGCAGCAACAGAAAGCTAGCAGGCCAGGAGAGGAAGATACAGGGATGGGATAGTTAAATCCCATGTCTTTCAAGGGACATCAAGACTATTGAATCCAAGCCTCTGGACTGAGAGTGCAGAGGCTTTTACTGCACATTAAAGATGAAAGGGAAATGGATTCAGCACCAGTCCAAGTTAATTATCTGTGGCCCTTTGGCTCCCTGCACCGTGTCAGGAGCTTTGAGATCCTCAAACTGTCTTCTGCTGGATATAAAAAGAAAAATATAGAAAATATAGCAAGTGGGATAATAGCATTTGCCAGTTCCATTTACAGTTCATTTAGCTTGGCTGAATTAATGAGTCCCTATTAAGCAGACTTGCAAGGATCCTGTTACATGTTCTGAAAGAATACCATACAGTTAAATATCGCTCTGGTAGAATCATAAATAGCAGAAACAGAAAAAAAAATCCTTCAAGTTACTCCAATTGGCTTTTTTTTTAGAGCAGCTACTTTTTACAAGTCAAGAACGTTCCTGGTATTGGGCAAAAAGCAGGCATTTAAGGGACACCTCTTACGTGCATATCATTGCATGGGGCACAGAAAGCGCTTTCTCTCTGAGACGTGTGTCCTCTCCCTCCATCTGTTAAACTCTCCTAGCATCTGGTTGGTGGCTTTTGGAGGGGCACCTCTGATTTACTGCCTGTCCTCATGTGTAGTTTTTCACCCATGTACTATTCTTGCCTTGGATTATCAACTCCAGCAAGCAGACACATGTGTTTTATAGCTTCATATTCCCCATAGTTCTTTGCTTAGTGTTTCACATTTGGTAAGGTGGTCAGTTATGAATTGAAAATGCCAAGGCAAGAAGAAAAGAATCTCCACTGCTTCTAAAAGCCTATAATAGCTAGTAACAATAAGCAATAGCTTTTTTTTTTTTTTAAAGCACTTTCTATGTGCCTGGCCTGGCACTATGCTTGACATTTTAAACACATTACCTCATTTAGTCAAGTCTCTGTCTGAAGAGGACAAGCCTGAGCCTTACAGGGGTTAAGTCCATATGAGCTTAATATTACATAGTCAGACTTGGAGTTTATCACAGGTGGTCTTAGACTTTATATTATATATTCCTATCATTTTAATGGTTGTTGACATTTTAGTGCTAATGCTTTATCATCATCACTGTGTTATCCCACATGCCAGAATTCATTGTTAGAATTGCTGAATGCTCATAAGCAAAAGGTCAAAGGCATGTACTGAGGTAGGTTGGAAAGACCTGCACTGAGGTAGGTTGGAAGAATGCAGTGTTGACCTTGAATTCCCTACCACTGTGGTCTGAAGAATGCCGGCACTATTACAGGTATTCAAGACAGATTTAAATGGAGTGAAACAGAGGTCTTGTTTCTTTTTCTTGGATGCCATGGTGCTTAGGAGGGGGAGAGAATTTTATCATATAAGATTACCAATCACAAAAGTGATCAATAGTTCTTCTGAGTAACTAGAGAAAAATTTTGAGGCATTATTACATTTCAGCTTTACTGTTATACCCATTTATGGAGTACTGAGTAAGGTTTAGAAGTATGCCTAGGCACTTGGAATGTAAGGTTGAATAGAATGCTCTGTCTACCTTGAAGGTGCCGCTGGGTAAACAATTATAATGACATTTGTTAAATCTTATGAGGCTCACAGAAAGTGATATAAGTTCCAGGTGTAGATACAATTCTGCCAAATTGTCAAGGAAAGATCTGCATTGTCAGTGAAGAACAGGTCTTCAGGGATGCTGGCACTAGGGTGGTGGTGGTAGCCCTCCAGGCAGCTGATTGAAGGCTTGATTCTGGAATCTAAATGCTCCCATCAGAATACATAAAGTGAAGGAGCTGGGGAGATCCCAGAAGAAGACAGAAGATGAATGTAAAGGACACAAGTTAATCTGCATCAGGGAGGTGCCCTGGCAGGTGGGTGAGGACGACAACAAGGAAGTCTGGCCATGGGTAAGCAGCAGGCAGGTGGTTGGCATCTAAGGGCTGTAGCAAAGGCAATGGGGCTCAGACACAAGCACCAGGATTCAGAGTCAAGGCCCTGAACCTAAAAGCCTGAGGAGTTAATCCAGGTCCTCATCTTCAAAGTCGATGGAAATTTGCAAGAGTTTTTGGTAGTTAAAGCTCGTCCCTAAGTTCATCATAAGGAACAAATCAGAGCAAGAATAGCCTTAAAACTGACATAAGCATGAGTCTCCATTCTTCTGGTGAGGGGCTTCTAAATTCTGTCTTAAAATTGAGCAGCAAGAGGGTTGGCTTTGGAATCTGAGTCAGTGTGGGTGTAGGACGAGGCAGAGGCTGTAGGAGGTAATAACAAGCCCCAGCTATGGGGAGCAGAGGCAGTCAGTAAGTCTCCATATGTCATTATAGGTAATTCACTGGGCTCTTCCTTGTCCTCCTAGAACATTAACTACTAAAGGTTTACTTAGCATTTAATTTTAATTTTATTTTTTTTAATTAAGGTATGCTCAGTTTACAATGTTGTGTCAATTTCTGGTGTACAGCATAATGTCCCAGTCATGAATAAATACACATATATTTGTTTTCATATTCTTTTTCATTATAGGTTACTACAAGATATAGAATATAGTTCCCTGTGCTATACAGAATAAACTTGTTGTTTATCTATTTTATATATAGTAGTTAGTGTCTATAAATTTTGAACTATCAAATTATCCCTTCTCAGCACCTTCTGCCTCTGGTAACTGTAAGTTTGTTTTCTATGTTTGTGAGTCTGTTTCTGTTTTGTAAATAAGTTTGTTTGTCTTTTTTTAAGATTCTACACATAAGTGATATCATGTGGTATTTTTCTCTTTCTGGCTTACTTTACTTAGTATAATGATCTCCAGGCCCATCCATGTTGCTGCAGATGGCATTATTTTATTCTTTTTTATGGCTGAGTAGTATTCCATTATATAAATATACCACAATTTTACCCAGTCATCTGTTGATGAACATTTAGTTTGTTTCTTACTGTAACAATATCTTGCCTACTGTAAATAGTGCTGCTACGAACATTGGGGTGCATGTATTTTTTCAGATTAAAGTTCCCTCTGGATATATGCCCAGGAGTGGGATTGCTGGATCATATGGTAGGTCTATTTTTAGCTTTTCGAGGAATCTCCCTACTGTTTTCCATAATGGCTGCCCAACAGTGCCTGAGGGCTCCCTTTTCTCTACACCCTCTCCAGCATTTATTGTCTGTGGCCTTTTGAATGATGGCCATTCTGATTGGTGTGTGAGGTGATACTTCATGGTAGTTTTGATTTGCATTTCTCTGATAATTAGCACTATTGAGCATTTTTTCATGTGCCTATTGGCCATTTGTATATATTCACTGGAGAATTGCTTGTTTAGGTCTTCTGTCCATTTTTGGATTGGGTTTTTTTGTAGCATTTTATTTTGATTAATGATATTGGTATAATTGGAATAATATCAGTAGTAAGTCACTTGGCAGTCCTGTCTGTGACCATTGAAATGTTTGTAAGACTTTTCATATTTTTAGAAAATCTTTGTGGTTTCTAATGATGGTTACTTATTCCAGCAGCTTAAAAAATCAGCACTATAATATTTAATTAATTCATAATTTTAGATAATTTGACGGGGAATAGCTTGAAGTTTCTCTTTGACTGATTTGCATTATCTATCATTTACTAATTAAGTTGGGCAAGATTGTAAGGAAAATGCTTAAATGAATTCTGAAAATAGTTTTCAAGTACTCTTAAATACCCTAAAAGCTGCCACTTTTATATCAATACTTAGTTGATAATTATAATAATAATCATCATTACTTATTCATGAAGGAAATTTCTCTAGTGATATTTACTTCACATCTAAGAGATAACCCTCTTTGAATCGTTATGGACATTTATAATAGTTAAGATTCTTTTGGTTTTAAGTGACAGAAACTCAACTTGAATAAAATTAGGTTAAAAAGAATGATTTTGTCACACTCTTGCAGGAAGAGTAAAATTCAGCTGGGCTCCTAGAATAACTGGAACCAAGAAAGGAATGAATGACCCCAGAGCTCCCTCTCCTGTGTTTGGCAGGTTTCCCTACACCATGTCTGTCCTCGGTGGCAGGGCTCTGCACTTCACTCCACCCCCCACCTCAGAGAAACTACAACTATTTCTCTCTGGTCCTGAATTTTTAAATCTGGTGAGAAATTTGGTTGTCACAACATGGGTCAGATGTCCATCTTTGGACAAATCAGTTATGGTCAAAGGAGGCAGAGTATTATGGCAGGTTTAACTTGAGGCACTCACGTGTAGACTATTTACTATGACATAAGAATAGACTTAAATACTTAAAAAGGGGACTTTATAAAAGCAAATAGAAAGTCATATCATGTTCACCTATGGGAACTTTCAGTAATACAAATTGTTCATTCACTCAACAAATATTAATAGAGGATCTCTTATGCACCAAGCACTTTATTAAGCAATGTTAATTCACCCACCAAATATCGATAATTTCTTTGCAATTCTAATTAAAACCCCAGATGAATATTTAAGGATATTGACAAGCTGATTATAAAGTTGATAAGGAAGCATATGTACATAAGAATAGTTTAAACGTTTGTTAAAGATGGTGTTTTCAATGTATCCAGATGTCGTATATGATGCAGCTACAACATAAAGTGGGGGAGGGACCCATAGGGTGGTAAGGTTTCTACCTTTTATTTGAAGTGGTAACGTATTGATTCTAAGTAGATTATGAAAAGTTAAGCGCAACCACTGAAAAACTATACAAAGAAATACAGAAAAAAGCACAATGGATAAATTAAAAAAGAATAGAAAAATTTTCAAGAAGCCCAAAGGAAAGTAGGAAAGGGGAAACAGATGAATGAAAAACTGAGGAAAAAAACAGAAAACAATAAAGTGGCACATCTAAATACAAAGATATAAACAATTACATTAAATACAAATGGTAAAAATACACCAATTGAAAGACAGATATTGTCAGAATAGTTTGTGTTTTTTTTAGTGTGACCCAACTATTTGCTGATTTTAAAATACACACTTTAGATATAATAAAGTAAGCAGATAAGAAACATATTTTGAATAAGTGATATAACTGGATATAGTAAATCATGGTCAAAGGATAAAAAACACATTTTGAAAACACTAATTAGAAGAAAACTGTGTGCATATATTAATATCAGACAGATAAATTTTCCAGATATAAAGAAGAAGGTGATACAATGCAAAAATGGTCAATTCAATAAGACACAATGAGTCCTAAATATCTGTACAGCTGGCATCAGTGCGTCAAAGTAAATGAAACAAAAACTGACAGAACTGAAAGGAAAAATAAACAAATCTACAATTATATTTGGGAACTCCAGTACTCCTTTCTCAGTAATCAATAGAACTAGTAGACACAGAAACATCAGTGGAGCTATAGCGATACTGAACAACCGCATCAAATAACTAAATGTAATTGTTATTTACCCAACAACAGCTGACTAAGCATTCTTTTCAAGTACATGTGGGACATTCACCAATATAGACCATAATTCTAATAAATTAGAAATATTCAACATTATGCAAAGTAAGTTCACTGACCATAATGAAAGCAAACTAGAAACCAATAGCAAAGAGGTAAAAGAAACTCTATAAATTATAGGACATTAAACAAAATACACTTAAATAATCCACTGATCAAAGAGGTGGCCACAGAAAATTAGAAAATATTTTGAATAAAACAAAATTAAAAACTAAAAGTATCAAAATGTGTGAGATACAGCTTAAAGGGAAATTTATAGCATTAAATGCTTAAAATATTTTAAAATAAAACTTGTCTTAATTCAACAATCCTAAGATTTTTCCTTTATAAACTAGAAAAATAAGAACAAAACAAATCCAAAGCAAGCAGAACACAGGAAATAATAAAGAAAAGAGATGAACTCAATGAATAAAAAACAGTAAGCTCTATTGACAAAGAAAATCAAAGAAACCAAAAACTGGTTACTGTTTTCTATTCTATTCTTTGTCATTTTGGTATCAGTGTAATATAATTGATAAACCCCTAGCAGAAATGACAAAGGAGAAAAGAGATAAAATGCAAATTACCACTATCAGAAATGAAAGAGAGGATATCACTCTGCCTCACATATGCTAAAAGGATAATAATTTAATATTATGAACAACTTTATGTTCATAAATTTGACCAGTTAAATGAAACGGATCAATTTCTCAAAAATCACAAACTACCAAAACTTACCCAAGATGAAATAGATAGCTTGAGTAGTACTATAACTATTAAAGAAATTGAATTTGTAGTTTAAAACTTTCTGAAAAAGAAATCCTCAGGTCCAGATGGCAAATTCTATCAAACATTTAAAGAATAAATAACACCAACTTTACACATTCTATTCCAGAAAATAGAAGAGAGAAAGAACACTTCCTAACTGATTTTATGAGGCCAGCATTACACTGATACCAAAATGACAAAGACAGTTCAAAAAAAGAGAAAAATACACACCAACATCTTTTGTAAACATAAACAAAAAAAGATTTTTTTGAGTAAAAAGTCCCCAATAAAATATTAGCAAGTTAAGCCCATCAATACATTAAAAAATATACTATGACAAAGGAGTTTATCTGCAAATGCAAGGCTAGTCCAATATTTGAAAATCTGTCAATATAATCTGCATATTAACAGTCAATAGTGAAAGATTAAATATATTATTTCAGTAGCTCCAAAAACAAAAAAAGAGAAATACTTAGGTATGCGTCTAACAAAACATGTGTAAAATCTATATCATGAAAACTGTAAAATGCATATGAAAGAAAAAAATTTTAAACTTCAATTAAAGAGAAACAACACTGTGTTCATGGATTAGAAGACTCAATATAAAAGATATCAATACTCTTCATACTAATCTATAGCAGAAATATTTGGAGATATAGACAGGTTGATTCTAAAAGTTATTCATAAAGTCAAAGGAATTGGAATCATCAAAATAGTTTTGGAGAAAAAAAGAAAGTGAAAGGAATCACACTAACTGAGTTTAAGATTTACTGTAAAGCTAAGCTAATCATGACTGTGTGTATTGCTGAAGAGATAAACACAGATCAATAAAATAGAAAAAAAGTCCAGAAATAATATATCTGTACAATTATAGTTAATAGAGTTTGATAAATGTTCAAAGATAATTCAATGGAGAAAGAACAATTTTTTCAACAAAAAAATGTTTAAAAAAAGAATTGGACATCTAAATCCAGAAAAATGAACCTTGACTTAAACTTCACAACTTACAGAAAAAGTTAACTGAAAAAATGATTCAGAGATTTAAATTTAAAGAATAAAATTATAAGCTTTTTAAAAGAAAACATAGGAGCATACATTTTTAGGCAGGGGCTAAGCAAAGATTTCTTAGTTATGACAGCAAAAACACAATCCATAAAAGAAAAAATCAGAAAATTTTAATTTTTAATGAAATTTTAAAACTCCTGCTTATATTCACAAAAATCAGGAATAAAATAGGAAATTTTTCCTAAAAATAGGAATATTTGTGGTCCTTCTAGTCATAAGCACCCAAAATTGGAGTTAACTCAAATGAAATTTCAGTAGGTAAACAGGTAAACTATGATTATATACGTACAATGGACTACTACCCAGTAATAAAAAAGAAATAAGTATTAGTACATGCAATGCCTTAGATGAATTTCAAAGGCATTATGCTCAGTGAAAGCAGTCTCAAAAGGTTACAGATCCTACGAGTTCATTTATATAACATTCTGGAAAAGATAAAACTACAGTGATAAAGAAGAGATCAGAAGTTGCCAGGGCTCTGAGGTGAGGGAAGAGTATGATTAAAATGGGATAGCACAGACATATTTGGGTGGGGAGGTGATAGAGCTATTTTTTTATCCTGAATATGATGGTAGTTATGTTGCAGGAAAATGGGGCATAAGAGGATGGTCATGCCCCAGGTCTTGGGCGAGTCCTTGGGACTCACCCCACCAAGTGAGGGTCCTTGGCTTTGCACAGGAAGGAATTCAAGAGCAAGCCATGGTAAAGCGAAAGTAGATTTATTCAGGGAGATATATATTCCATAGACAGATTGTGGGCCATCTCAGAAGGCAAGAGAGGAGGTCCCCAGGTTATGGGGTTGTTAGTTTTTATGGGCTGGGTAATTTCATAGGCTAAAAATTGGAAGGATTATCCCAACTATTTTGGGGAAGGGTGGGCATGTCCAAGAATTGGGCCTCCTTCTTACTTTTTGGTCGTTTATGGTCAGCCTCTGAATTGCCATGATGCCTGTGGGTGTGTCATTTAGCATGCTAATAATGTATTACAATGAGTGTATAATGAAGCTCAAGGTCTACTGGGAGCCAAATCTTTGGTCATCTTGGGCTTAGTAGATTCTAACCAGTTTTTGTAGTATCCTCAATGGCTATGTCATTCTTTTAACGGTTGTGTCCTACCCACTTCCCTTCCGCCTCAGTTATACAAATCTCTGTGTGTGTTAACATTCATAGGGCTGCACATCAAGGAAAAGAGTCCATTTTACATTATGCTGATTTTTAAAATAAAATTAAATAAATACACAGCAGGGTTAGGAGACTTTAACTCATCTCTTTAAATATTTTTTTCTTACACTCCTGGATTAAAAAGCTTTCCAAAAAAAAAAAAAAAACCCTTACTGATTTGATTTTACAAAATTAGTAATTTCTCTAGGCCAGAAAATAACATGAAAGATAAGATAAGCAACATACTGGGAGAAAATACTTGCAACATGGCAAACAATTAATGTGCAGAATATTTTAAAGTAAGTTGATACACTCCCTTACATCAAAAAGAAAGACAAATAAACCAGTAGAAAACAAATGCACAAAAGATCTGAAAAGGCAATTCCCAGAAGAAAAAAACCCAAATGGCCAATAAACATATGAAAAGATGCTCAACCACAATAGTAATCAGGAAAATGCACATCAAAACAACAATGAGATAGTTTTCACCCATTAAAATGCCCAAATTGAAAAAGATAGATAATATCAATTTAAGCAAGTATGAAGAAATTGGCCCTTTCTTCCTCTGTTGGCAGGGGTGAAAACTGGTGACTCCCTTTTGGAAGACAACTTGGCAGTTTTGATCAAAATTTAAAAGCAATGCCCTTTGACTCAACAATTCCATTTCTAGGAATCCTTCCTAGAGAAATACTTATACAAGTGCATAAACATGTAGTGTAAGGATTATACTATGATATTGTTTGTATTAATTAAAAATTATAAGCAAGATAAATATTTATTGATAAGTGGTTAAAGGAATTATACTAATCCACATGAAGGAATACTACTCAGCCATGAAAAAGAGATAAATCAATATGCATCAACATGGAACTATCTCCTAATAGATTATGGTGCAAAAAGGCAAGTAGCAATATGTATAACATGATGGTAATTTACTAAAGTACAAAACAATTATATATATGTATACATACACACACATTTATCTACAGGTTTATATACACATGTATATATGTATTTCCATATATATATCCACACATATATTAATGCATACACATATACATGTATAAATTTGTAAATGTAAGAACGATAGTCTGGAAGGATGTTTATTAAACTGACATCTATAGTTTCCTCTGATAGGTAACTGGAGTAAGAGTGGGCAGTGTGAATGAAGCAGTATCAATTTTCTAACAGGAAATTAATTCAATTTAATTTTCTTAAATTAATTTAAAGCCCTTAAATTAGACTAATTTGAGGGGTCTTTAATTGTTTACTAAGCTATAGGCAGATTGTATGGAAACTTCAGGGTTAGTATGATGCTCTGGGTTTAGAATCAGCAAAACTGTCACCATCTTAAGGTCTCAAGGGACCAGGGCAAATAGTAGTCCCTGGAACCCAGTAGGGAAGAGTGGTGGGATGAGGGCTGCTTTGAGGGGAGCTACGACCTTTGGTCAAGGGACACAGTCTATGAGGATCACTCAGGGAGGTGCCAGGAGAATAAATACTCTGACCAACTGCATAGTCCTCCTCCTTTACAGTCTCTTCCTGTCTTTCTCCTGGAAGTCAGAGGTAAGGGGGCCCACTGATGTAGCCTGCACAGAGCAGAGATCAGGTGAAAAGGGCGGAGAGTGGGTCTGGAGGAGCAAGTGGAAAGCCTACTGCACAGGTATTTTTATGCCTTATTCTGCATTCTTCTCTGTTGTGTGAATCATTAACAATAAAAATATATTACATGTGTAATTTTTCATGTAAAAAAATAGTGCCAGGTTCCCATCCATCTTTGGAGCAAGAGTCCCCAGCTTTCAAGCCATAGCATCCGCATCCAGTGGATAGAAGCTTACAGTTTCCCACCCACCATGAGAATCCAAAGAGTTCAGATTGAGTGGGGTGTGGTTGACACTTCTGTTATCCACCCAGAATCAATTACCCTTTCATCCTTCCTGGTGATCACTGGTTTTGTTAGGCATCCGCCAATCTCTTGTGTAGCCACAAGATGCCTTAGGGAAAACTAAGGGGCCTGACAGGTCTAAGGGTGACCCCAGTCCCCCTTTCAGTGAGGCAGAATAGGCAGGTGATCCAATCTGGCCAATAAGGTGAGAGAGGAAGCCTGCTGGAGGGCCTCTGAGAAAGTCTTCCTCACTCCTAGGGAGCCACAGGGTCAGACATTACCGGTTCTCCTCTGACTGAGTCATGTCTGGACATGATGATTGGAGCTGTTACAGTCAGCTTGCTCCCAGCACAGAATGGCAGAGCTCAGAGATGAGATGGTTCTGGGTTCTTGACCAAACCAACAGTCATGTCAAACTCACTATTTCTGGACTTGCTGTTATATGAAAGAATGCATTGTTTTCACAAAAGATGTCTGTATCCTGGTGCTGTATGAGAGGAAAAACTATTCCCCTCTACTGTCTTAGGTTCTCTGATGGGAACTGGCAAGTCAGACTTACAAAGGACAGATTACCCAGAGGGAAAATCAGCTAGAAGTTTATTAAGGCATGCATCACACAGACACATGGGAGAACTGAGTGATGAGCATCTCAGAAAGGCAGCTAGAGCGGGGCTTGTATAGCATCTCAGCAAAAAACAATAAATTTGTAGATAAATGATAAGACAACAGAAAAGGACTTTGAGCTTCTGGGGCTGGCAAATAGTGGGAAGTTAAATAGACACGGCAACTAATGGAAGGTAAGGACTAGTCAGCTAGGTTTGTGTGTGTAGATCATGTTTCAGTGTCATTCTGTCCCCAGTGATAAGGTTTTTATCCTTTTCCTGGTATGGAAAGTTGCCGGGGACACTCTCCCAAGGAGAATTTATGTTCTGTTTTCAGGCCGGGGTTGGGGGGTGGTCAGGGACAGAATGCTCATCCTGTATCTGCTTTTTCTCATTGCCTTCAGCTCAAAATAATCCTTACGCCAGAGTGGTATATTTCAGGTGTCATACTCTGAAGCCCCTCACAGCACAAGGGAGAACCCCACTGGCTCTCCCTGGAGGTCATGCTGAAGGCTTCCAGGTCAGGCTGCTCCCAGCCTCTCCAGAAGATACCTCACACCTCACTGCTCCTCCTCAGACCTAGTCATCAGGCCCCACCATGCAGGACTTCTTTGTGTGATGACCATGTATTTTTCAGGTCAATATAAACTGATCTGAAAAAATTGATGGTTTAAGGTGCCACATTTGCCAAGATTCACGTTCACTTTTTTTTAAAATTATTTTTATTTTTTACTTTTGAGGGTGAGGTAGTTAGGTTTATTTATTTATTTATTTTTAATGGAGGTGCTGGGGATTGAACCCAGGACCTTGTGCATGCTAAGCAGGCGCTCTACCACTGAGCTGTACCCTCCCCCAAGATTCACTTTACAATTGAAATTAAGTTTTAACAAGTAAAACCAAAGATTTGTAAGTCCTTTGTAAATTTTATGATTTATAAGGTTACAGTTCTTTCTTTTTGATAATAAAGCGATGCTATATATTCTTTAAAGGAAATATGGAAGATGGGGAAGAGTGAAAAGAAGAAAATAAATATTTCATAGCCATAAGTAACTACTGTTAACATTTGTGGGAATGTATATACTTTTAGTTTTTTCCATCCAGCTATGGGTTTTGTTTGTCTGACTAAACAAAATCAAAGCCTACCCACTGTGTTGTTGGATGTTTTTCTCACTCGGTCTATTACAACGCAATCATCTTATATCCGGTTGCGTGATGTCCCATTGTATGGGTATGACATAACGTATTTACCCACTTCTATGTTGTTCAACATTTGGATTGGTTCTTATTCCCTTAAGATTTTTTGGTAACAAAGAAAAGAGGAAGCCAAGGGGATGAGAGAGAACACAGTATTCAAATGTTAAATTTGAATACCCCTAAATTTGAATAGTAAATTAGAATTGCTCCTCAAAGTAAAGTACCCAAGAAACCACTGATTTCCATTTCTCTGCAGATGGTGTTTCTCCATCCATATATGGCAACAGCCTCCCTTCAAGTGCAAGCAGGCAACACCTAGAGCCAGGTCCCAGGTCCCAGTTCCCAGAATTCTAATTTACATGTCCAAGTTAATACTATTATCAATGTCTCTGTATGGAGTTGGGCTTTCAAGTAATCACCTCCTACTTTTAGTATGGCCAAGAATTGAACATCCAACGTTTTTCAGAGGCTCACCTCTAAGCCTGGATCGGCATTCCCCAAAGTAGGAGGCTCAACAGCATTTCAAGGCATGTTTCTGCCGTGGTGGTTTGTCGTGGTGGTTCATTAGCAAAATCTCTCCCATGCCTCCCTCTAATAATAATAATAATCCATGATATTTTTAATAGTACTTTACAGTTTACAAAGGGATTTTGCCTCACTGTTTGACCTGATTAGGACCACAGTTCTTTAAGTATGCAGGAGAATGAAGGTGGATGAGAAATCTCCTGCCCTCTCTATCTCCTGTCTCCCTTATCTCCATACCACATGGGCCACGATTACTGGTGATCAGGGTAAGCATGTCTTAAAAGATACTTGCATTAGAAGAATGCTACCTCTTGGGTTTTTTCATCCAGCCTTGGGTGGCCAGCTTGGCCAGGTCTGGATTTGGGAAGTAGGTTGGCCATTTCTCTAGTTTTACTTTCTTCTTCAGGTGTAAACTCTGAACGTTCTGGTCCCTAGGGACTGGATGGCAGTAAAATTTGGTCTTCTAACAGAGGAAGAAGACCTACTAAGCTTAGCTGAGTTTACGCAGCTTGCTGCAGTCCAGATTACTATGGGATACAGGCACTAACCCGGCACACAATAAAGTGGTCTCCGCTCTGTTTGCCACCGTCATGCGTGCATGTGCGTGTGCGTGTGCGTGTGCGTGTGCGTGTGCATGTTCCTGCAAGTCTTCATTGGCCCAGTCTCACCACTACTTCTGAGTGTGGTGACTTAGAGGAGACTGAGGCTGAAAGCCAGCTGTGACCTGCCCAAGGTCACACGCCTGGTAGTAATAGACCTTGATCTACCTCTCAGGGTTTCTGAGTTTCAGTCACTGCACCAGATCGCCAGCACATTTCTGAGCCCAGGTCCGCTTCTAGCTCCTCTTCCTCTGGCCAATAAGTGACGGGAGGATCTCGTCCTGCTGGGTGCAGCTTATCTGTAATCACGTGCTCACCACATGGGCCTCCCTGCGATCCCTCCTTCTCTCCTGGGACGGGAACAAAGAACAAAGCTACTGTAGCCCTTCTTTCTCAAAGCAAGACATTTCGGTAACTATTGTTCGGCCTCTGTGTTCAGAGGCAACCTGGACAACAGGGAGTTTTCAGCAGCCTTAGGGAAGTCTCAGGATGAATAGGTTTAAAACCCTGGTTCCCCAGCATCTCTCCCGTGCTCTCTGCAGCACAGCCTTTTATCTTTTATTTCTTCGCATGACTTATACTGATTCATTTATCTCTGAGACAAAGGTTTTGTTTTTTTGTTTGTTTTTTTGATACCTGCTGAATCTAAGTCCCATGAAAGTAGATGGCATCGGAACAGTATGCAAACTCAACTTGCAACCTTCTGCTCTTCACCTTGAGAGTTTGGCTTATCTATTTTACTGCTTTCAAGTTACTTTTGAACAAGCTGTAGGGAAAATGCTGGAGGTCAATCAAGAGAAGCAACCAATTTTCACTGAATGATAATACAATTCAGTCCTTCTTTGCTTTTAATCTTAGCACAAACGGTAAGCATTTTTTTTCCCTTTTGCCAGAAATAATGGCCTTGTGTTTATAATAACAACAAAATATATTTGTTGCATACATTTAAATCTGAAGCTGAAATATGCTTTCTTCCCTTGGTAATATTATTTTTTACTACTTTTCTCTATAATTTAAAAACCCCCACATATTATAGCCCGCTGACTCATGAAAAGAATAATAGAAGTGGAAAACTGCCATTTTTCTCAAGAAATAACTCCTTCTCCCCACACTCATAAAGACCGTTTGACTTTTATTATTATGGTTTCCAAAACCCCCGTGCCTGAATGCCTGCAGAGCATGCTCATTGGCATCAGGTTGGGTGAACTCAGTCTATACGTTACTGTGGAAGGCAAGTGACCAAGGAAGTCAATATTTGTGACCCCACAAATAATCCCTCCAGCAGCCTGGGGTTTCCCTCTTGATTTCTCTTTTCCTAAATCTCTGAATTGTTTGATGCAACACATACAATCGTGCTTTCAACGTTTGTGTGGTTGAGCATTAGTAGGTAAAGACCTAAGGGAAAAAATGCAATCAGTGGCCTTGGGACACAGATGAGAATGTGCTACCCAGGGGAGGCACTCCTGTGGAAGCCAAAGTCTTCACGCTTATTTTAAATTTGTTAGCAGTCTGGTTTCTGAATGAGGCCCAAGTACAGGAGGAGTAGTATGTGCAATAATGAGGGGATGACTAATCTGATGCCTAAATAGTTCCTTGGTATTGTCGCTCCACTTTTTCCATCGTGCTATCATGCAGTCTTCTTTGAAATTCTGTGATGTCATGTCCCTTCTTTGTAAATCTAAGCCAGATGTAGCTTCTCAGGCTACTCATAATGCCACATTTCCCCTTTTTATAAGGGAACCGGTTGTACTGGATCAGGATCCACACTACTGATCTCATGTTGACTGGATTAATTCTGTAAATACCCTACTTCCAGGGAAGGTCACATGACTGAGGTCTTGGGGGTTAGGACTCCAGTGTATCTTTTTGGAGGACACAATTCAACTCATAATACTGCCTAAGTTAGCTGGTGATCATTCAGCTGGTTTTTCAGCCATTCCTTTTTTTTTTTTTTTTTTTTTTTTACCATTTTTTATTGATTTATAATCATTTTACAATGTTGTGTCAAATTCCAATGTAGAGCACAATTTTTCAGTTATACATGAACATATATATATTCATTGTCACATTTTTTTCTCTGTGAGCTACCATAAGATTTTGTATATATTTCCCTGTGCTATCAGCCATTCTTAAATAGGGATAACCACCTGCCTCTGGGAATGAGAATATTCACTAAGATGTCTAAGGTAAAGCTGGCTCTCAAATTACTGATTCCAAATCCTTCCAGAATGGAGCTGTGCCTCTTCTGGATCTAAGGAGCAAAGACGTCAATGCCAGTGCTATTTAATCCCATGCCTCCTTTGGAGATGGTTACCAGGTATCCAAGTTCCTTTCCAGCTCCTTGCCTTTGCTGACAAGCAGAAGAGTGAAGCTAATTACAGGTGGTAAACTAACCATAGAAGACTCATTCAGTTCTGAACAGGACCAGTTATTGGAGGGATTTCTATTTCCTGGCTTTGTACAGTTGATGGGTGTCATTGGGAAGATGGTTCTTTAAGCCATTTTCAGAAACATAATCAGAGTAATTGTACCATGTTTAAATAGGATACCAAAGGCCAGCTTGTGAAGCATCCTTAGTGGGAGGAATAAGAGAGTTGTCCCTTTGCTGAACTGGCCACTCTGCCCTCACCGTACAGGGTAGGTGTCAGGCACATGCACATGTATATATATGAATATATGTACATGTTTTTTTTAACCCTTTCCCCTATTTGCCTTTCACTTCTCCCCTTAATCTAAAAGCTCTATTTAATGCAACTGGAAATCTTTATCCTCCTCTCTCCCCTTTCCCTTATGTATTGAGGCTATGGGGTAGGAGAAAAGTGCACAACCCACCCCTCCCCCTTCCTTTATGCATTAAAATTCCTTATTTACCCCTTCCCCCCTCCCATTTCCTCCCACTTCTTTTCTGGCACAAAGGAGCCTTGTCCTCTCCGTGACCCTAAGAGCACCTTGCACTGGGAAACCGCCCCTTTCCGGACCTTCCTCCACTCTTGGTTTGTCCTGTCTTCTGCTCTTTTCCTGGTGCTCTTTTTCTCCATGGGGTGCAGGTAACAGAACAGCCACGGGCTTTGGGGGGAACTTTAACTGTTTTTTTCTCTTCTGTTTATAAAAACACTCAACATTCAATTCCAGAGAACCCCTTTGTCCTATACTCGCCACTATAGCTTTTCTCTCTTTCAGAAGGTTACATCTGCTTTACAGATGACAGTGTTTACCTAGCTGGCTCCCTGGGAGAGAAGAATAGAAATTATTGTAATTTTTTAGTCTTAAGTCAAATCTTGATATTACCATCATAACCCCAGCAAACAGTTCTCCTGTGACAGTGTTCTGAGAAATGTCAACCGCTGGGCAGGAGCTACAATTGTCAGCCCACCCCTACTACCATTTTTCTTCCTGTTACGTGAGTTCTAACCTCTGCTGGAGGCAAACTGAGCTGTTGAATCATTAGAATGAACACTTGGTCCAATGGTGTCTGCGTTTAGTGGAGTGGTTCTTTGGATAATCGGTTTTCATCATGTCAAGAACGAAGTTAGTCAGTTAACACAGAGGAAATATTAAAGGCAATATTTTTTCATTAAGGTGAGGTATGAGGTAACTCACATGCTATTTTTTTTTTTCACTTGAACACGAAAGTGAAAGCAGTCAGCAAAGTCTCATTGAGGAAGAAATAAGAAGGAAATTGACTTTAAAACAAACAGATGCTGCTGACATGATATCTAGGAGACTGGGAATCTGGTCTACTTTAGTCTCTCATCTTTTTCACCTTCTACTGAAGTACCACCCACTTTTTTTCCCATTCATTTCAGCCTCTTTCCCATTATACCATCTGTCTGCCTCATCTGAGAAAGCTCACAGATGAAAAAGAAAATAGGGTAACATAAAGGAGGCCAGATTATGCTGAAGAGTTCTCCTGGAGATCAGATACCTCTTGTCCTAGCACTTTGCCTCTGGGCACCACCGTTTCAAACATCTCCCTCCACTTCCCCACCCCCATCACCCTCCTTCAGTGGGGTTTACAGATGCAATTAATATCCACACAGCCAGAGACAGCCAGCCTGGAATCTGATCGCCACAATTCCAAGGATGTAAACTTCAGGTCAGAAATTCAACCTCACTGGATTTTCTCAGTGCAATGCTGAGAAAAAGAAGTATATCTATAGTGCACAGAGAGGTCACAAAATCGTCAGGGATCGTAAGAACGTCTTGGGCACTCACACTGCTCTCCCACTTCTGGGGGTCGGGGAGAGGAGGGATGCTTACTAGCCTAGGAGCCCTAGGTCATCCCACAAATGCAGTTGTCAGGTTGTGTTAGACATCTCCAGTCGTTTTACTTTCTCTACTTTGGTTATCTTGGTTATCAGCTTCATCCACCTGTCTTTCTGTCCCCACATTTTCATTGTTATCCACCTCACCCTTATCTGAACAGAATTTTTCATGATTTAATTTCATTTGATTGTGGCAAAATTAATCCATCCTCACTTGGAAACCTTTGTTTATGTACTTCCTTGGCAGAATGATGTGCTCTCTTAGGCTAAACCCGAAAGATTTCATTCCTTCTCCCTTTACAACCCCTTTCTGCCATGACTTTCAGGGAAGCATTTGCCATGCTGCTTCCCTCCCCCAAAACTCATCATCTGTCTGCCAATCTAGCCACAAATAAATAAAGGAAAAAATCTTTTCTTAAGTATCTAACGTCTGGAATTATGCCTTTTAGCACCACGTTTACATTACCAGTCATGACATAGCATTGAATATTTATCTTTAGTTTTGCACCAGCTATCAATACAGTCTTTTGATGCGCTGCTGAGGTCCAGCCTCTGGTTTCTTACGTCCAGTAGAGACTCTCAGGTCCCTCTTGAATTCCTCTGTATCTACTTTTAAAAGTTCCATTCTCTTCCGTCTAGTTTCCAATTTATGCAGATCAAATTTTCTTGTCACAAACATCCTTTAAAAATATTACCTTGTTGCCTATTTTTTGGTTATCCTTTGGATATTTGATCAAAGCTGTGAAAAAAAAACTTTTCTCTTAGCGTCCCTTACAAACGTGTCCAATTGCATCAGGATTGGGAGACAGCACTTCTCAGTCTCCAGGATCCGTTTGTGAAATGTCCCAGAGAAGAGAAATCCACTATGATCCCGAAACACTGTATTGCAGTAAAGAGCACAGAGGGATTCATTTAGCAAACAATGGTGACAATTATAGAAACAAAGAGAGAAACAGGAGAGGCACCTCTAGGCTGGGAGTAATTGAAGGTAGGAATTCACCACAACAGGCAGATTAGCCTTTCCCAGCTCCCAGCTTCCATCAGAGCGAAATCTCTCCTTCCTGACAGTAAAGTGAGGCAGAGAGAGGCAAGAAAAGGGTTTTTTTTAATTAGAATGTCTTGTTTGGGGTTGAAAAATAAAGAAAATTGCTAAGACGTTTTGTGCTGCTCATTCTTACGGGAGGATCTTTTGAAATCTACACACACTCTTCCTACCTGCTGTGCTCAATTTCAGAACCCAGTGTTGTCATTAAGGAAAAACAGCAACCTTTTTTCTCTCCTCCAGGCACAACATGTTGCACCGGTTTTTGTTTCCAGGAAAAAAACAAAAACAAAAACAAAACAACAACAAAAAAACTCCATTTTTTTTTTTAGACCAAGGAAGCCAGACCAAATGTCTCTGACTCTTTGTGTCTCAGCACTGGCTCCCCTAATTCTGTGGTTCACTGGGCAAGATTTCCTTCATGTACTTTATAAAATCTCTCATGAAGACATCAGGCCTCTTACGGTAACGGATGGTTTTCATTCTCAGTGTAATAAAGGCACATTCCTGAGGTGGCCATTTCCGTCAGAGATGGCAAACATCAGATGTTTCAAAGGGTTAGTTCGCATGTATATCCAAGCTTTCAAAGCTTGGCAGTGTCTCTGGGATTTGAAAACTGGATCAGAAACCTGGGTTATGTATTTTATACTTCTTGACTAAGCCAGCATTTTAAACATTCAATTTTTTTCTATCTTTAACCATATCGGAGAGACCAGAGTGATGGGAAAGTATATGTACAAAAAGGAGATAAAAAGCAAGCTTTGTGAGTTTATTGAGACGTGATAAGCGTTTTGGTTGTGGACTGTAAAACTTTTTTTTTTCTTTCACCTGTTGTTCAAGGTAAGAGTAAATTAGACTCCTTGAGCTCATCTGTGAACATCATAGGTGTATGGGGTATGGCACACGGGCTTCCTCTGTCTGCAAATCTAAATGCTGGGCTGACAGGCATGAGCGAGCCTGTAAACAGATAGGGTGGGGGTCCCAGAGTAAGAGAACTGGGCGTGGCTTTCTTGACATAAAAGAAGCCATTTTTGACCTAAGCCATTTTGTGATCTAAGCCTGGCCACTGTGCTTGCCCTTGAACAGTTCTCAGTGATCTGAAGGGAAGGGAGGGAAGGCAGGAATGAAGAAAAGCAGTCAAGAAACAATAGCTCAGCCATAAAGCAGGGTCCTAGTCCCTCCTCAGGGGATACACATAACAGTCTGATACAGGTCTCTGAGTTCTTGAGGAACCTAAGTTCTCCACCCACCCAGCAGGAAGATGGAAAGATGGTGTTAACCTTTGTGACTTCAATCAACTAAAGCTTGAACTCTGACGACCTGTGCCCCAATTCTGTGCTGAATTCTTTGCTCAAGTTACTTCATGAATATGCATGTACCCTTGGCTTAAAACTTCCCCAATGTGGGGGAGTTTGGGATTCGCAGATACAAACTACTATCTACAGAGTAGATAGACAACAAGGTCCTACTGTGTAGCACAGGGAACTATATTCAATCACTTGTAATAGCATATTATGAGAAAGAATATATATATATATCTGAATCACTATGCTGTACACCAGAAACTAACACAACATTGTAAATCAACTGGACTTCAACTGAAAACAAAACAAAATAAAAACAAAAAATTTCCCCAATTTTGCTGTTCGGGGAGACACTGCTCTCGGAAAGATCCCCAGTGTTCTCCTTACTTGCTGCAAGTAATAATAAATACTTCCTTCTCCCACTCTTTGGTTTGGTTGCGTCTTTTGACTCCACACCCACTAAGAAGCAAACCCAGTTTTTAGGTAACAAGCCCACCTAGGCTCAACAGAACAGAAGACCACCCTCTTCTACCATGAAATCTGTAGGTTCCCCTCTGTGTGCCCTTCTATCCTTTTTTCTTTCTTCTGGAAAAGTCATCTCTCTTCCAATGTTCGGCCCTATTCACTTCTCAAGAAGCATCTACCATTATATATTAAAAATACCTTTGTATTTCCTCCTCCAGTTACCACCCAATCCTCCTCTTCCTTGTAGGGACAAACTGCCCGAGTTACCTACACTTCCCGTCTCTATTTCTACACCTCCCATGATGTATTTGTTCTTCTACCAATATAGTGTTTCTTTATTGTTCTCTATGATTTGTATTTGTCTTGAATTCTATTGTTACATCCTAAAGTTGCTACCTTTCACAATTGTTAGGTGTCTCTTTTCACGTCCTTTGATTTTCAACTTTTCCATGTTCTTTTTATAACAGTATGTCTCTCACAGACAGTGTATTACTGGACCTTACTTTTAAATCCATGCTGAGATTCTCTGTTTTACTCAGAATGAATTTAACTCATTTGTGTTTAAGTATTATTTTATTATTTTTTTATTTTGGTTGGGGAGGTAATTGGGTTTATTTATTTATTCTTAGAGGATGTACTGGGGATTGAACCCAGGACTTCATGCATGCTAAGCATGCATTCTACCAGTTGAGCTATACCTTCCCCTCTGTGTTTAAGTATTATTATGTTAGTGTTTGTTTCTATGACCTTCGCCTATTTTACATTTACTGTACTTCATTTTTTTTTTTTACCTTCTCTGAAAACTTCCATTGTCTAGATCAACTTTTGTTCTTTTAGTTTGAAAGCTATACATTCTGTTTTTGTCATTCTCATGTTTGTGCCCAACTACTTAAGACTTACCCATATTTAAAATTTTAATTTCTTAAATGCATTAATTAATCCATCCATCTCATCTCCTTCCCCAGGCAGAACAAGTGGGTTAACCCTCTGTCATCTACTTTGGTGTCTCTATCAAACCTCCTTCCCAGATGTTATTATCTAGAACCTAAGCTCTGGGTTATTATGGATGTCCTGTTTATTTTTTTGTGTGAATTTTTTGTTTTTGTTTTTATCCATTTGATCTTTGCTTTTTTAGATAATAGATTTTTTTTGTTTCTTCATTGCTTTAAGCCCTCATAGCTCTTGTAGCATCTTTCTAGATTTGTTTCTTTTCTTACTGAAACACTGCTTCAAAGAGTGTTCTAAAAATGTGTTTTCACATGGCAACTTTTGAACTTTTATATGCTTGATATTTATCCTTGCATTGTATTTATTTATTTTAAATAAATTTTATGGAAGTTTCAATGGGTCAGATTAGATAGTATAAATAATGATACAGAATGAATATTTTACTGTGATGACCAGTTTTTAGCTTACCCTTTTTCCTTTACATTGCATTATTTTCTAAGTCTGCATTCACAGAAATATGCTTGTTTTCAAAGAGATTGACATTTGGGAGACAATTGATCAAAGTGTGTCTCTGCTAGTTACAACAGTTGATAATGCCACAGGTTCTTTGGTTTCTTCATCCAATTGCTGGCAACAATTAAAGATCTATTCACCAGTGCTTAAAATGAAAAAATAAAACTGTCATCTCAAATGCAATTTGAGATAATTTAAAAATGCATCCTTACATTTTTAAGACTCCAGATTAAGTAGGAATAGACTAATGCATATGAATAAGATCAAGCATGTTTCTTTTTAAACATATGCTTGCATTTTATTGATAGACTGGGTATTAATCTAGCAAAATCACTTTCTAATCAATATTTTTAAAAAATATTACTCTATTGTCCCCCTATAGTCAATGTTGCTATTGAGAAGTCAGACATCAGCCTGATTCTTGTCCTTTTAGAAGTGATATACTCTTTCTGGAAGTTTTTAGGTGTTACTAAATTTCATTCTAAAGGGAGATGATCAAATTTAATCATAATACGTCCAGTGATAATGTGTTTATCTTTACCCTGTTTGGCACCCTATGGACCTTTCCAGTCGGAGAGTCTTCATCTTTCTTCATTTCTGAGAGATTTATTACTGTCTAGTTCCTCCCTTTTGCTTGTTCGTGTCTTTCTTTCTCCTCTGTCCTTTCAGGAACTCCATTAATATGACTATGGGAACTTCTACTTCTATTCTCTATGTGTTTTAACTTAAAAAAAATTCTCTCTCTCATCCCTCCCTGCTCTCAGGTTAGTTCTTCAATCTGATCATTTGGCTCATCAGTGATAATCATAGTGCTATTTTGCCCAACTATTGTCTTTTTTGTTTCACCTATTAAATTTTTCATATTGCCCTGTTCATCTTTTTTACTTCTTGTTATTACTTTTTCTTACCAATATCTTTCCTCATCCTTTTGAGGGCAAAAATTATGTTTCATTTAAATTATTGGTTTTCCTGTTTTGTTATTTCTGTCTGGTGTGGAAGAGTGTGTGCTGTTTTTCTTTTATGTTAGCTGTAATCCTCCAGTGTCTAATTATTTTCTCCCAAGACCTCATGTTCCTCTGGTGGCATCAGTTAATCTTCCAGGGGACGTGTCTCAGAATCTGCTGGTTTAGTCTAAATCCTAGCCTGTATCTCTCCTGTTGAGGTTAAGGAGGAAAGAAGATGGGCTTATGGAGAAAGAACTTCAGAGCACTTAGATCTGAATTTTTCTCCGTAACTGTATCTGAATGGAACTTAGGAATTTACACTTTCATAGAAAGTATCTCATAAGACATCCTAAAAGGAGGGTGAGATATTTGTTTAGAATGCATTATTACTAGCTACATGTATTGAACTGTGATCAGAAAACATAGCCTTTATTTATACTTTTTAATAATAGGAGCATATTTTCTGTTTATGGATAATTATAAATGTATTTATAATGTATATTATAATTACTTATACATTCAGTGATTTTTAGAAGAGGAAATACAGTCTCAGCTTTTTTTATGAACCTTTTATATATATATATAAATACTTTTTCTTCTAATAGGCAGGTTCTGGTAAGGGGCAAATTTTATCCAGCCCTCCAGAGCCTGCAAATAAACAGAACTGGGAGAAAGGCTGTGTACATACTTTCCAGATCAATCATTCTGGTCCAGAGAGAGCAGTCAGTGAGAGCGAGGGCAATGCACAGGTTATGTCCGCCTACAAAACTGGATTTATGTAGGGACTACCCACCCCTTTAAAAAGATGAGTTACTGATATTAGAAAAAAGAAAGAAGCAAAGAAAGAGGAAGACATGGGTCCTAAGAAAGGGAGCATTTTCTAAAAACTAAGAGGAAGAACGTAAATCTCTGAAAATGATTAGTCACAAGGAGCCAAAAAAATTTTTTCCAGCTATTTTTACTTGGCTGAAAGGTAAATACAAAAAGATATGGTTTCTCTGAAGAGTTGAAATAAGAAGATGGCTGAATTTGACACAAAGCTAAAAGGTTTAAGTGTTGGCTTCAGCAGAAAGGATGTGATGAGATGAGGTATATATATTAAAGGAATCTAAAAATGCCATGGTAGAACCCAAATTACTGATCAGTCCTACCCCATGAGACAAAAAATATCTTAGAAAATCTCTTCCTTGTATTACCAATTATATCTGATAATTATTATTTATGATCTTTTAGCAAGGCTTGAAGAAAAACTAAAGATGAGCTGAAGAGAAAAGTTAACACAAAATAACCCTTAAAAAATGGAAACAAAGGCAAGACAATGACCCTGAAGGATAACTAACAGAGGTGAAGCCTGCAGATGGTAGACACTTCCAAAGAAGAACACAGGAGCAAACGAGCCGAAGCAGCAACCCAAGAAAAGGACATTCAGATGAGACTAGAGCTGAAAAGGGCCACCAGAGGTCAGGAAAATTTAGAGAAAATTATCTAAAACCAAAGGGGGAAATCGAGAAAGGTTGTCTGAAAGTACAAACCTCTAATTACAAGATAAATAAGTACCAAGGACGTAATGTACAGCGTGATGACTGTAGTTAACACTGCTGTATAATATACAGGAGAGTTGTTAAGAAACTGGATCCTAAGAGTTCTCATCACAAAGAGAAATTTTTTTCTCTTTTCTTTTTATTGAATCTGCATGAGATGGTGGATGCTAATTAAACCTACTGTGATAATCACTTTACAATGTATGAAAATCAAACCGTCGTGCTGTACCCCTTAAACTTATACAGTGATGTATGTCAATCATTTCTCAATACAACTGGAAAAAAATCTAAAACCAAGATATATAGGGCTAAAATTTTTGAATTTTAAGAATAGATGATGGAATGTGAACATATTTGAATATTATGTCATAGATATATATACTGCAAAAAAATGGAAAATGTTTATATTACTATGTACCTTATAAACAGACACACATATATACTAAAAATAAGAAAACATTACCTTAAAATGTTAAAATTTTTAAAAAGAGATGCAAAATCGCACACATCATATATCTTAGTCAAGTAACAACATAAATTGGAAGGAAATTACTATAAAATGTTAATTAAGAGCATTTATCTTTGAGTGGTGGCATTGTGTGTGATGTTTTTCTTCTTCTGCATCCTGGGCTCCTCAGTTTCATTGATCAGCCTTGACCACTGCCCTGAGCCCCCAGTCTCTCTTTAGCATCCTTCACTGGGTAGCTAACAATTATCTCAAACTTAACATATCTGAAACCAAACTACTGGTTTTCCTTGTACCCTGCTTGTCTCCCACTTTCCTATATCTTCACTCAATTGCTAAGATTAAACATCTAGGAGTTGGATACACAAATTTTCATTATATTGTTCTTTATATCATATATATTATACATATTCTTAATTATTTTTGTATATATAAAATATTTCATAATTTTAGATAGAAGTCTAAGGGCTTCTCTAAAGAACAAAGAACCAACCTAAAGGAACTCCTAAAAGACAAAATTTGAAAAATTTGAGCCATACAATAAACAATGACAGTATTGAATTTTAACCCCATAATAAAATAAATATCCATGAATCTGAATTGATGTAAATAAATAATAAATAAATGGGGTAGAAGAAATAGATCTTCCTTATAGAAGAATTTCAATTAGTAAATATAGAAGGAAAGAAGAAAATCAGAATAGAAATAAAAAATCACCATTAGGCAAACACCACAGGAATAATTTTTGCAGACACACTATCCACTGATGGATGTTAAAATTAAAGAGCAAAAGTTTGAGGAGAAACAGGATTTTCGTAGCCTCAAAGTATCACCATCCAGATTTTTTAACTACAGAGGGACAAAATACAGTTAGAAAATTGGGATTACCCTTATATACACACACATATATATGTATATATATATCTGTACATACATTATATATATATATATATGTACACACATATATACATATACACACACACACACATATATACACACACAAATATATATACACAAACATACACACACACACACCCCCGATACACCCTAAAATGTTTCTAAGTGCTGTGATTATGAGTAATTTATTTTTCTCTTTCAATTTTTCTTCTTTAAGATTTCTAGAGAATGTGTGTTGCTTTTATAACTGTAATTAAAACATAAATTATTCTTTTAAAAATAAAAGGAAACTAACCTAGGTATAGCTCTGGATTCTTTTCTTTCTTTCATATCTCCTGTCTCAAATCTAATCCACCCGTAAGGCTTGTCAGTTCCTCCTCCAGAGGAGGGAGTAACTATCCCCACCACCTCCTCTGCCTACCCCTTAATCCATGCCTAATCCATCATTCTATCATCTTCTCTGGTCCTCCTGTTTCCACCTGTGTCACCTAAATTCCTTCTCCATGTGATGCCAGAGTGGTCTTCTAAAATGGCAAATCTGACCCCTTCATTCCTCTCTTCTAATTCCTCCCTCACATTCAGAATAAAACCCAGTGACCTTGTTTTGCCTGAGGGGTTGGGAAAGGGGCGTAGTGCTGGCCGGTTGGGGGGGGGGTGTTGGGCTTTAACTCCTAATCGCCGGGTTCTGTCCTGCACGTGGCTCCCACCATGGCAATCCTTTATACCTCCTAGGGCTCTTTTTCAGTTTCCTAAAAAACTGCCATCCGAAATCACCGACAGCAAGCCTTTGTGGGTTTAGCTGACGTTAGTGAGGCTTTCCTGGGGAAAGTGGAGAGGAAAAGTAAACAGCTTCAGGGAAGCATGAGTCCCCACTCTTCAAGCGCTGTGCTCTCATCGTGGTGGATTTCACCTTCCAGCCACTCTCCACCTCGCTGCCTCTCTCCGTCTTCCCTTCCCTCTCTATTTCTGTCTGCCTCATTTCCCCTCTTGCAGGGAGCTTCAAGAACAAATAAAAAATTCCTCCCCTTGCCTAGCCAAGAGTAGTTCTCCTTTCCTGCAAAGCCATGGCACCTGCCTGCACCCAGGACGTGGGGTGAGGGTGGGGCATCTCCTGACAGACACGTGTCTTGGAGCACCTTTCAGAAGTTGGTTTTCTCCCTGAGAATCGGTACCACTTGTTAATATTCTTCTCCACCTCATTACTTCTACTTTTCTGTATTTTCTATTAGAGAAAGAAATTAAAGTCAGAGAAATTATTCTGTCAGGTATCAAAGTACAAAAGAAAGTCAGGCAGGCTTCAGATCTTTCTTCTGTAAAAATTAATACTTGCATGGAAATGTCCTTTTCTCTTTTTCTGCATCAAAATGAATATTTTTCATTTTCTCCATTTTTGCTAATTTAGTAGAGGGGAAAGTGGTATCTTTCTTTAAAAAAACTTTTTTAAAAGCATCATTTATTCGTATTTGTTTTAACATCTTTACACAATTAAATTTTCTCCTTCAAGAAAATAGACAATGGGAAAAACTCGAGTCCCTCCCTGCTACTTGGCCCCTCCACTTCTTTTGTAGTCACTTCATGAATACCCTATTTCATCAATTCAGAGATACGTAGTCACCTTTGTCACCTTACAGTTGATGGTGGGCAGTTGGTACTACACATGTTGAGTTTGTCATTTTAAATGAATTTTTAAAGATAACATTCTAATTTGAGATTGAAATAGAAAGTTTTGTGTGCAGAGAAATGAATGGAAAGAAAACAGTAGGGCATAAATTTGATATTGATGAAGCAAATATTCATTGTTGGAGAAATAACCACAGTTCCATTTACTTGCAAAGCAATGGCCAAGTGCTTTATGGGACTTAAGGAGAACCCACAAATAGATGAAGCTAAGTTTTTTTGTGTTTTTTTTCCTCACCTGAGAAACATACAAAAGGATTGCCTATTACATGCCAACCAGGGCAACTGAAGGAGATAGTGCCAAATCCATGAAAAAGAAAGTCAAAGTCAGAAGATGCTGATTTCACAACATAAAGGCATAGTTTAATTGGGAGCATGTTAGCTCTCTTAGGAATGTGCCTTATAATTGATGGAATCTTAGAATTAAAGAGACATTTCTTTATTATGAATGACATTGATAATTAAGTTATGAGTGCTTTGGGTTTGTGTCTTTCTTTCATATATACTAACTTATTTGATCCTCTTCACAAACCTGTAAGACATTTATGACATCTCTTATTTTATTATTATTATTATATTATTATCTTAATATTTATGATTTTATCATAAATAGCAATTGAGAAATAATCATAGCACACATAAAATTCATATGTTAAATATGATTATAAAATAAATAACAAGGTGTGAAAATTATATTTATTATGACTATTATGTCTATGTTGCAACTGAAAAAACTGAAGCTTAGAGTGATTTGCCCAAGGTAACACAGTCCTTCAGTATAACAGAGTGTGAGTCTTGCGGTCTTATCTTGGAAAAGTGTGAAGACTCTATCCTCTGCAAGCCTTGTGATATGTCAGTTTCCCCAGGTGGTCTCTCTGGACCTCAAAAGAAATAGAGCACCTAGATGTTTCTCATGACTAATCCTATATCCCTTCTGACCCAGTGTGGAAAGGAGCTGATTTAGTTAGATGCTTTTGGTTGTAAGAAACAGAAACCACAACTCAAACTGGCTCCAGCAAGAAGAAAATGTATTATCTCACAGGAAACCCAGAGGGAAGGCAGCTTTCCAGGTCATCTCAGTGATTCACTGACACCATCAGAGATCAGGTACCTTCCATGCCCCCTACTCTGCTATTCTCAATATCGGCTTCATCCTCAAACTGGTAGCAAGTCAAGTCCAGCCACATCAGGCAAAACATCCAGAATGACAGCACAGAGAAGGGAGAAAGGAAATGTCTGTGGTTCTGTCTCAGGGAGAAGGAACATTTCCCCCAGAAGTCCCTCAGCAAGACTTCACTTTTTTGTCTTATAAATTAGAGTTGAGAAACAAACTCACTCTTGAACCAGCAACAGGCAAGGAAGATGGAATTACTCTCACACCTGGAGTTGGAGGTGGAGTCATCTTCCGCTGAGTCAAAACCAACTTATTTAGGCCAGGAAAAGGGATTATTTATAGATCCTCTTTATCAAAGAAAGATTTACCAGGAGATGTGTTATCGGAATGTACTTAACTTTTTAAAAAATGGCACCTACACAATTCTCTCTGGTGTTTTGTTCTAACCCATAGTTAGAAAATCAGGTTCATCATATAATATTCCTACAACTACACACACATACACACACACACACAAACACACAGTTTATAAAATTGTATGGTGGCTCCCCCTGTTTCTATCTTTTATAGCATTACTGCAATAAGTGTGTTTCGCTTGAAACTCCAAGCACTTAACATTTTCCTATGGCAATGGAACTAGCAGAAGAGAACAAAAAATTAGGTTTGTAGAATAAAGAATAAAACCAAGAAGACCCTGCTTGGTTGGCTGATAACTGGATGACAAGATCATAAGTGGCAGTTGCTCTATTAGATCTGAAGTGAAATCATGAGCAGGTTACAGAAAAGTCCTTGTATTCTTTCAGAAGCCATTTAACAAGTAGCAAATAGGAGTGGAGTTGGAAGATGACAGGATAATAGATTTCTCTACCAGGAGGGAAAAAAAAAAAAAAGGATATGCAGTCATTATCCCAAGGAACAAAAAAAAAAATATAAAGAGGAACCTACATTACGATTTGGTTCTGGAAAGCATTTGTAAGTAGAATGCATTCATCCTTAAATAAAAACCATATCTGCTATTACAGATGAAGTGCTATGTGTTCTGATTCTAATACTGAAAAAAATAGTAGTAACTTTGCTGATACAAAAATGTGTATGTGATTAAGTACTGTCATCTGTTCACAGTAGATGCTAAAAACTGGGCAAGTGGGAGGCAGTACATTCGTGTTTTAGGTTATAAAGGAGAGTACTTACAAAGCTCCATGAAAATGAGCTACATCAAGTAGGCTTCTTGTTTTAAAAAATGAAGCCCTGTAGAACAGCCCAACATATACAAAGGGAACGGATGTGGTAGATCACCCACAGAAGACAGAGTACACAGACACAGGCAAAGAGCCTCAAATCAATAACACAGAAACGCAGAAGAAAAGGAAATAACACCAATGTTCACCTGCCATATTGGAAAAAATTTTGACAAGCCACTGTAGCTAAAAGAAAGAGCACTTTGGCATGGTGGGTGGAGGGGTAAATTGGCACATTTTCCTGTGACAGGTTGTTAGTGTATCTGAAACTTCAGGTCTTCTTCACCTCACCTGCATCTTATTCTAGCCATGGTTGTGGTGACTTAGTGTGGACTCAGGGGCAAGCTGACCTATCTCTTGCCTCACCCGAGGGCTTCTTGGACGACCCACAACTCAGGACTCCACAGGAACAAGCACAAGGGTCAACACGTCTGCAAATCAGAGTGCTGGGCAGTGACCATCCCATGAGGCAAGTCTCTGACCAGTGGGGGACAGAGCTGATGCATAAATGTTTCTCCCTTTCCCACTCTGTCCTCCCCTGGTCCAAGTGGATGGTCTTGAAATACATTTCATATGGTGTCTCAGAAATTTCTGTGTATTTAAGCAACCTGCCCTCTGTTACAGTGGCATCTTACTTTTCCACCTTCCCCACTTCACTCTTTTCTCTCATTCCTGCTCTCTGGGGTCGTATTCCTCAGACAGTACTAACAAGGAAACCTTTTCTTAAGCTCTGTGGACACCCAGCTAAGGCAGGTACTGGCTAGTATGCTATACAGTGTGTGTGCCTCGCCTGCCATTCTCACTTTCTGGAATCATTTCTGTGGACAAGTTTACTAAAATGTGTCAGAGTATATGTACAGGGATGTGTGTCTGCAGTATTCCTTATAACAGGCAGAGAATCGTACTGCTATCGTCTTAAATGAAAAGGACCAAGTTATGAGGTGGGGAAGTGTGGAAATATATCTCCTAACATGTTGTATAGGCATGAAGGAAAGTCTGCAAGAAGAAACTCCAAACCATTAACAATGATTATCTTGGAGGATATACAGTCATCAGGATGGGAACACACAGGTTTTAAAAAAATAATAATACTAATAAATCCAACCCAATAAAGATTTTTAAAAGGAAAAGCAATCAGATTCCAATGCTATTACTATTATCAAAAAGGAAAGATACCTCAAAAATATATGACAACTCGAGGTGCAGAAGCAAGGGAAGTTCGTTTTCTTCCCCACTGTTAATTTTTTTCAGTGTTTGTGTCTCTTTCTTAACAAATCCCTACTTGCTCCTGACCTGGGGATGACTTATCTCCTGTTTTCCCTCTCTCGTGCCCAAATCCATCAAAATTGAACTCTTCTGATTCCCATTCCTTCAGGGCGCTAAATAACAAGGGTGATAATTTAGTCACGAAGTCAGAATTTCCAAACCATAAGAGATCTTCATGTTCATCTCATCATTTTAAAGATGGAGAAGCAGAGACCCAAAGAAGACCAGGGATTTGCTCAGAGGTGCATAGCTGCAGAGTGAGGACTAGAGCTCGGGTCTCCTGATGCCCAGCTTGGAGCTCTTTCCATTAAGAGGTAATGAGAAGTTATTAAGTTACGGCATAGGCTGATATTGTGTGCCTAGTTGATTTTGTTCCTCCAGGGAATAGAATTCCTTAATCTATTTCAAAAACGCACATCTTCAAAGGGAACTGAAGGAACAAATTGACTGAAAGGGCACCATGGGGAAGTATTTGGGGGTGAGGTCTCATGCTTTTGCTCAAGTCACACCTCATATGAACCTGATGATTCTGTGTGCACACCACAGTCCATTCTACAAAGAAGATCCTTACCAGCAATGCACAGACCGTCACACAAAGACTGAATGATGGCAGATTCTTTGTTATGACTCTGTACAATTTCCCTTCTGCTATTAGGTTTGAAATACCTGTTATAATCACCAAAACAGACCAAGATACATGCGGGCTGAGGCCCAAATGTATACAATTCATGACAAATGCCATCAGGTTCTCTCTGATAATTTTGCTTTGGTTTATTAACCTTTCTTGATCCCTTCTGGGTCATGTCTTTCTAAATGTCCATGTTATAATCGGTGTTGGAACTCAGCAATTGTGCATGACAGAGGAACTTAAAAAAAAATTATGCATTGCTCTGATCTAGCCTAGGGCACACAAATCAAAGCCTCCACTGCAGACAAGACATAGCAAAATTGAAAGTAGCTACACTTTGTATGGAAATTAGCTGCTCCTAGAATGCAATACAGTTAAGCATATATCAAAATCAAAGACAACGAACATATGAAATATATTTCAGTGCCCAGAATATTCCCTTCCCTGTTTCTTCATATACAAAACAATTCTCAATGTATTATATTACATCCAAAATTAAAAAGTTGATTTTAATGAACATATGCATTGCATATGTATATTTGAGAAAATTTGGAAATTTTCCTTCTTCACTTTTTCTTTAACTAATATTTCATGGAGACTTCAAAAATAATCAGGACCTGAAGCAGTAATTTGAAAACACTGTATTCTGAATGCCTTTTGCTGATGTAATCAAGAAAAAGAAAAGGAAAAAGAGTATGTTTTTCCTCCAGAACAGACAAATGCAAATGAAAATCTTACCTTATTTTTCTCTTGATTGCTTTTTCTTTCTAAATTACAAAAGAAAAATCTAAAACAAGGTAATACGTATTTAAAAAAATTTTTAAACTAAAGGATAGAAATTGTCTTGTTCAAAATAGTTGTCCCGATCATAGTTCAGTCTCCAGCTAGGGTCTGGCAATCAACAGCTCCCATATGCCAACTCTTTATGTGGAAAAGAAAGAGGAGCACAAATCTCAGGGATTCAGTCACTTCCTTGCAGATGGCCACAGGTCACAAAGTTTGCTGGTCTTCAAAACTCTTGGTTTAAATGCGTTGAGAATCTGGTTTTTAACTGTCTTAATATACCTCTGTTTTTGCTCGCAAAAAAGAAAGAACTGCTGTGGCTAATTTACACAGAAAGGGAATTTATTAAAGCACATCATGTGTGACATAGAAAAATCTTGGAGAACCAAAGAGTGAAGCTGGGAGGATGTGCAACCAGGAACACGTCCAAACCACACAGAGGATGGCTCCAGTGGAGAGACCAGAACGGTCGGACACTGAGCTCTCACCACCATGCCGCCTTTCTGGTGTCTCTGCTGAGACTGGTTAAAGAAAATACGGTGCACCAGCCAGCATAGCCACTTACCACTGGCGTCCACTCCAACTAGTAGGTGCCCCCTCACACTGACTTAAACAATACTTTTCAATGTCACTCATGCCTATAAGTATTATATTTTTAATGGAATGATTGAGTCCATTTCATAAAATATTGTGTACATATGCATATATGTTTGTGCCTCGAAAAATGTGGTTTCTCACAGGAGTGAGGTGTGGGTGGGGTAAAAGTGGAAGTGAGAACTTAATTTTTACTTGATATGTTTCTGTGTTGCTTAAACTTACCATGAGCATGTATTCCTTTTACAATAAGCACTCTGAAATAAAGAAGTAAATTGCTGTTCTAGTTATTAACATATTTAAGGTCATTTTTGTATGCATGAACTATAGTTTATGAGCTATAATCATTCACTATTAGAATCGCAAGGGACTTAGATTTCAAGTGCAACTTTCTTGGTCAAATCCTTTAATGGAGTAGTCTACATTTATTGCCTCCCATGTTTTACCTCCTGGTCACAATTAAAATAATTCTGACTTCATTTTTATTAGAAGTATCTTTATTTTATTTAATCTTGTTTGGTTTTATTTACTGTCAGTAATTTTTTTCCTTGTGTCATCATAGGAAAGCCAGGGGCTGGATTTTGCCCTTTGGGATTGAGTAAGCCAACATGAATACCAAGACCACGCCATTTGTTCTTGACCCCCTGGACTGGGGGCTAGTGGACTCCTGCTACTACACCAGCACAAAAACTATTCTGGAAAAGGTCAACCATGCAATTGATGACCTTTTGCAATTGGAAGATCAATGGAATCTTTTGACTTCTCAACATATTTGGTGACTTAGCAGTGAAGAAAATTGGCCACTTGTTTTCTCTTTTTTGGTTTCCATAATGCTGCTCCTTCCTAATTCTTCTCACTCTCCAGCTGTTCCCTTTCAGTCTCTTTGGCTGGTTTCTCTCTATACATACAATCCTTAAAAGACTACTCTCTTCTTTACATTTATAACCATGGTCTTAACTCATTCTTCTAGGATTTCAAAAATCTTCTGTAATCTGTTGATCCTCAGATCTATAACTCTAGTACTGACCTCTCCTTAGCTACTCATTTTTCTTTCTTGGATTCAGCAAAGTCTTGGCAGGTATCTCTGACTATGGACATCTTCATGTACCTTTTTATTTTATATTGGCTTTTTTTCAGAGCAGGAACAGAGAACTACTCAAAATAGTTCAGGAAACAGAAGCTACAGCAGGGAAGGCCCTCAAGGAGATAGGAGTTGGAGGGTGGTTCTGCATTTAAGAAGGCTCTGCAGGTTAGAAGCAAGAGTTTGCAAATTGGCAGATCTTCATTCTGATGTCCCATCATAAATGGGACTTAACTACACCCCCTTTTAAACTTATTAAAAATGCAAGTTCTTGCCATATTTCTTAGTTTCTTAAGAGAGAATGTGACTCTCTAAATTCACATTTTACTTCTTTTTCCTGACCTCAAGTGTATGGAATTGAGTTAATCTTACTCACCCTACAATTTGTCTATGCAAGGCCAAATTAATTGTTTTAATTTTTTTCTCTCATTTCTTGTCCTCACTCTTTCCATCTTTTGATGGAAATGCATCAAAAGCATTGCCTCTCATATATATAATAGATGTCCTTGAATGGTATGTGTTTTTGAAAGATATATAAATGATGCTATATTATTTCTCTCTATTTCTTTTTTCACTCAACACTGTTTTTAAAATTCATGTTTCTGCATATACATCTAGTTTTGACGGCTGCAGGCTTTTTCAGTGTATGCATCTATCATATTTTACTTATCCATTCCCATAGTGATAGACATCTGGGTTGCCTCCAGCTCCCTGCTTCCAAAATAATGCTGCACAAACAATTTTGTATATGTCCATTTATTGATGGGTGACATTAATCTTCTGCTTTACATATATAGCAGTGAGATTGCCAGATATGTGCATAATTAATTTTACTAAGTATTGTGAACTTACTCTCCAGAATGACTTACCAATTTATATTCCTATGCACAGTGTTTGAGGATTCCCATTTCCTACTTCCTCATGAATACTTACGATAGTGCTTTCTGTGTTTTGCCAAAGTGGGCTTGCAACATAGCTTTCTCCAAGGCAGTTCATCCAGATCCAAAATAAGCCACTCTTGGATCAAGTGCTTGTACCTCGTCCAATTGTGTGTAGCTAGTGAAGGGTGGAGTCACATGGTAGATAACATTGCCAATTTGCTCTCAGCAGGGACAGTGGGTAGGACAGCTTCTCCTAGAATGGCAGAAGATGAGGCAAGGCCATGCCCCTTTAATTGTCCCTTCAAGTCTCCTCCATTTTGCTGCTAGTGTTATCATTCCTAATGCAGATCGCTGCTCGACCATGTTGAAAAATTATGCCCATAGACGAAATCTTAAAACTCCTTAGTATGCTCTGCCATCTGGCTTCTAATGTCCTCTCTGGCTGCACTGAAGCTGTGTGGATTTCCTAGGGGGCCATACAGTTCCATACTTCTGTGCCCTTCTCCTTACTGCTTCTTGTACTTGCAAAGTTCTTTGGCATCCCCCAAACCACTGTACTGCAGGTCTGCTGACTAATCCTATCTATTCTAAAGCCTTGACTCCTAGGCTCACCAACCCTAGAAATGACTCTATGTCCACTCCAACCCATGTGTCTCCTGGGTTGCCCTGGCTCCCCATCAACTTTTCCATGAGAGTACCTAACCCTTTCCTGTACTTGACTATGTTGCTGTCGCCTCCTGCTTGGCTGCATGCTCTTTGAAGGCAAGGAAAGCATCTTATTTGGCTTTTTAATCCCAGAGCCTAGCATAGTGCCTCAATATAGTGAGTGCCTAGCAAATGTTTTCACAGGAATGAATAAATGAGCCACTCATTTTACCAAGTAATGAACTAGGGTCTGGAGGGGTTTAAGGCTTTTCCAATGGTCTACGGATAGTCAATGATGATGTTGGAAGCAAAATCCAAGTCTCCTGATTTCTACTGCTTTCTGCTGTCCTATGAAGAATTCCCTGCATTTATCCCAATTACTTCCATTCTACAAGATATGGAACTGAGACATTGAGAAAATCATCCTCTTAATGGCAGGAAACACTCTACCATATAGTTAGCTCTATGTAGGCTTTTAAAACTTTCCTTTGGATTGCCCCTCCTCCACTAAAGCTACTCAGCTGTAGGGAGGCAGCGCTTCCAACAGCATTTTAGATGGTAAATTATATAAAGAAATTCACCACAGAACTTCAAACTAAGGGTAGGAATTTCTTAAATCAAAGATTATATATACTAATTTTTAAAAAGCTGACATGAATGGCTAAATAATATTTTTCTCTTCTATTTTAGCCGTCTTCCTACCTTTTCTAGACTATACATCAGAGAGGTAGCAATCAAAGTTGTCATCTCTGTCAAGAAACTTGGCAGAGGAGTTTACAATACTGAATTTGCTATTATAAAAGTATGTTCTTTTCAGTTTTCAACGGGCCTTGAAGTGTTTTGCAGAAATTCTCCACCCACTTCTGTACTCTCCTTGACCTTGAGAGAGTGCTACAGAGTTCCCGCGAGAGCTGAGGAGGAGCAAACGCATTGCCTCTCTTATTTTTCCATCCGTTCCAAGAGTCGTTCAGCTGGAGCTGGTGATGAGTGTGGCCATTAACTCCAGGCATTTTTCCTTCACTTTAGAAATAGGATAGGGAGGTGTGGAGGGAGTAGGGGATGTGACGCTTCTGCAGCAAGACCCAGGGACTGCTGCGGGGCTGTCACTAAAGCCTTCCCAGCTTCCACAGGTCTGCGGGAGGAGCATCGCTCTCCACGGCCCTGAGAATGCGGGTCATTATTTCTGTGCTGTGAATCAGAGGCAGGAATAACAAGTCTCTGTGTAAATTGAGGAAACTGTGATGCACAGAAAGGCTCTGGACCAACTCGTGCACATCCTGCTGTAGAACAGGGGATTTCTGATTCTCAGCTTCTTGTTTTCAGTCACTAGGAAAACAATTTCCCATTTATCAAGCGTGCCACACAGGCTGATAGCATTAATGTTCATAACTGTCAGAGAATCATAATGTTTATGCACATCAGTTACAAACTAGAAAATTATTTATTATATAATTCATGTGTATGATTTAAAGACCCAGCAATGTTCTTTCTAGTAATGCTCATGAAGGGTTTCAGTTGGGAGGGCTGATGGCAAAGGAAGTAGGAGGTGGTAGTAACAGTGGTGTCAGAGGGAAGAATAAATCTGACTCCATATTAGATCTGTTCCTTTAGCTCTAACCTTGTGCTCTTTTTCCAGTGCCTTCTCATGTTGGTTCTGCAACTTTTGTAAGAGGGTTGCCTATAGCCTGAAATATACAGGATAGCCCATTCTCAAGGCTCTGATCTTAAAGGGTGTAACACTTTCCCACTCATATAAAGATAAAAAGTTGCAGAATAGAAAATAACATTTGTCTTGTTGGAAGTTTGCAGGGACACCATGACGGTGTCAGCTGCAAGAACAGAGGATTCTGACACCAATGAGTTTGCAACAATCAACCACACCCATCCCTTTTTGGTATAAAAGGAGCCTGAATTCTGACGTGGGGAAGATGGTTCTCCCGGCCATTAGTCTGCCATCTCCTCTGTCTGACGGCTTTCTGAATAGTCATTATTCTTTGCCCCAACACCTCGTCTCCCAATTTATTGGCCTGTCATGCGGTGAGCAAAACAAATTTGGACTCAGTAAGAGTGGGACTTGTGGGTCACTGCTGTGTTTTTAACCCTTGATAAAATGATTCACAAACCAAAGCATTTGAAAACCACTGTATTAAAAGCATGGCATTTCCAGGAGCAAACTAATGTGCTACCTCGTCATGAATTAACAAATATAATTATTGAAAGTCTGAAAGCTATACTCTGGAACCATGACTTTTGGACATACATTCATAAATAATTAATTACATTTTTTATATTAACTATATAATATATATTTATTTATTTATATTAATTAATACATATTAATTAACTAGATGCTTAGCATTATACATATCATACAATAAAGGAAAATCTAGTCCCTTGTCCAAAGTGCAGCACAGCTTAAGAAACATGGGAAGATTCATTTGTGGAAAAGAACTATTTGTGAATTCATAGACTAATTTCAGTGGGCCGGTTAGCTCTACCCAAAGAAAATATTAAGAATTATTCTAAATTAGCAAAAATATGTCCTCAACTTTATAAAAAATGATTCTGATCATGAAAATATATGATAACCACCTAATAAGCACAATAAACATAATCTTTAAATTAAATTATAACTTTTTTGGATGCTATGCAGAATTTGGTGACTTATAAAAGCAAGGAAAGACAGAACAAGTAGTTTGAACTTGCCCAGGATTCTGTTCATTCTGTTTACTTGCAGATGTAACCAATACATCTAATGGCAACTCTTCATTTTTATCTGAATGTAGGCAGATGGGTAGTTTGCATGTAAGGGTAAACTGATTTTATATATATATAAAATATATAATACACACACACACACACCCAAGAAGTGTGTTAAGCAGAAATTTGAGAAAAATGAATAATTTCAACTTATTTACTTATTTAATTCTTAGGTTACATAAAAGTAAAAAAAGATATATGTATAAGGTGACCTGGGTGTTCGTTTGGAGCCCCGGTAGAGTACTAAAGCGTCTATTCTAGATTGAAACACATTTCCAAAGAGGAAATTCATTTTCTTTTTCTCGACTGAACCTATGGGAGGCCTCGAAGAGATTCTCAGTCTAAACCTCTGATTTCTTAATTATAGAATAATTATGGAATGAGACAGTCTTTATTAAAAATGAAATACTTTACACAGTGCAGTCCCTCAGGTTTGGGGTAAAACTTTACAGAAACCAGTTCCAAACCACAACTCCTTTTCCATGCCTTAAACTGTATCAAAGAAGGAAACCTCTTGGATTCCACTGATAATCTGCCCCAAAAAAGCTGTCTTCTATATGGGGTGGCAAATTTTCCGGGGTGTGAAACACTGACCTATCTGTTTAGTGGCAGCCCTGGTAAGCACTGGATGCCTTTTTAAGACTCTGTGTGTCTGTCAGGCTCATAACATCCTCAACAGGTAAAACAGAGAAGGTTTGTGTCCTGGGGTCTTATTGTTGAGAGTGGAAGACACAGCTCTTCAGCCTCCATTTTCCCTACAAGCCATTTGGAATCTTTTCATCTATAGCCTGCCAGAATGTTCTACTTTTTATTTCTCCTCCTCCTTGGATGATGACTGTGGGCCCCAGGTGCCAAACTGTGGAACATAATTGTCTACTGATGGTGACATCTGGTTCGTTGGCAAGCTTTTCCTCAAGTATTTTTTTTTCTCCCAGTGAATAAATGATAGCGTAGAGCTGGGTAATAATGGAGCTTTGTCTCTTAATATGTTTAGGCTAGGTTTATTTCGAATTTATTAGCGTATGCTAAGAGTAAACTATGAACCAATGATAACCCTGGCAGCAAGTTACTCTTCAGAAAATCCTGCAGTCATAATTAGCCTGGAATAAATTCTACAGCTGATTTTTTTTAATAAAACACTTTTCTATCTATCTCCAGGGATGCAAAAGTAAAGAAGATTTTTGAATCATTTACAAGGGGAAAATCAACTTTTACAATTGTTAAGTGCTAATCCAAAGTAGGGGGAGGGCCCTTTTGTGAAATTTTCCCCAGAGGTAAAATTCACAAAAGACTTCTGAATTTACATAATATGGATGTAATCCAGATATTCATTGTGCTTATTAACATACTGCATTCACTAGCCATACTCTTAATATTTCAAGATTATGTCTAATCACCATTATCCGTGGCTTGGCCTAAAATCTACTGAAAACTGAAGAAAAATCATGAGTGCTTACAAAAGACAAAATAGTCAATGAAGTTGTTATTTAAAACAAAATTCAAATATCATCTTTTTACAAAAGAGAAAAGTCAAAGTATGAAATATTTCAGTTGTAAAAATTTGACCCCACTCTTCCTGGTCCTGTAATACACAGCCCATGCATATGTCTTTAAAGAAAGAAAGCTATATGCTGCAAGGTTCAATACCGATAGATTGGTAAGTTTGCTCAAACAGTAAGTCTACTAGTTTATTTTTTTGTTAAAGAATGGGTAAAAATTACACCAAAAGCTAAATAATACTACCATGTGGGCTTTTTTTCCTACAAATAATTCTCAAGGAGATAAAGTCAGATAATTCAGAAAATGTGGAATGTCAGAGCTCACCACTGATGCACTTGTGAGACTGTACTTGCCTAAGCTTTATTCCTAGTAAATATTTATTATGCTGGTTCTGCAAATGCTAGAAAGCAAATGAAATGATAAGGAAGGTCAATAATCAGTTTTACCATTTTCTAGAGCTTTTAGGCTAAACTTCGATGGGTCACGAATAGGATTTAATGTACAAACCCAGATTTAAGTAGGGGTGTAGTTGGAAGTAGAATCCATCCCCGAAGAGGTGGGCAGATTTTCATAGAAAAGAGTCTGGAGCAGGAAAAAAATAACAGAGCAGGAGGTTGCACTACTCAAGGCGAGAAATAACAAGGGCAGAACAACGTCTTGGCTGTGAGGCTGAGGAAGAAAGTACTACAGGAAAGCGATGGCAAATGTGGTAATTGCTCAGAAAGAGAACAGAAAAGGGGAAATTTTTAAGGGATTATAATGTAACCACCAGGACCCAGTGGGGCCTCCTCAGACAGATCCCTCCCCCACATCCTCTGCTTTAGCTCGTCTCTGAAGTACCTAGATAGCAGTATCTGATGCACATGTCCTGAGTTGCTTTACTGACGCTGAATCTGCCCCCACCCCGCCACCACCAAATGGAAGAAATGAGCATGTAGCCCCCCAGACCTACTGGTGCCTAAGGATGGGTAATGTTAACCCCTGTGACTCCACCCTGTTACCTCACCATCAGCCAATCAGAGCTCATCACATGCCCTGAGACTTCCCCTCCCTCACCTGGCCTTTAAATATGCCTCCCTGAAATCCATCAGGGAGTTTGGGGGTTTTGAGCACTAGCCGTCCTGGACTCCTGGCTTGGCGCCCTGCAGTAAACATGGCACCTCCTTCACCACAGCCCGGTGACAGTGGATTAGCTTTACAGTGCATGGGCCAGCGGACTCAAGTTTGGTTTGTAACAGTAAGAGGAGACTTTAAAAAAAGATTTAAGAAGAGGATGTAGTAAAAGTAACATTGGAACTTTGGCGAAGCAAACCTTTAGAATAATGGATGCAACTGAGGTTTCTGAGATGGCCTTTATCTTCTTCCCTGAATCTCTGAGTGATGGGACAGCAGAGTCTACACTCCATTCCCCTCCCCACCCTCGACTCCCTGTCTTCTGTTTCAGCTTCCGTCATGTCTGGAGATCACTCTACAGAAAGCTACCCAGACCACTTTCCCAGTGGCTTTTCCTCACTCAGTTCTCTGTTGGCTACTGCTCACTAGCAACCCCTGGGTGTGGTTGTCACCTCTGGTTTCTGTGGCCCTCAGCTCGGCTGTTTCCTTTCCCTTCTTCTCTGGCCGTTCCTCCTCCTTTGGCCCCTCAACATCAGTGTCACCATCTCTCTTCTCTCCTTCACATGGCTGTCTTATACAATTTCAGCATGTCGGACACCTCGGTGAGGAGGGGCCCAAATCATTGCCTTGCTTTGACTCCTTTCCCAAGCTCCGTCCTCACATTGGTCCACAAAACTCTCTTCCTGGATGTCCCACTGTCAAGCCCAAGGAGTTTAAAAAAGTATTCTCTCCTCATCACAAAACCTGCTTCACATCTTATGTTCCTCGACTTGGCTATTAGTATCACTGCTAATCATCCCAGTCACCCATGCTCAAAAAGATTGGCTATCCTGTATTTCTCCCTTTTCTCTGTTCTCTAAATTCAATATCTCTTTGCAGTATCTCTCACATCCATTGACTGTCATTGTCACCACTTTGTTGAAGCTTCTGTAACAATCACTTTAACTGTTCTCTCTGACTCCAGTATCTTGTATAGAATGTACTGATAGCATAATATGAATAAATATTTACTGAATTAATAAATAATATCAACATTTATTCAATCAACAATTATTTATCCAGTACCTACTATATGCTTGGCAAAGGTGAGGGGAGGTAAAGGAATAATAAAGGCTCTTATGGTTTAAGGAAGGATTATCAAGTTTTTTTTAAAGAAGAATTCTGAATTTCTGATCTGCTAACTTCACAGATAAAAAGATTGAGAAATATGATTTTATTTGTGGAGAAATAAATGCAGTAAAGGAGCACTTGTTAATGGCAACATCTGTCTAATAATGGAATAGGATATTACATTTGTTTATAGTCTCCTTTCTTGAATATTTTTAAGTTTGATTATTCATGAAATAAACACTAGACTCAGGACCAAAACAAAATACATGCTAATGAGAGTCAGTGTACCTCCTGACCTGATTGCTTTAGTCTGTCTTGTTTCAATTGGTTTTCACACTGGGATCCACGTCTGTGGGTGACCACTGAGTACATTTGCTGGAGGCAAGGCTTCTATTTTCTTTGCCTGTTGGTAACCAGGCTGTGGATACTACTCAAAGGGAAGTAAGTGGCTATAAGACTCTGTAGAAAAACTCTTTTAAGTTTTTGTTTAAGTGCTGTTTTGAATAGTTCATTTTTGAAAATATACTTCTGCTTTCAGAATATGCCCAAGCTCTGCATCAAAGGCAAGCTGCTGATTGCTAAAGAAAGGATATAGTACAAGAGAGCCAAGTGTTGATTATAAGAAAAGGGGAAGTCTTCCAGATAGTTAATGAAGCAACCTGCTAACAGTTTTCTGGTTGGAAAAAGCCATCAAGGACTTTCCTCTAGACAAACAGCATCGTTTGATTTCTCTCTTTCTTATCATCAGAAGGTTTGTGCAATACAGTGGGCTGTTGTAGAAAAAGCTTGCATGGGTTTTGCCACTGAAAATCTGGGATTGGGTTCCCGTTCTCTTCACTTAATGCTTGTATAACATTGAGCAAGTCAAACTCGCCGAGTCTCAATTTCCTCACCTACAAAATGGGATTAACAAGTCTACCCAGTTGTGAAAATTTCAGATATCAAAGGTTACCATGAACTAAAAATATCCTAAATTATCTGTGCAAGTATTAACTTTTTTTTTTTTTTTTTTTTGGTGCTTGGAATCAAAAGTTAGTGCTTTTGGTTAAACTTATATCTAAAAACAAATTTGACAGAAATAATATGTAAGGAATAGCAAATAAATACATAGTTTTATTCAAGTGCTTATTTAATTCCACCCTGAACAGGGATTATTTTTTAAAGTAAATTCCAATAGACTCATGTGCCCTGCTCTGAAATTCACTTGTAAATTAGTTTTTGAAATACATGGCACATTCTCCCTTAGAAACAGCGTTACCAGTGGTGGTTAAGTCCTCAGCGTAGCCTGTAGAGACTACTTTACCCAAAGTAACGGAAATGTTAGGCTCTCGCAGGCGGGTCCCGGACCTAACCACTTTGCATCTCTCCATGTAGCAAAAAAGAGGGACTTCAGAGGCGTGGGGATCATTTATGCTTCTGCTGCTTGGAACATGGGAGGAAGGACTCTTGGAGCCTCAGACTGTAGCTATGTCCTCTCCGCGTCCCCTGGACACGATCAGAACGAACTATGGCTGCTTGGAATATCCACCCTGCACCCAGCACACATGGCACTAAGAGTTCTCATCTCCCCTCTATTCAACTCGCATTTCCTGCCTAAGCTGTGGTGAGTCCCTGAAAATAAATTCTTTTTGAAAAGAGTCCGTAAGCCTTGTGCCGAAATCCCATCCACACTGGCTGCTCCTACAGCGGCTCTCTTTCCATAAATTCGTAGTTGTATTCAAATGCTTATTTGATTCCAGCTTTAATAAATAATGGAGATAGAGCCATTAGGGAATGTCTCCATCGTGGCAGCTCCTGTGGGGAAGGGGCCAGAGGACGTAATTAAAGAGCTTATGCTGTCTGTTTCCTTTCAAGCTCTTTCTGGGTAGGAAACCCCTTCCTTCAGCTTAGACCAAACAGACCTGTGAGTTAATAGTTTCAGTGGGAAGTTTGCAAGCTAGAGGTATCCATGTGATATTCCTTCACTGCAAATTCTTGTGCATTTTCAATAGAGGGGATATTTTCACTTTTTGAAAGAACAATAAAGTGAGAGGTGCAGTTGTTAATCTTAGCTAATTTTGTTTTAGTAAGGCACCATTTTGATTGCTATAATAGTATAAAATGATGAGAGAAATATCTTAAAAGATACAGTTCCATGTTGGGACAACAAGCTTGTCTTAGGAGAGATAGAGATATCTATCTATCTATAGTGGTTTTAAGTCAACATGTGTAAAAGAGAAGAGTTTGTGAAAAATCTGTATGATTGGGAATAGCTGGGCCAATATTTTCAGCCTGAATGTTATTACTGGGATGGCTAAATGGTAGAAGCTTCTAATCTCCCAGCTCCAGGGTGGTTACAGGGCTGCCATCTGTGATTGTGAAGGTTGTGCACTGCAAAAACGAGACTCACCTAGGCGTTAGTGATGATGAAATCAGCGCAGAGCTGAGCTGAGAGGAAGAGACTCTTTGATATTTGCACTGAAGTGCTGTGTATGCTAGGAGCTACCCTGTTCAGCTATCACCGAACACCATAGCTACGTACCTATCTGCCAGGAGCAAAAATTTAGCAGCCAGAAGATATCTTAAGAAAATTAGTGTAATTAACTCTTAATCTATGTTTATTCTACATTTGAGTTGACACTTTAAATTTTTATTAGGGAAGGAAGAGGAAGTTAATACTGGTTGAGTGCCTATGATGTGGTTGGCACTGTTGAAGGCTGCTGAATTGCTTTAATCAAAATGGGCAAAGGCAGTGGAAAGGAATGCAAACAGATAAAAATTACATTACAAATGCCTTAAATGACATATTTCTTTTCACAGAATTTGAATATATTTTATCTCATTTATCACAATAGCACCTTGAAAGACCATATCCGCATCTGACAGGTAAATTGTAGAGAGGTGAAGTGACTAATGGATTTAACCCATTCTTCTCCAGATTCTTAATGCTGTCTGTGCTCTTTCCATCACACCATTAAAAAGGCAGATTTAAGAACTAATGGAAACCTGTAAGAGAGGACTCTTAGAATTTTTTGTGTAGCAAGTGTCTCAGAAAGGAAGTCCTGCCAGTGAGGTTGGAAAAGCCAGAAAATAATAGATCCAGATTCAGTTTCAAGGGGAAAGAGAGGGCCAGGCATGAAAGCAGTACGCGCATTTGACGATTTAGATCACCTTTCCAGGACGCCACAAGAAACAACAGTATTGACTTGACCTAGCTGATTGTAACATTTGTTTTCATAGATACCTTCATGATTATGAATAAAATCTATACCTAAACCCTCATGAAATCATGGAAGACATCACAGTAATACATAATGCCCTGGAAAAGAGAAGCGATTTAGCATTTCAGCTGGTGTGTAAATTCAGCACACCAAAGACAGGCTTAGTTAAAAACAACATTGGATTCATTGTGAATTGATGTCTCGAGCAGATTTCTCAGGAACCCATTACCTCATTCCATTTCACTGTGCCCTTTCTTCATAGCATTTATCACAATTTGTAACTAAGCCTTCATTTATATGAATTTTTGATTCGTACCTGCCCCCACCCCCAGCTAAGCTCTGTGCGGGCAAGGGATGATTTTGCATGCTTGCTGTCATACCTCTGTCCCTGGCACAGAGCAAATACTCAATATTTACTGAATACAATGGCAAACGAACAAATGAATGGATAATTTTAACTGAAGAAATTAAAACATTGGCGTAGAACTTTCACAAAGCAGTTATCAATGTTGTATTTAATAAATTATTTGGATAACTGAAAGAAAACCAAGGAAAATGGAAAATTTGATATAGTATTAAGATAAAAGCAGGACCTTTGCTAAACCAGTAGCCATTTCCCTTCAATGAGTTGACTGTCGATTCAATTCTATCATTTAATTATAGAAACAGTGGATTATTTGAGAACTGTATTTCATCACAAAAAAATACTTTGTTAAAATCCAAAGGCTTTTCATTATTCTGGTGTTAGATCCAGTCTCTTTTCATCTATTCTGCCATCCAGATTTCCATCCTATAATCTACCCTCCTTTCTATCCTGCACATCATCTTTTCATGCATCCATTTTAGCACCCACCCATCCTTCAGTTCAACCATCCTTCTGTCCATCCCTTCATCCAGCCATTCATCCTTCTATCCATCCATTCATCCAATAATCCCTTTAATTTTTCCTCCCCAGCAAAATTTAATTGCTTATTGATAATCAGAAGGTATGAATAAATAGCACTGGAAATCAAGGATGCATTTTGGTGTGTAATTTGCAGCAAGTCAGAGGATGTATAATTTATATGGTCCTGGTAGCCATCTAGCTAGTTCACCACATTGCAGTTCAGAACTAAGGATCATCAGCTATAATTATCAAGTTTAATTTAATAACATTTTCTGTTTACCTTTTGCATTCGTGGTATACATTATGGAAATTGCCACTTCAGCTTTTGAAAATACATTGAATCCATCCTATCTCTCCTGATGGAAGGTTTTTATTATTAATTTTAGAGAAGATATACTGACTTCTGCAACGTTTGAGAAATGTATTTGTTTTCATTTTCCAGCTTCATAGACAGAAGTAATTTCTTCCTTTGGTATAGTGCTTTACAGTTTGCAACATTTTTTTAGATCCGCCATCCTTGATTCTCAATTAAAAGCCAAACTCAGTATTTTGCATGTTTTGCTGTGGTTCTCATTTCATCTCAGGTAGGCCAGCCGACCCCCACTCCCCTCCTGGGACCTGCCCTGGTGCTGTTTTCATTAACTTTCCCCTGGTGTTTGTTTGGATATTCAGATGATGATGAAGTGGATGTTGTTCTCATTATTCCTGCCTCAGGATGTGGTGGACCACCATCTGCAGATGCCGTGTAAGTGATCATCTTGGCACTGACCCATATGCCACCTTTGTAGTCATGAGTATTCTATCCGAGAGATGCCATCTGGTTTTCACGGAAGCCGGTGGAAAAGTGGGGGTCTATGTTTTACCGCTGAGATGCGTGTTCAGAGAAAAAAAATGGAACATTTTCCGCTCCCATTAGGGACAGAGCATCAGCTGTTGTGTTCTTTGTATCAAATTTCTCATAGCTTATACCTTTGTTGTTTGAGTTGTTTTATCAGAACTGTTAGGAAGCCCTCTGCACTCTGTGGAGTGGGGCTGGGATGTGGGTTGGAGAAAGAGGAAGTGAAAACAACTACTTCAACCACAGAACCTAAAGGTCTTTAGCTCAATACACTGGTCACGAATTTCTAGGTTTTTAGTTGCAGACAACTCTTAGAGGTTATCATCTTTACTTATTAAAGTTTTATTCAGAAATAATTTCAAATGATTGAATTACAAGAATTGTACAAAGAATGCCCATATATCCTTTACCTGGCTCATTAATGACTTACATTTTGGCACATTTGCTTTATATATATTTATCCTGAACAATTTGGGGGTTAATTTTAAAAATTGTGCCCATTTACCCCTAAATATTTCAGGGTCTGTTTCCTAAGGGCAAGACATTCTTTTATATAACCACTGTGCAATGATCAACTTCAGGAGATTTACCAGTGACATAAAACTATTCTCTAAAATGCAGTCAAAATTTTAAGACTTGAAACCAGAAGTAAAATTACAAAAATTTCCCACCATGTTTCTGCCCTTAATCAGGTTGGTAAAAATTTTTATAACTGTTCTTGGCCTCTTCTTCTATGGAAACCTGCTAAGTTTTGAATGTATAGTACACTTATGCCTACTTGTAGCACAAAATAAATGTGGGGCAAGTGGAGAAACACTGTACACTTGACTCCTTACTGACCTTGTAGAAAGTTCTTTTGTCCTACAGAGTGTTTCTCCGATTTGGGTGCATGTCAATTTCTGACTTCTCTCCTTTTTTTGGCCCCACTTACCTAGTATAAGATTGTAGCTAGAGCAAAAATACTAAATATTTTATTTTTTCTGCCTTACTTTCTGTTTTCTCTTCCTGGCCCTTATTCAAACAAGGCAGTCTTGTCTTTAAGATTGTTTCTTCTTATTCAGAAATTCACCCATTCTTTCAGTGATCAAACTCCCTCCCATAGGATAAGATTTTAAGTGAACAACATGTATTCTTTAGATTCCTTAGGATACAGCATCATTGATTTTTCTGGAAGTCTTCAAAAGGAAATGCATAGAAATAAGCATTATTTATAGAGGTATCTTTTTCATAATCAGCAACTATTCAACTCTTTTATTAGCAGGTTTTTCAATCGCAAGGAGGGCAATCAAGAATCCTGCAAGAAGCTTACTCTGGGGAGCACATACATTCTCACCTAGTTCCTATTCCCTTAAGAATTTTCTCAGTCTTCCGCATTTAGCTTTGTAATTTGTGTTCTGTTTCCACCATTTATTTATGCCCGCCCTTTGTAATTTATCCAGATAAAGGTCTTAAAAGTACAAAACATAATGATGATTCATTCCAAATATTATGTCTTATGTTTTTTTGCAATGATAATGGCTAGTGTTACATTTCAAAAAGACTGTTTTCCTATAAATACCATTTTTAAAAAAAAAAATGGTGAAACATTGAGATAAAAGACCTCGATTTGGCAGAGTAATTAGTCGGTCAACCACTTTTTTATCACATAAATTACTTTTCTGTCAAGTGACAACAAATGTAATTTGAACTGAGATTAATTACATAATAATTAGGCTTAACATAATTGGTTAAATAGAGGAATTTCTTATGAAATTGTAGATTCTTAAATTTATACAAATAAGACCAGATGGTGAACAGCTAGTTTTAATTAAATTAGGTTTGATAATTATAGATGATTAATTTTAGATTTGCCTCAGATTAGAAAGACTATATTAAGAAAATTATATTTAGTTTTTCCAATAGGATGAAAACATATTATGATGATTATAAACTGTGATACCTGGGATCAAATTAATAATCCCTTAATTTCACCTTGATAAATAAGACTTTGGTAAAGGGTACCAAGAAAAATGATAGGCTCTCCTTCCTTGGAGGTCTTTGACTTTCAATCAGCCATCCTGTGTATGAGAGGTTAGGTGTTTTTCTTCATAGATAGGGGAGGGTGAGGGCAGGAGTTGGCTGAAATAAATGACTTTCTGGAGAGATTTCTAATTCCTGAATGTGGTGACTAAGCCCGTTTTGTAGAATGATGCATGTTCATGTAGTAGACCACAAAAACATCTTCTGAAAAGGATGTAACAATCCCACAAATGCACGTATTGTAGAAAAAGGAATTTTGCTCACATTTCCCTTTCATTCAGGAGGAATTTTCACATGGCTTGTCGTATGAACTCTGGCACCAGGAATCTGTGAATTGCTTCTAACCACAGGAGCCGTATGTCACTCATCTGTGAAGAAGTCTGAATCTAAAAGTGCAAAGAAAAAAAGATCAGCCTGGCTCACTGAGGAGCTGCCCCACACTAGGCAAGATTCATTTTCATTCTTCATGGATGCCTTTTGATTGTATTTGTTTGTTCACTCATTCATGTATTCATTCATCAAATATTTATCACATGCACAGCTCTGTGTTGGTGATATGGTTTTATTAGGCCCTGGCTTTCAAAATAAAAGACTGTTAATGCAGAAACTGGCTTTCTATATTTTGATGGTGTCTATTCAGTTTCAGCAACAGGTCTTCAGCTGCTTTTACTATTTTCTTTGACCAGAAGGCAAAGCACAGCTCTAGCTCAAAAGCTACCTCTTGCGGAAGTGGCCTGAATCTTTAAATGTTCCAACCAGGAAAACAGGTGCTGGGGTGAGGTCCCTAAAAGAAAGCCCAGAAAGAGCATATGATCAAGTGTGTGAGGAGGGAAGGTAAGGTCGCTAGCTGTTTTAGAGCAGCTTCCAGACAGGCTTCCCCACAAGCAGGATGGGAGATTAGACCTGGTTCATGGACTTGTGCAGACCCAAGCTTGACTGCAACGGAAATTCACTGTGAAAATTCTGCTGGTAGTTGTAACTGGCCTGAGATTGAATGAGGGAAACCAGCTAGGACAGGCTGTTTGTGTGGGGTGAGAGCCACCAAATCTGACAGGTTATAGACCAGAAGAATGCTTTCATGAGCATGAAATCAGAACAAGAGAGTCGGATTACTATTTTTAATTGTATTTTCTGTTACACAACTCATAGTGAAGTATCATGGAGGAATTATAAGCTATCAAGAGGCATGAAGAAGAAATAAGCCCCTTTCAACCCCACCATCCAGCAGTTACCACTCTTGACATTTTGGGATACGTCCTTCTGGATGTTCTCTGTGGGTATCTATTTTTTTTTCTAAGAAGAAAAAAAGACGTTTGGGTACATATTATTTTATAACCTGATTTTTTCATTGAATAACACACTGTGGGCATTTTTATATGTCAGTATATTTACTTCAGAATAGTCACCTTGATAGGAGCAGGGTATTTCATAATATGACCTTTATTTATTCAGTCCCTTATTTTTAGACATTAAAGACTCTATTTTAATTTTTCACTTGGTGAACCCCCCTGGTCCACTATTGCTGAGTTTCTGTTCAGAGAACAAGGGCTATTCATCTGAAATTGGAGCACCTTCTGGGCAGCGTTCATGAAAACAACAAATCTAAACTCTTAATTCTTTTCTCCTGCATTCATTTCTTTTTCTACCCTATCAATTGCCAATTGCCAGCTTATTTTTATTGAGCAAATTTTAAGTTAGTTGCCTTGTAGTGACATTTTTAAAAAGCACTTTAATTTAATCAGTAAACTATAATGCTTAATTAATAAACTATATTAATATCACATGAACAAATAGATGATTACAGCAAAGATGTCTTAGGTTGGTGGTTCTGAACCTTGGCTGCATGTCAGAACCACCTTTGAGGGGGTGTTTTGAAAAATCCCAACACCCAGCTCTCACCCAAGTTTAATCAGAATCTCTGGGTGAGGGTCCTGGGCACCAGTTGGTATTGAAGTTCCCTAGGTAATTACTACATGCAGCCAAATTTGGGGACCACTGGTTCTGTATCACGTCCCTTTCTGCTTCTGAATGTGGAGTCTCTTTTGATTTCTCTGAACCTTTGAATCAAACAGTGATGGAAATGGGACGGTGGGACTGACTGGAAGTGGGAATTGGTAGATAGAGAGGATGCTTCCTCCTTCCTTCCCTTGAGGCACAGGCTGGGGGTGTGGAGGGGTCGCCACTGGCTCTGAGATCCACGAGATAAGGCCTTGCCTTGCGGGATGAATAAGTCATGTTCTTGAAAGTGACGCCACCACCAGAAGTGATAGCCTGTGCAGTTACCAAGTCACTTAATGTCCACACTTGGAGACCAATACCTGTTTACTGTCTGAGCTCAGCCTCCTAAAGCTGTGTAACCTCCAGGAAGGTACTTAATTTCTCTGTGCTTCAATTTCCGCACCTATGACATGCAGCTAATAACAGCACCCAGGTCTATGTTGGGAAGAATAGATAAATTAACGCTTAAGGGCTTTTAGAAAAGTGCCTGGCATTCATCAAAATACTCAATAGAACAGAGATCCTCTCCCCCAGGGGATATTTGGCAATGTCTAGACACAGTTTTTGGTTGTCACGCTGGGGATGGGAGGGATGCTACCAGCAATAGTGAGCAGAGGCCACGGATGTCGCTAAAGACCCCACAATGCATGGGACAGCCCTTCACAACAGAGAATCATCAGGGCCCAAATGCTGATGATACCGAGGCTGAGAAATCCTGCAGTGGGTGTCAGTTATTTAGCCATTTGGAAATGAGGCGAGTAAGGCTTAAACAGATTGAGTGTCTTATCTAAGGCTGGTAAATGGCAGGTCTAGGACTTGAACCTAGAAAATCAGAAAATGCAGAGGTGTCTTTCTCATGCCAGGACGATGGGGTCTATGGATGTGGGACTAAGCTTCATGTGGGCCCTTCTTTACCTGATCCGTAGACTTTGAGATGACATTAGGGCCCGTGGCTTTTGGTCTTTGGATGGCAGTATGAGTGACAGGGAGAGAGGACAGCTGTTTTGGAAATGTTGGCAGTCTTCACCCACTCTGATTACTGTCACCTCTCACCCTTTTACCTTTCCCAAGGATAGAAGGAAAAAGGAAACTAAAAAAGAGTAACCCAAATGCCATTATATGCTGTTTGGGATTGCTAGAAATAAAGGAATACATGTGTGCCTTTAAAAAATGTGGGGGGTCCTACCCCTCTCCACCTTGCCCTGGAATGACAAGCACATTGCATATATATATACCTGTACATTTACTGATGCAGGAGGACTGCCGTCGTGGGTAGTTTAACAATTGTACATATTTAAATTTCTAGGCTATTTCATTCATTCTCCAGAAACTGTGAATGCACAAGAACTGTAATGAACAGGCTGACACATTATCGTGGGTCTCCACAGTTCAGACAATTTAAAAGCCAGAGAAATTAATAAAAGGGACATCAAAGTGTGCTTTTTCAATCTGTTAGCGGAACGGGAAATTGCATAACACCGAGTGTAGAGACTGTAATAAGACTGCACCAAGTGACAGACTTTCTTTGCAGGTTTATGATCACCTCTGGTGCCCATTATGCAGCTTAATGAATCCCTCTTACAGCATCATTTGCACCGGAGGTTTCTCAGAGCAGCTCTCAGGCTGGGACACAGGAAGAGCTGCCCTTGCCCGACCGAGCTCCAGACCCACGTCCCTTTTGTATGGCGCTCACTCTGAAGAGCCCTTTCTCCATTATGCATCTCCTAGGACAAATCTAATTCTTCTCCTGCCTTTTTGTGTGTTAAAAGCTATGGTCTCCCCATGCCTATTTTCCAACAGTATCAGTTATGTAAATCAGCACATCTTCTTGGATTGATTTTCTTTGTGAGCCAGGAGCCATTTGTGGTGTTTTTGCCTGGGAGTGTAATTTGAGCTGTTTCATTGTTGAGTTTTTCAGAGACTATTTTAATTTCCATACGGTAGGTCTTCTTTCTTTCACTTGTCCCAGATCTCAATCTGTTTCTATAGAGAGTTAATTCTGCATTTGATAAAAGCTTCACTTACAGTATATTCTGGAGTTTCCAAATGCCAGACTTAGTAAGAATAAAATGCATGGACAACATGACAGTTTTTCAACACTTCTGGAAGAGATGCAATGCTTGAAAGCCAGAGGAAAATTACATGTCTGATAATGGAAAATTGAGAACACAGTGGTCATTGCCTTTTCATCATAAAAACATTAAAAAAAATATATAACAATGCCACTGCACTGCAAATGGTCGAAGTCTCATAAATGTAAGAAAATCATATGTAAACTAAAAGGTGGGTATTTTATGGCATGCTATGCTTTTAGCAAATTGAAAATTATAACTCATTACAAAATATTAAACTAATATTTTACAGAAATGTAGAATAAATGTATTCAAATCTTGAAAGCACTAGAAACTTTCTCCTCATCCTAGATCAAAACTAAAATTCAAACACGTTAGTTAATTAGAGCAATACTCATCCTTCTTTACCTTTTTTTATGAGGTGGGAAAAACATTACAAGGATATGTTTCTAGTCTACATATTTTTGTTTGATTTATAATAATTCAAAAATAATTGCCTTACAGATTTTTAAGCTTATTTTAATAGATATGTAATAAATGTTAATTTCATACTTAATAAGTCAATTTACAATTTGAGCATCTTATATCAAGCCAGTTTATTCCATGTTTGAATACAGAAAGATTAAAAATGTCAGCCATTGGCATATAAACTTTCTCAGTGTTAAAACTAAGTTCAATGTTTCAGTAGATTTACCCAATTGAAAATAATCTAAAGTATCTCATAAAAGCAATAAAATATTCAACACTAGAAATTTAATTAAACTAAGTTAGGAATAATTGTGTTAGTTGTGAACAAATGTGTTAAGCTTTAACATATAGTTGTAAATGCTAATTTTAAACTGAGGAATTATAGCCTTTACCAATTAGTTATATAATTATATGTATTAAATACTGAAGTCACCCAATACACAAAACAAAATTATTTTCATATTTAAAACATAGAAACTACAATTTAAAATAAAAAAATTTTAATTGTCTTAACTTATAATCAAAATTATAATAAAAAAGATTAGTTATAAGGCAAACATTAGTAAATGTGGTATATTTTATCTAATAATTCAAATCAGATTCTTAAAATGATATTCATATTTGTTTGGATCATAGAATATGTGTAAAACAAACAAAATTCTTCAATTCAACCAACTGCAATTTTATTTAAATTCAGGACTCTAAGTAAGTGATGGTGAAATACATATTACATTTCAAATTAATTGATTTCCTGTAAAACTATCCTCTACCAATCCCTATCAGTTTTCCTGATCTTTTTCCTGATCTCAAGTCATTTTAGATAGGTGAGTTTTCCAAATCATTGAGACTTCATTGTTCAATTGCCAAAACATCCATACATTGGTTTTTTTCTTTTAATTGAAGTATAGTCACTTTACAATGTTATGTCAATTTCTGGGGTACAGCATAATGTTTCAGTCATACATATACATACATATATTCCTTTCCATATTCTTTTTCATGATAGGTTATTGGCTTTTATTTAATGGAACTATTCTTTTTTTACTAAAATGCAAAGAGAAGTGCAGAAAATATGTAGCAAACATCACTCTAGTCACACATCTAAATTTAAAAATCATAACATTTTCCCATATTTCCTCCAGAGTTTATTAAAGAAATAAAACCTTATAGACACAGGCAAAGTCCATTTTATACCTACCCCATCCTTGTCTCTGCCCATGGTTCTCCACCTCTCCCTTCACGCAGGCAGTCAGTGTTCTGAAGTTATTGAGTACATACTGCTGGTCCACTTAGCAGCTAGTAGTTTATGCTGGATCCATATTTCTACAACCACCTTTTGGTGTTTTATTTTACTCTTAAAATGTGCACAATTCCAAATGGGAATATTCTAAAGTACACATATATGTATATTTGAATATACATATGCAAATTTGAGTAAGATCACATATGTATATTTTAAAAAATAATAAAACACCCTATCTCTGCACCCAAATGATAGGTTACTTTGTGTGCCGCCTCCCCTGGATCGCATTACCTCCTTCCCTGCCCTGCTGCCCCCGGGGTTAGGCACTGTTCTCATTGTGTTTCTTGAGCTATTGTTTTGTTTGTGTTTTGCACATATCCGTATACAACTATTTGGGTGTTGTTGCTTTTGACTTTATATAAATGGAATGAATGTATATAGTCTTCCATGACCTACTTTTTTATTCAACACTGTGTGGTTGAGACTCATTCATGTAGCTACCGTTCATTCATTTCTGCTGTTGTATGTGGAGCTTCCACTGAATGAACACACAATACCATGGTTTATTTGTCCATTTTAATACCAATGGACAATTGAATTGCTTCCAGTTTTCCATTACAATCAATGCCTTAGCTGACAGTTCTGTATATGGAGCACAGGACACACGGGCAAGAATTTTTCCTGGGTTCATATCTAGGAGTGGAAATACTGGGCATGTTCAGATATTCTCAGTAATGCCAGGTTATTTTCCAAAGTGATCAAACTAGTTTACATTTTTATCAAATTGAAAGAGTGTTATTGTTACTTTACATTATGCTAGCACTGCAGCTGACTGAACTTTTAAACTTTTTTGCCGGTCTGATGGCTGAGAAATGGGATTTTATTGTGGGTTATTATTTATATTTTCATGATTGCTAATGAAAGTAGCACTCTTTTCATATATTATATATTCATATATAAATAATAAATTATATTATTTATTAAATGCCTGTTTAGACCTTTTGCCCACTTCACTACTTGAATGTATAGCATGTATTTTTGTATGGGTTCTTCATGTACCCTGGATACTAATCCTTCGTGACATGTGGGGGTATCAAGCTGGGATTCATGTGATAGTAGTTTGTGGTTGGATTCCATCCTAATTGGTGATGCCTATGCTACACTTGTTAAATAGTTTGAATAACATCTCTATTTACATGAGTTGTAGATACTTTCTTCTGGTTGGTGGTTTATCTTTCTACTCCTCTTTTTTGAGGAACAGAAATTCTTAATTTTAATGGACTCAAACTTCAGTCTTTTCCTGTAAGAGCTGTATACTTTTTTATAACTTGTTTAAGAACTCTCTCCTTGCCCTGGAGTCATAAACATTTTATCCTATGTTTTCTTCTAAAGGTTTTTAAGTTTTAGCTTTCACATTAAAGTCCTTAATCCATGTGGAATTTATTTTCCGGATATCATGAAGTAGAGGTAAATTTTCAGCTTTTTTTCCATGGGATTAACAGATTGTCCCAGGCCTGCTCTCAGACTTCCAAGTTTCAGCCTGAGTGGTCCCAAACTCTCTCTCTCCAACCATTAGCTCTGTTTCTCCCAATGACTGGCCACCATCACCACTTCTAATTGACCACTACTTCCTTTACTGCTAATTTCCATTGATTTATTCCCATTTTTTCCCCCTACCAGCTTCTCTCCTGTCTACTGCTTCTTCCTTTGGGGCTCACTTTTAGAGACATTGGCCACTGGTAAAGAGATTTCTCTTTTACTATGAAGCATTTTTAAAAATAATATTTAGGCCTTTTGTTCTTGAATTCATCATTTATTCTGGGGTCTTGGAAGCTTTTTATAGTCACATTCTCTCCTCCTCTCTTGATTGCTTTTGGAAGGCTCATCTCCAGAAAGGGGTGGTTTTATTACAATCACATCCAACATATGAAGGACAGACCTCACGCATAATCCAACACCCTTTGATGCTGAGTGACTGGTAGGATCCAGATGGCCCTGAACAGGTGAGCATACCTTTCACTGGGGGGCCCCTGGCATGTCTCTGACCGAGGGATGGCAGGCCCAAGAGTGGATGTTAGGGGCTAATGAACATGGCCAGGTGTAGCAAAGTTAATGGAATGCTGAAGCTTATGCAGGGCAGGTAGGAATTACATCCCAAATAAGGTAGATAGTGACAATGTAGCTCCTTCCTACAATGGTCATTATCTCCCATCTTGGCCAATTCACCATCTAGAAAGTTGACAGCTGGCTGGGACCTAAAGGGCTGAGGTGGACTGTGGCAGATGATTTGAATGGCTGTCAGCAAAACCAGAAGGAGGCAGCCAGTCCTGGAGAGATCTAGCTGAAAGCAACAAGAGAGTCTTCTCCAGGAGGTAAGACACAGTGCCACAAGAGTTTGCAGACAAAGAAGTCAGCTGTCTTCAAGGCACAAAGTCAAAGGTATCCAGGACTGTATTTCAGGGATAGGAGAACCCTCCCCAGAAAACACATGAAAGATGTGGCAAAGTCACATATCTAGCTGCCACATCTACTAACCAGTTCCTCCACCCACAGAAATTCCTATGCCCGCCCTTTCCTGCTAGGTCACGTGTTACTGCGTGTTTTCTGAAAACATATATTGCCCATGTGAGGTTCACAGATATGCCGTGATTCCTTCTGAGAGCAAAAGAACAGAATGATAGAGATAGCTCCCTTAGAGCACTCTATTCATATACCCTGTCCCCACTACCACTGAAAGGCATCATCTGAAGGAATAAATAGTTTGAATTGCTCAGGAAATTATTCAATTGGCCAAATTGTTTACATTCTTGCCGTGTAAGCTTCAAAAGCTGCCCAGAACACATTCTCTTGTATCGACATAATACAGCAGTTCATTTTCTTGTGTAATCATTCAGTAATCATTTAATGGACACCAGTTTCATGCTAAACACTGTTCTAGAATCTGAAAAGAAAGCTAAACCTTGTGTATGGGAACTAGGGGTGAAAAGTCCTTCCCTTACTGGTCCTTTAAAGGGTGTGTAGGTTTTTGAACTAATGAGGGCAATTCTATGTGACAGGGACTCCCTCAGAGCCACAGGAAGGCTCATAAAAGAGAAAAATCTCTTTATTCTCTGTGGGCAACTATATATGAAAGGTTTGTCAGGTCAGCTGTATAAAACTCAAGGCTCCACAAAAATTGAATCACAGAGTCACAACTGCAGTTTTTTGAAAACACGAAGGTGAACAGATAAACCAGTGAATTATACAAATCACCTTCTGTCATGCATAAACATTACAAAGAGGACCATTTCTATTCTAAACCCTTAAAAGACTTGCAGAGTATAATTGTAAGCCCTCTGTACATAGAATTGCACTGCACCTTTAGACATTTTTTTCAAATAGGGGCAGGAGAAAATGTGAACTAATGTAGAGCAATGACCGCTCTTTCCTTTCCACCAGATTATTTGCTTCTTCCCTCACTGCCCTCTTTTTCTGCCCTGAGTCTTTAATACTGTTCAAGAAAAACCACTCTCTCGTTTGTAGGACATCATGTACTCCTTACGGAATGGTCTTGCTTTTTCTTGACAAAGTACTTGTCTATTTGAACATATTTAGTTTTGGATGCATGCCATTCAGTATTCAGCTTGGAGTTAATAAGTCTTGGGGCACAGTGTCCAAGACTGAACATTTACATAATGGATATTATGTCCTTTTGGCTCAGCAATCATCTAATAAATTAATATTAAACAATAATTTTAGCTCAGCTCAGGCTGCTCAGCACATGGTGAATGTCCATCATTTATGTTCTGGACTTAATATTCTTCTAGCATTTTTCCACCCTTGAGACCCAAGAATATGCCTCATGGGACAGTAAAACATCAGGAATTGACACAGTGCATTAAAGAGACAAATGTTCAGTGAGTAATTGTGCAGCTCATGAGTACTGGCACAATCAGAATCATGCCTCCTTATTGTGGCTTCTTCCAAACTATTGAAACACTGTTAAAAAAAACCCTACCCTCTTTATGCTCTTATGTTTTGTATTATTATTAGTCTATTCAAACTTTGATATTATTGTAGGATTAACAATAATTATTTTTAATATTCAAGAGCTTATTCCATATTTGTAAAATAAATTGCTTCTAGAGAGTATTGTCACAGATGGGGAAATTTTTGCTCCAAAAACTGTTTGTAAAACATCTTACGAATGAAAGCTACTGCATAGGTAATAAATGAAAAAGGCTGTTCGTAACCTTGTTTCCAACCTGTGGAGGTTGTGTTCAGGAGTTTAGAGCCAGAGGTCTTCTGGTTTACCTTTCCTACCTAGTTATCATCTTCCATCTAGCACCACTATACACCTAGGAAGTAAGGAGGGAGCAGAGGATATGTTGAGGAAGAAGAAAAAGAAGGGTCAAAGAGACAGAATTGGGGAAACATATACTGTAGATAAGCTCCTGAGAATTTTGCCAGGGCAAATCTTATATCTTAATATTCCTTAAAAATATTTTTTGTTAATTTAAAAATAGCTGGTGTTATCCTCCAGATTAATGGAATATTAGAAGGATAAATGTGTGATTTTACAATGAAAAGATCTGGGGGTCCCCATCTTAATCTATTGATTAGTCTTAACATCTCCAATGGTGAGAAACTGGATGGTGTCTGCTTCCTAGGTGATGAGATGTTGCAGGTCACTGCCCCTCTAGGAAGCGTTCCTGATCTTTCAATTTACAAGAATACATGGAATAGAAGGACAAGTTAAGTGAGACTGTGAGGAAACAGGTTAATCAGCAGGTGGGATTTCCTGCAGGACAACTGGCCTTGTTTACTTAGCAAATCAACTGTTGTCATTAAGAAGTAGGTTGGGGCATGGACTCAGATTAAGGTACTTCAGAAACATAACAACCAAATGGAACATATGGTCCTTGAGTAATTCCTTGTTTAATAAATCAACTGTCAAAGATATATTTTGGCTAAGTAGGGGAAATCTGAATAGAGATTAGATATTGACTGTTACAAGGAAATTATTGTAAATTTCATCAGATGTCATCATAGCATTGTGGTTCTGTAGGAACATTTTCTTACTTTTTAGAGATGTATACTAAAATGTCCAGGTTGAAATGCCCCAACACCTGTAATTTACTTTAATATTTCAGCAAAAAAAGTTGAAGCATTGTGGTAAAATATTAACTATTATTGAATATAGGTGATTTTCTCTAATTTTCTGTACGTGTAAACATACCCATAATATAAATCTTAGAAATTCAAATAAAATGTCTGGGGTCTTGTGTATGATTTTTACTCTATTTTCTTGTAAATGATCTAGGCTTCATATTTTTTCCTCTGAATTGAGATGGGTCTTTAATTTTTAACCATCATAGTTACTGTTGTTATTATAAAGTAATACATGAACACCAGCAAGTCTTGGTAATGATGAGTGCACTGGAACTCTCATGCACAGCTGATAGGAGTATAATTAGGTACAACCATTTTGGAAAACTGTCAATATATAGTAAAGTTACTATATGATGCCATTTACATAAAGTTCAAAAAGAAGCAAAAGCAGTAGTTTGAGAGGTCAGGGCAGTTGTTACCCTTGGAACAAAGAGTTGGTGACTGGAAGGAGGTATAAACTTCTGGGATGCTGATAATGGTCTATTTGCAATCCAAGTACTGGTTACGCTGGTGAACTGGTTTTGCAAAATCCATTGAGTTGCAGATTTATGATTTGTGCATTTTTCTATATGTGTGTAAATAATGGCATAATTGCAGAGTCTGTTTGCTAATTGCTTTTTTAAGTGAAAAATCTTGGTTTGTCTAAAATAATCTTCCTGTCAGCAAATCAATGCATTTAAAATTTCTGTTCAAAAAGGCGATTGTCTAATTCCACAGTTTGAATGTGCAGTGATGGTGTGTTAAGACAACAATGACTGCTCTGTGTTTCCAATGTAATACATTGCAAAGAAAGGAAGCTTTAATACTGAATGTTCACTTTGTGTGAATTTAGGTTAGAGATCTAACACAACCAAATCTCAAAGATGTATTTCAGTTTTTTTGACAAGATGCCTCTCCGAAGCGAAAATAAGCTATGAATTTTGACATTTTCTCCATTATGACTTGATATACTACTTTGTGTGTTAGAGTCTTATAATTAGATATGACTTAGATGTCAACCATAGAACTGTTTTCTGCTACTAATGTAAAATTGTTTTTACTTACTTGAAGCCCTTGCTTTTAATTAAGCTCCTAGCTTCACCATAGCTATTCAAGCTTCTGAACTGTTTTTTGCAGAAGTTACCACATCACAACCTAATGGCAGGGGAATCAGGAGCACAGTGGAGGCATTCGCTATTATTTTCATCAGTGCAATGAGAAAGTGATGAGTAATATCTTAAAATATGAAGGGCACCATGAAGGGGCTGGGTATTACCCCTGACTATGCCCATTTGTACTCATTTTCCGTAGGAGTATTGGATCTCAAAACTTCCCTGTATGACAGCAAAGCAGAGCCCACATGACTGCATGCCTCTGTCTCCTGCTGTTATAGCATGTTACAATCTTACAGAGGCCGATACAAGCAAAATAGGTAAAATAATATTTTCCAATATTTATATAAAATAATAATTTTAATTTATTAAGCATCTTCTATGTACCAAGCACCAGGTGAACCATTTATTAAATTCATTTGAGTGCAGTCCATTATATAGGTTAAGTAATATTAGCTGTTCCACCAGTAAACCTGACACCTCAACATTGATAATTATTTCTTGCTTACGTGAAATCCAGTCACGGTAGAAGAGTCTCTGCTCCACACAGTTATTGAGACACTGGTTGACAAATTTTCTACCATTTTCAGCACATGGCTTCCTGATGGACCTGGGATCAATACGCAGCTAGCAGATGGGGAAAGAGAGAGAGTGGAGGATCAGGCTGAAGGTATTTATGGGTCATGCCCGGTAAGAGTGTCATCACTTCCCCCCATACTCCTTTGGCCAGAATTTAGTCGTATAACCTTATTTAGTCATAAGAGAACCTGAGAAATACAGTTGATCTGGGAACCTAAGGAGACAGGGAAATGGATTATGGTTGGTAGCTAATCTGTTTTTGCCATGTGGATCCTTTAGAGAAAAAAAAATGAGATGTGTGCACACGATTTAGGGGAAACAATAGGGTGGGGAGAGAAAGAACTGATTGTTCATAACAATCAACCAGTAATCATGTTATAATCTCCAAAGCACTTGCGACCCCCAGGCATTAAAAATATCAAAGAAACATCTGTCAGCATGAACACGTGGAAATTATAAAATTTGTATAGGTAGAGGAAGGCTTTGAGTAAAATATGTTCAGCAACCAGTGTCTTCACTCAGTTTCCCACAGGACAAATCATTACATTTGTGCCTTGGCATTTGCAACCACCTTCATTTACCTCTTTCCAACAGTTTTATGAGTATTTATCATTAGATTTTTATTTTGAGGGAAAACCTGAGGAGCAGTGATGGGGGGACGAGGGGCAGGGAAAATGGAAAGAAATACCTCCTAGACTAGTATGATAAAAATGGAAACTTAACATTTTTTAATGGACTGCATTCTTTATCTATGCCCACTAGGCATAAGCAATGAACATTGTATTCTATTGATGGGGCTTGCTAATGCTTTTGCCATTCACCAGCCAGAATGTTAGCCTTAGTGTACACACCACAGGTTGTCAAGCCCTTTTCTGTTGTTCTAATCCTTTAATTGGTTGTTTAAATAAGGTAAGAAAAGGTACTTACTGAGTTTAGAGAAGTTATCAATTTGCTTATCAAAAGATATTGAAAACATTTTTGCTTTTGATGATGGGTGTGGACCTGAGGATATCTTTGGCAGTAGTAAGAGTTGAAAATAAAGAATAAGGGTGAAATAATACAACAAACATGCATATGTGCACATGCATACACACACGCATACACACGTGGGTGCACACATGTACACACACAGAAAATAAGCAGGTAATCAGCAATGCATTAGGACAAAGGAATATGATCTTTCGGTCTTTCCTTTTGACAGCTCCACATAGAAAATATCTGATTTCCTAATGAACATGTATTAATGTGTATATATATTGCAATAACTGAAAGGAAATCCTAGGCTAGGAATATTTTCACTGGCCTATTTTGAGTACATTTTCTGACCTTGCTTGATGCTGCAAAGATTTTGGAAATATTACATCAGTCACTGGTACAATGTTACCAAAGAGTGTACAATCTTAGACCCTGAAATATAATAAGGGTAAAGCCACCAGTCTATGCAATGGCTTAATCAGCAAAACAGTTCCATTTACTTTGCCTAATGTTTCAAACAAATGCAGAATCTAAATCATATTTTCTGTTGGCTACTTAGTGCCCTTTAAAATCTCTAATAAAAACTAAACTCTGTACATGTCCTTTCTACCTCAGTTTGGTTTTTACTGTGGCATAAGTGCTGAATAGGATGCCATTTGATATCAGAATGGCCTAATTTTTAGAAATACAACTTTTAAATTGAAAGAGGTAATGGTTACTATCAAGAAACATCTTAAATCTCTTTCTTTAATGCTGGAAATGTTAAGTATATCATTTTACTACTTCCTGCTGTAGGATTATCAATCAATAGTTATCTACTTCAGGAAATAAATCAGAGGAAGAAAATGAAAAAAGAAATGATCCTTTAGAAAATTTAGAGCTATTTATCATTTTAATGTATTTGGTAGAAACTTGAAAAAAACACATCAAACAAATGTTTGCTAAATTCTCTCCATTGTTTTTCACCATGCGTGAATTATTTTAAATCTCTTGTGATTTTTAAAAACTTTTTTTTGGGGAGGTGTAATTAGGTTTGTTTGTTTGTTTATATTTAGTGGAGGTACTGGGGATTGAACCCAGGACCTCATGCATGTTAAGCATACAGTCTACCACCCTCCCCAAATCTCCTGTGGTTTGAAGGCATTAAGGGCTTAGGGTTTTTTACAGGAACATTTAGGAAAAATATGTAAGTGTGCACAAAATCATTATTGCTTCTTGGAAAGGCTTTATTTACACAATCTTAGCATTTAGCTGTTATATGTCTTTTATGAAATGGAAGAAGAAAGGTCAAAACTTCATGTTTAATTTAGAGATTGACTGTTTATAGTTGTTGGGCCAAGGCAACTTCATGTCCAAGGACATGGGAAATGAATGGAACTCAAGTTGTGACACCAGAATAAAAAAATGATATGGACTCATGAAAATTCTGCTCCTGGAAAGCATTTGAATTCAGTTAAAATGTCAATTCCCTGAGCCTCAAGTCAGACATGTGCACACACAACACCACATTGCACACACACAGGCCTCCGCCAACACACACAAACACATACAACACATCCCCTCCTGCCATGGATACCAGGCACACACTCACCACACACACATACACATATCTCACAGCCACACAAATCACACACACAGCAGACACACGTATATACTTATACACACACATCACACACTTATGCGCGCATGTACATTATACACTCATGACACATTCACCACATACAAACATCAGACACACATTTCTATACACAATCACTTGTCAGCCTAAGATTAATAGGTGAAAGGGACTCAGCAGAATATTCTATTATTTTATTACTTTTTCTCCACTTACGCATTAACAAAAATCTCTAATGGAGATCTTGTCCGGATATATCTAAACTTTCCACCCATATTGCATATAGTATATAAGCCATGGTAAAATGTGGAGGCTTAGATTTGCATGGCATTTAACAATGGAACAAAAAAGTGCAAAGAAACATTATTCCATTTGTATCTTAGCCTTTCTGCTCATCGTTCAGGAACATACTGTCTCTCACAGTGTTTCTAGAATTTACATAGTGCTTTACCACAATTTTGTGTAATCCTCACAGTGATGAATGGAGGTAGGCATGACTACAGGTGAAGAGACTGAGGCTTCACGAAATTTTAGGGACTCTTCAAAGGGCCTTGGCTAGGAAGAAACAATGCCACGATTCCAAACTGAGCCAAATGTATTTGCTCTTTCCAAACGATTTTCCTGTCCATATCTGCCCCCTCCCTCCCAGGGCAGCGCCATGAATCAGTGGGTGGCATTTCTGCACTTTGTACTGCCTGAGTGTTCAATCCTCTCTAATTTCTGTTCTCAATTATTGCCGCAAGTCCTCACTGGCACTAATTGCAGGAAGATTCAAGTGCATAGACACAGTCATGACACCTTAGTGACCGATCCCACAGCTGATTTATGGTCAGATTGTCTCTCTAGGTTATAGGAGATTGGAGACCCTCTCTGAGAATCTGATCACATGCAGGGGCATCACCAACCTTGGAAGCAGTCAATTGTCTATCAAAGCAACTAGTACTTGAAAGAAACAGATTTCAAGGCTACAAAAACATTTCAGATTATATAACAGTGCCTGGCACATATTAGTACTTAAAATCATTTGTTGTACACATAATGCACATGAAGTTAGATGACACTGCAGAAATTAGAAAATTGATTTCATTCATTTTGCTACTGTGCTTTCTCCACAATGGAAGGTAAGATCCTTCCTTCCTTTCTTTGCATTGACTAACTTATTTATCTTTTAGTAAGGATTTATATTTAGGTGACTGATTCTAAAAGTTTAGTTACTAACATCAGTTCTTCTCTGTGTAAGCCACATCACAGCCAGTCACAAAGGTCAGACCATACCATGGGTTGTTCATAAAAGTATTCCTTCCAGAAATGAATAGATAACTGGTAAAAATCCCTGCTTGGCATTCACAGGCTTTCTTTCCACTAATTCTTACCATTTATCAAAATGCCAGCATGAAAGTTTACTTCTCCACTTATAAATAATGAAGGATTCCCCAACCACCACCAAGTCAAAATGAAGAAGACTGATTATCTTACATTTATTTCCTGAGTTTCTTTGTGAACAGCCCTTTCTACTTTGGGAGACTGGTCTCCCTTTTGAAATGGCTTATTTAATAATTTCATTGCAGGAAGTTACCTCAGTTATAATCTTGCCAGCCAGTGAAATGATGCTGAGAACTTTCATATTTATAGAGCATATTTAGATCAGGGAATTTCCTTGGCATCTGATATCTACATCCAAATGTTTCTTTGGAACTGTAACATTTTGATAATTCATTTTAAACTATGGTCAATAAACAGAAATAGTATATTAATAAAAAATATAGCATAATATCCTATAGAATGTGTAAAATTTTTCTACTTCAATAACACACACACAACAACAACAAAAATCCCAGAAGATGCTCTGTTTGGAATGTTAATTTCAAATGACATTCTTATGCATTACTTGCAGCTTCCTAATTGAGAACGTAGAAGTAATAAATGTTCTGAATGATGAATTATAGAAAAATGTTTAAATAATTGTCATAATAGCCATATGCTACTTAAAATGCAGAGGAACAGAAGACTGCAATATTTTACTGTAAAATCTGTTTAAATGAGTCTGACTGGAGAGCAGCTGTCCATGGTGCTGATAGCCAGGAACTGACAATTGTGGAGCTAAGTGGGCAATGACTTTACAATCAGAGTTCAAAATACCACCTGTTCTCATGTACATTTTCCAGAGGGATAAGGATTAGTAATAGACTCTAATCCAGGAGATCTTCATGCTACTTCCCTTCTAGCCATTAAAACACACTAGCTCCAGTATTTCAAAATCAGGACATAGAGAATGAGTAGAATTGGTGAGGGCAAAAAGATATACATCTTAGACATCAAAAGCCAGCTGAAGAGCTGCATCTCTACACTTTAATAGTCAATTATTTCACAATGAGTACCTGTGGTCGAAGACTTAACAGTGTTAGTGTTATTTTACCATCCAGTAAATGTACAACCTTGGGAAATTCATCTAGCTCTCTAAATGTTTCTTTACCTGTAAAATGGGAGAATAATGAGTATCTCTCATGATTTACTTTTATTGTCTCTCTCTACTTAGCAAAATGAAAGCTTTCTGAGGGAAGGATTTTGTCTGTTTTGTTCACTAATCTGTCCAAGCATCTAGACTGGTTTCTCAGAACACAGTAGGTGTTCAATAAATACTTGCTGAATAAATGAATCAGGAAGAAGAAATATCTTTAGTTTGGAGCTAAACATGTCCTTGGATATCTCTAGATGCTAAGGGAGACATATGGTAAAAAGGCAGCTTGATAAGAAAGAAATAGAAAAATAAAACTGAAAAAGATAAGAATTTAAGAGAAATGTTAAGATGGATAAAGCAAAATTGGGTAAAACTAACTGGTATCTGAGATGCCACAAAGGGGAGTATATTCTAGGAGGTACAGTTCTCCATCACAGACTACTAATTTTGAGAAGGGGCACCCATTAAAAAACTGTGACACCTACCACTTATATCTGCATTCCAGTAGGCACTTGGAATCATTTGGAATGTTTCAATGACTTTGTCAAGGAGTCATGCTTAGGCACTTGGAGTAAAGAGTTTTTGAGAAGTTGTGTTTCAGAGAACAAATACTAATCTAGCATTGAAGGTTCTATTTTAACTTGCTATCCAACAACCTTATCTTTTGGGATTTCTCAGTGTGACCCTGTTCTCTATTTTTCATACTATCCAGGACAGCCCTGGCTTATTCTTGCCTCTGTACTCTACTCATAATGGTTTTCCCTACCAAAAAGAATGGTATTTTTCTTTTCATTTAATCAAATGCTACACATTTTTGAGTTAGTCAGTCACAGCCACAAGAGATGACACAGGATAGGTTCAGGAAAAGAAAGTTTTTGTACTTACAGGTCCTAGAGGGACAGAGTCACTGCACACCATGAAGGAATGGGCTCAACCATGCAGGAAGGAAGCTGAGACAGAATGAGGGCCTGTGAGCAAGTGCCTTTCCTAGGGGTCAGGGTGGGTACACGAGCAAAAGACATGAGGGGGTTTTATTGGTACATTTGAATGTCATAGGTCAGAGTCAGGGGAGGCAGGAAGGGGAACTGGTTGCAGGGGTCATCTAGGCAGGTGCTCAGAGCCTGTTTGTGAGGATGTCAAGGCAACAGGAAAATATGAAGTTTTAAAACTTACAAAAAACAGGTGAAGAAATCAAAGTTAAGAAATTTGGTCAGAACCAAATAGCTAATAGGTGATGACACCACAATTTGAGCTTAGGCAGACTGACTGCAAAGTCCTTAACTATTAGACTAACCCACCTCCCAAAAGCTGATACTAGAAGAATAACAGGAAAATTCCTGTGATTGCTGTGCTTTCCAGATAGACTATGTGGCTCCATCATATCCATTGTTCAGGCATCAAACCCACTTACATTAAGATGTATCTGAAAGAAACACCAATAAAAATGCCAAGAGAGGCCATGGACATGAAGATTAATGGCATTTACTGACTGGAAGAGAGGAGATTTCTCACTCTCTGGCAAAATCTTTCAGAGCAAAATTTACCATTGCATCAAAGAAAAGGCTAGGAGAAGATGAAGCCTAAAAAAATGGGTGGTAAGGGAAAACAAACAGGAGATTAAAAGGCAAGAAAGTAGAATTAGGAGAAAAGATGCTGAAGAGTAAAGGCAGTGACCAAAAACAGTGACAGTGAGGAAATGAGGTGAATGTGATGAAGAGAAGAGGCAAGAAACAGCAAATAAAACAGTGCAGTTCTTGAGGACTCCAGCTGTGTCAAGGTCTCTTAAGGGTATCACAGAACCAGGAGGGCTGAGTTCCTGTCAACAGGACAACAGCAAGAGTCCAGAAGGGCAGCCATAGTAGAATTCTGTGATAATTTTAGAAATGTTCAGTATTTGCACTACCCAATATGTGGCACTAGCCACAGATGGCCACGGAACACTTGAATTGTGGCCAGTGCAAATGAAGAAGTGAATTTTTAATTTTATTTAAGTTTAATTAATTTAAATGTAAATAATCACATGTGGCTGGTGATGGCTGTACTGGAGAGCAAAAGCCTAGGACTTTAAAGTGACCAAAGAGTTCTTAGGATTTCTCAGAAAAGTACATTTTATAATCTGCCCCCAACTCTTTCTAGAGATGTTGATGACCCAGAAAAATGCATGAATGTCCAAAGCTCAGATCCTGAGTGATCAAGAAAAGGTTACAATATATTCCATTTGCTAAGTGTTATGGGCTGAATTGTGCACCACCCCCCACCATTCATGTGTTGAAGCCCTAACCACCCCAGTATCTCCAAATGTGACTGTATTTGGGGACAGTATTTAAAGAGGTGATTAAGTTAAAATGAGATTGTTGGGTTGGGTCTTAATCTAAGCTGACGGGTGTCCTTATAAAAAGAGGAGACTAGGACACACAGAGAGACACCGGGGACGTGAAAGCACAGAGAAAAGGCCATGTGAAGACATAGAGGGAAGGTGGCCTTCTGCAAGTCAAAGAGAGAGGCCTCAGGAAAAACCAAGCCTGCTGACACAAGGACTTCTAGCCTCTAACACTGAGAAAATAAATTCTGTTGTTTAAGCCACCCAATTGGTGGTATTTTGTTATGGCAGCCATAGCAAACTATTACACCAAAGCAGTTAAAAACAAGTTTCATACATCTTTTAAAAATTCAATGTGATTTAAGTAAAAAGTTTCAGGACCTAAAGGTTTAACCTTTGGCCATTTATAAAATCATATTTCTTGACCAATCCCTGAAAACTGAGAACTCACAATCGAAACCAATGCATAAGGTTCAGAATCTTGTGGTGGAATGTTCAAAGGAGGAAACAAATTATAAACTACAATTATCCACTGCTAAGATGTATTTTATATGCTATTCAATTTAAATTGTAAAAGCCATATTAATGACAGTTAAATGGTAGTTCCCTATGCAGAATGACAGGCTTTAAAATGTGACTCCTCCATGCAAGATTGAAGGGAGATTTCTGGTTCCCCGGCTCTGGCTTGGTGCCATGAAGGTCAGCATTTTTAAATAAGGAATTTGCATTAGTGTCTGGATGTTACAGGCACTGCATAAGTTATCTGTTGCAATAGCCAAGCCTTTCAAAGATCCCCGCTGGTAGATATGGTGAGTGTGGGTGAGGAGAGAGGGAGTCTCCCTCTCTCCCCATTTTTCTTGTCAACAAAATATGTTGTCAGGTTTTACCCCTTACTTTTTTCTTGAGATGAATGTTGTCTTTGTAAAAAAATTTTTTGTGTATGAAATGCTCCAATTCATCGCATGATGACTAGGCATGACCTGACCTGTAACAGTACTTTGAATCTTGCAGATATCAAGGTGTTATGACAAGACACACTGTTCTACAGAGATACGAGGAGGCTCCAGAGGCAGGCTGAAAGCCACATATTATAACAGAAATTTTCTAGAAATTGAAATTAATGCTCCATATCTGGCAACAATTGATAAATAGGCAAATCTTACTTAGTAAACTAAAAATATATAAATTTATTTACAGAGACTCAGAGATCTTCTCAGAACACTCTTTCCCCACTTCTGTCATGTTACTGATATACATCTCCAATTATAGGGACTTTTCTCAGGAAAAAACCACATTTGGGATCAATGTTAAAACTGACTCTTCTCCAAGATGAAGTCATGAAGTTGGCAAAGTCAGTTTTTCCTGTGTCATTGTTCACAGTGTGGAATCGGTTCATTTGGGCAGTTCCCTGGTGCTTCGAACCTTTGGTTGCTCTTTCTTGCACTGAGATTTATCTATAAGATATCCTATTCCATCTATGATCTGGATTTCAGTTAACAAACAACTCTTGCTAATATATGAAGGCGTTATGTTGGACTTTCAACTTTCTAAGCATCATCTTTGTTATCACACTTTTCTGCTAACGATGTTGCAGATTAAGTAAGAGACATGAATGGGGGTGATCTGTCTCCACGGTAGATGGGGGAGGGAGCGATATTCCTTCCCAGATGGAGCTTCTGTTCCCTCTGAAATTTTACTTCTTATAAAGCTTTCTACTCTTCCTACTGTTGTTGGAGAATAGGTTCTTGCCTTGTACAGGAAAGAATTCAAGAGCAAGGTGTAGTAAAGCGCAAGTAAGTTTATTTAGAGAGCTACACACTCCATAGATAGTGTGGGAGTCGTCTCAGAAGGCAAGAGAGAGACCAACCACAAAGTGTGGAGTTTGTAGGTTTTGTGGGCTCAGTAATTTCACATGCAAATGAGTAGGAGAATTATTCCAACTACTTTGGGGAAGGGGCAGGGATTTCCAGGAATCGGGCCCGTACCCACTTTTTTACTTTTTATGGTCAGCCTGGGAACTGTCCTGGCCCTGTGGGTGTGCCATGATGCTCAAAGTCTACTGGAAGTAGAATCTTCTGCCATCTTGGATCTAACCAGTTTGTCCTGTCCTTAATGGCTGTGTCATTCCTTCAATGGTTGTGCCCTGCCCCCTTCCCTCCTGTCTCATTCTTTAAAAAAGGCATGATTAAATACCAGGTTGCAATGCACTCCTGTCCTTCAGAACCAGCAGAAGTATCTGAACCCATTCAAAACATCTATATCGATCAGGATAGGCTAAGGTAAGCGTTCATAATAAGCAAGCTCCAAATCCTAGTGACTTGTTATAATCAGGTTTATTTGTCTCTTCTGTCTATGTCCATCACAGATGTGCTAAGATCTATGCTCCAAATCTCCTCCTCCCAGGATCTAGGTTGAGAAAGCAGCCTGGTATCAAATGTTGTCAACCACCACGCTAGAGGGAAAAGAGACCCCTGGAAGGTCTCACACCAGCAATTCGGTGTTTAGCCCAGAAGTGACATATGTTACTTCTGCTCACAACTCACTGGCTGGAACTAATCACAGGGCTCACCCAGCCACAGGGGCCTCGGAAATGCCATTCCCATTTTCTTGTGTCTGAGAGAGAGAGAAGCGACATATTTGGCCAACAGCATGAATGACAACCACAGTACCTGAAAGGACTCCATTACTCTGAAAACTTATAAGGACAAAACATTAACTAAAATTAACTAGATTTGTATATGAAAGAACTATATTCATGTTACCAAATAGTTAAACTAGTCATGAACAAATGCATAGCAAATTATAAATAACTCTAACTAATAGCGGCCAGAAAAACATCTTTCTCCTAGGCCTGGTTCGGATAATCTTGTTTTGATGTCCTGCTTTGGTATTTCGGGCTACTCCTTGTCAAACTGTCAGCTTTTATCAGAGCTGATGTATTCATTACAAACTCTTCCCAGTTTTTACCTGCAAATGGAAAAACTTTAATTTTTTAATGCATAGAAAATTTCTGCCTTAATTATATAGATTTCACTAAGTGAATTTGTGTTGCTATGGTTATTTTCCTTTTTCCTTTAAACAATAAAAGTCTGTGAATCATAGGAAATGTGTGTGGGGGGGGGGTCCTCAAAATGAGTATGTTCTGCAGTATGTCCCCCTTCTGAGAGTATCTTCTGCAGAAGTTATAAATACATAAGACTGAACCATATGAAATGGCCATTTTTGTAGGTCAAACAGTTGAATATTGTCAGTTTCATCTGTTTCACCCTAATAAATACCCCCTTTGCTTTAGACTAGAAAAATCTTTTCAAGAATGACCATTGCTTTTAGAGTGTCTCCCATTTAGTTACAACCCCTGGTAGAGGGCAATAGTGTGGATTTTGAATTCAAATAGTCCTGTACTTTTGTCAAGATTCTCCTTTTCTTAGTTCTAGGGCCTTATGTAGACTCTCTGGCCTTTAGTTTCCTTGTGGCCATAAAAATAATACCAAACTGAAAAAAAATACCAGCCTCATAGGGATGCTGTGTGGACAGAATATATCTGTGTATGTAACACCCGTAGTACCGGGTGTTACATACACAGATATATGTCAAATGCCCCCATATGGTAGTTTTACATGTTATTTCTTCTCACTTGCAATTACTGCTGACTGCCACACACCACATTAAAAATCACCTGTCTATAACCAAATTCTGCCTAGTGAGAGTTTTCCTGATCAACTTTTCTATGTTGTCTGTGTGTGTATTGCAAGGATACTTGCTCCTACCAGAACGGTCCCCTCTGTTTAAGGAGAGTTGAGGCACAGACATGCCCTCCCAGGCGTCTTCACAGCTCCACACCACAACAAGTGCCTCTGAGTTCACCCCAGAGGAGGGAGGAGCCTAGAAGAGGGGCTAGTGAGGAATACAGGAACACTTGCATTTCTATGGTAACCGATGCTTCCCCCGGGAGAGACAGGGCAAAGGCAAGTAGATGAGCAATGTCTCATCAGAGCAAAGGGTAACCTAACTTTGCATGCTCATGTTTGCAGACTCTTCCTTTTGATCCCTCTTTTGGAGGTACTGAGTCAGGAATGAGCTAAAGGAATTCCTCAGCGCCTCTATTTCTCTTCCATAAGCAACAACTTGCACAGAATGAGTCAGTTAAAGAGCAGATGAGCGAGCCGGTGTAGATTGCCAATCACCGGGAGTATCCAGTATCTGGATATCCCCACTCATCCCTTCCTCCCACCACCAAGTACATGTTTGGTAAGAGTTCAGTGTTCTTACAAATAAAGTTTATTCCTATATAGATTGGCATTCAACAGACTGAGAAGGAACACTAAGAAAATTTGAATTTAATATTAATAGTAAGAAAACATTAGGACAAGTTGATATGCTCTTCTTTAACAGCTAACTTGAGACAACACACAGAGGTGGTGGAATATCCATTCTAATTTCGTCCGTCCTAATGATGCTTGTTGAAAATGAAAACTCGTAGCCACATCGTGTGAGATAAATAGGATGTATCCTCAATGTCTATCTAAGACATTGTATTTCATATAGTTAGAAACTTATGGTACACAGAGGGGAAATTATTTCTAAATTCCCAAGTTTATTAAGAATATTTACAAATCCATATACCAATTTATTTTTCACTTACTTATATGTGCTATGGGAATAAGGTCTCAGTATTTAAAACACCTTCCTGAGATTGGAAAAGATGTGACCTATAATTTTACATGATGTCTAAATTATTTTTCTAACTCTGTTAAAAAACAGAGTTAATTAGAAGTCAGTAATCTTAAAGCCTCTATCATAAATATTTATCAGAATTTCTCAATACTTAAGCATAGAGTGTCATGAAAATTAACATACAATATTTTAAAGCTTATTAAGTCAGCATATTCAGTAGAAATTGATCAATGCCATAGAAGTTGATGATGAAGTTTGCTTTATGCATAAGAATCAGCTGTTTCTCTGCACAGTCAGAGTCCCTATGGTACCTCTCCACTACCGGGGCAGGGCTTCTTGGCTCTGCACTACCCACCAGGTTGGGGGCCATTCCCAGGGGTGTGTAAGCCCCTGTGTAATCAACACTCCCTTGTGTTGTGTAAAGCCTATCTTCCCACCAGGAAGGGGATAGAGTGGGTATAAATAATTGAATGCTAACCCCAGAAGCCAGTCCTGGGCTAGTAACCCTTTCAGCACAATGAGCTTTATCGTAAGACAAAGGCCACCACAAGCTACATCCTTTTCAGGATTCCTCCACTGAAGCATACTGATGGAGTCAGGTGGGTCACGTGATCTTCTCTCCCGCTTATTTAATAAGAGGCACTGTCTCTCTGCCAGTTTCCCTGTGGGAGTCCAATCAATATTAATTGAATAAATGAATGAACTGACATGACGTATGGGGTGGGTGATGCTGAAAGACTTGCCTTGCAATGGTCATATGGCCCTATTGGCACACATATAATAGGATTTCTGGAGGTTATTACTTTTCCTAGCTGGTGGCCAAGACAATGGCTTTGCAATTGACAGTGCTCTTCTATGAGAGAAAATGACAGTATGTTCTCTGCCAATGTTTGTTCTGTTTTGGCATTGAACAGAGCTACAAAGTTGGCTCATTCACATAGCATTTTGGGTAGAAAAGTTGAAAGAATGGCAGGCACACTGCTATTTAGTCATAAACTTTCAAGAACTAGCTGATCATCAGGACTACTAAACAGTCATCTTTTTAGTCACTTGCTTCTATTGCATCTTTCCAAAGCATTCAGTTCAATTTTCAAAAGCAACAAGTGTACTTATTTTTATATTCCTATTTTATTGTATCATATATTATTTGTTTAAATTATTTCATTACAATAATAAGTATAATTGGCATAAATAAATTTGGGGAATGAACATAACTAACTCTTGGTCAACAACAGAAACTCAACAGATGAGAACAGACGTGCACAAGCATATTAGAGAGTAGCTGAAAGCATTTCAGAGTGCTGAAGGCCTCAGTCAGTATGTTTTGAGGAGGGAAAAAAAGGGTCTATAAATCTAGCTGCTCAGTTAAATAGAGGTGGATTCAGGCAATTTCACCTGTACAACTGTCCCAGTGCCCACAGAGGTTCACCCCTCTTGTATTCACTTTTATTCCTTTTTGACTCTTCAGTCACTTTGTACCTCTCTGCCTCCTTACCTACAGAGCCTGATATATAATAGTTGCTAAATAAATACATAATAGATGTTGGCAACCAACTAATCATAGGATGTCAATTATGATCCTTGGATACTTGATGCTTCTATTAATTTTCTTCCTCATTACTGCCCTACCTGAAGCTCTTTAGATTGTTTAGTGCAGCACTATATTAGGAATGTAATTAAAGTTCATCTGCAACATGAGTGCATTGCTTTGGTACTTCCAACTCTAGGTGACATAAAATTTTTAAGATTTGGTGGCATTAGAAGTTTTACTTCTCTCTGTTAAATAGGCCAAGTCTTCTATCTTTTCTTTCTGGCCTTAATTTTCTGTCCTTTCATCATGCTTCTAAAGGCAAACTACGATTTAAGTTATAAAGCCCAGAAATAACAACTGCATTTGAAGAATGCCTGACTAATTCTGAGAATAACTAAAATGACCTCTTCATGCTTATTGACAAGATTGCTCACATATCTCAGTCAGTATTACACTTGTTTTTTCTGTGTTGCTTCAACTGCCACGTTAAACAAACCTAAGGGGTGATACATTCAATATACAACTTTATTTCTTAAATGTACTAGGTGGGGCTAATTTTAGCTTGCCTGAGGGTGGAAACTTGGTCAGGAACCTTGGCTTTGTACTCATTCTTAAGTAATGGACAGCCCTAAAGTCACTTGAAGTCCCCAAACAATATTACATCAAAAATTACAGCTTCCAGCGTGAGATATTATTCAAATCACTAACCGCAACTTAACATTAAACCTGAAATCTTCCCCCCTTCTTTAACTTGGAGCTGCTTGAGGCTGGAAGCTTGCAGTAGGAGGAGGTGCAGGGTGGAGTTTTCTCCATTTTTCCACACTGGGCTTCTCCTTCCCTTGCCCCCACTTACTAGCCAAATCCTGATCCTCTAAAGGGAGAAATGGGGAGAAGGATGAGCGGTAGGAGAAGAAAAAGAGTCTTATTCACATTGGTACTGTTGTAAGCTATCTTCATGTTCTCTGAGTTGGGCTGATGAGAAAAGCCATCTCTTTGTGCCAAGAATGCTTTCATGGTCTCTTCAGAGGTTCCCTGATCGAACTCTCCAATGGCATTTTTCATCACCTGGTGGTTGCATCTCTATTCTAGGCTGTCACTTGCAACTCCTCTTAAAGCCCCTGAGATTCTGAATTCATCTCCAGCTTCTTGATACTAGGAATCCTCACCCCTGATGTCCTTTAGGACAGGATGTTCAATGACCCCCAGAAATTCTGTCCCCCACATGACTCATGTCTGATCCACAGGAAATCCTCATGTCTCTGTTGGCCCAGAAAACTCTGGAAGTTCAGGCTGCCTCCAGTATAGCCACCTCTAAACCTGTTGACACAAGGATGCTTTAACTTTCTCAGGAATCAGTCTTTGTGTCTCCCAATTCCAAACACATTTCAAAGTTCTCCAAGTTATTCCATAAAAGCCTTTCCCACAAACTTGAGATGATGAGGCTAGAACCCACTCCCTCTCTTAGAGAACAGAGTGGCAACAACTCTCGAAGAAATATCATCACCAAATTTTTCCCCTTTTCATGCACTTTCTCCATTTATGTCTCTTAGTTGGTGGGGAGGTTCTACAAGTCCTAGACGTAGTTCTTCATCATTTCCTTTGTAAAGTCTGCAGATGAGGGTTTGTCTCACACTCACTCTGGCTTTCTATTGGCAATTCAGTCAAAACTGAGGCAGAAGGAGTCTCATCCTAAAACATCATGTTAAATAGTCAGTGTTATACGATGCTTCTGGTTCAGATGAAAGCTAATTAATACCTATAAACAAAGGAAGAAGTGAAGGCCAAAAGAGTGCAAGAGAAATATATGACAAGTCAAAGGACATCCAGAATTTAAACAGTCTTCTAATAGTCAACTTGATTTGATTCATACAATGTTCCTAACATAAAAATCCTGCCAATCTTTGAATAATTCTTGAAACTGGCATAAAGGAAGTGTTAGTTATTGTCACAAGGGAAAACTGTAGTTCCAAAGAGAGCAACACTAAAGGTTAGTGATGACCCTTGGTCAGAGATTCTTATGCCCTCAAAGCCTGGAATTACCTTTTGGGCAGATACACTCTTCTTAGCTTGACTCCTCATCCAGAACCCTGGGAATATCTCTTCACCAGAAGCCCATGTCGACACATCTATTCTCTCCTTCCCTTCTGAAATTATACACATAAACTTACCCGTAAGTATGTTGGCACAAAGTAAGGAAAGACAGCCTTATTAAGAGAAAGGAAAAGTAATGCAAATAAAACATTTGACCACAGAAAGATCACAGCAGTCCCAAATTCTACAATAGTCAAAACAGAATTCCCAAATGTCACTTTCAATTTCTGGATAAAGGACCTTTTCCTACTGGGACCTACTGTCATCTCTGCTGTGCTCTGTTGGCATGAGCTGCTGCCATGTGCTGGGTTATTTGCTTCCTGTTGGCAAAATTGTTCCCACATGGTCTAACCCTGCCCCCACACACGTGTGCCTGCAAGGCTGTTGTGGCCTGGCCCACTCATCTTCCTCTTCCGGAGCCTGATCTCACGCTGAATTAGCTCTTGGCCTGCTCCCCTGGATCCAGTGACCGTTATAGTGCACCTGTTCTGGGGAAGGCACTGAACTTGACAGGACTCTTCTGGTTGCAGATGGTAGAAAGTCAGCTTGCTCTGGCTAGGCACGGGGGTGACTTTCCTGTCCTAGGATCCAGGATAGGTAGAGGTGCAACTAGTGCTGCAGGAGCCAGGGGCTCGTTCCACCAGGGCCCCATCACCCTCCCCCTCGTCCCTGTCTCTCTGGCTTCATTCCCTCCATCTGCAGACTGTCTTTTTTCCATGTACTTGAAGATCCCATCATGACCAAGATCACATCTTCACAAATTTCCAGACAGGAAGAGCCCCCACCTCTCTCAACTCTAAGGGTGAACAGACAATTCTGGAGAAGAATTTTGGCCCACCAATTATGAGCTCATCTCCTGGGCCAATCACTGAGGCCAGGGAGGCAGGATGAGGGCAGCTCCTGCTGTAAGAAAGGGAGAAGATGTGGGGCAGCACTTTCAGGAAATGGGGATAAGCCAGGTGGTCCAAACAGCAAATGTCCACCAAAGGCATGATGCCAAGCATGGCATTAATGAGAAAGAAACCTAACATTCTCCCAACTTTGGTAGTTGTTACAAGCAGCACACATTTACTGAGCTTCTGCTCTTACACTGTGCTGCCAAGGGAAAGAACTCTCCCTTGAGGCCATCTGCCACCTGGATAGTAGGGGGCCCAAAGGAAAAAAATTCTGTCATCCTGTTACCCAACCTGGACTGGAGTCTGCTCTCCTGTGTGTAGTAAAGCCAATCTACTGACACTCGGTTGTAGTGAAGGAAAGTACAGTGATCATTGCAACGCGCCAAGCAAGAAAAATGGGCAGCTCATGCTCAAAAGACCCAAACTCCCTGATGGCTTTCAGGGAAGTGTTTTTAAAGGCAGTGTGAGAGAGGGTGCTGCAGGGTGCGTGACCTGCTCATGCACAATTCTCGGACTAGCTGGCATCAAATTGAAGTTTCGAGCACCTCTAATCTTCTGGTTTCAACCGGTCTGGAGTCTACGTGCCTGTGGCCAGCATTTTTCAACTGGTGGGGTTCTTCTTCCTATAAAAGCAACTTAAAAGTGTGTGTCAGACCTTTATCTACGTCTTCCAGGGAACTGGGAGTTTGGTGACTCTGCTGGTTTATAGTCTAAATTGCTATCAGTTTCCTGGCTCAACAGTTATTCTTTGTTTCTACATCTTCACATTTCCTAACCATTAACTTCTGAACCAGCATTTTGAGACCTAAGGGGAGGCCTGGGAGACTAAAGCAAAAGACTTTCACTTCAAAGGTCAGGGACACAAGGCCCTGTCTGTGGTTTCAGTTCAGAACTCCTTATGTCTTCACGTGGAAAGACTGAGGAAAGTTAGGTGAAGAGTTATGGTGCAACTCAAAGTGCTTCTGAGATCTCAGTATTCTGCTGACAGTCAGTTTTATTTGATTTATCAAATGTACAGTCTATAAAAATCCTGCTACCCTTAGAAGAGTCTTTGAAAATGGCATAGAGAATGAACTAGCTGTTGACAGAAATTGGAAATACAGATCTTCACAAAGCTATGTTAAAGATTAGAGGTGACTGTGTGTCAGGGATTCTCTGCTACATTAGCTTTCATGTCTTCTTTGTGGGGAGTTTAGATAATGCTCTGGTCCTGGTCTCTGACCTCCTCCCTCCTCTGGCCTCAGGACAAGTGGGTCCTCCAATAAGAGCAGAGTCTGGTTTAATCAGAGGATTCCAAGCGACTGATTATTCCTCAGTTCATACCTCGATGGGCTTGTGAGATATTGTATAATTGAAGCAAATTACAGAATTCTAATTGCATCCAATTTCATGTTTACAATTTTAAAAATTACACTGTTTCCCTAGGGAAAAAAAGTCATTTTTATTATCAATTGTAAATTACACAATTAATGCATTCAATCTTTCCTCTTGGAATTCATTTTCTTCTTCCTGGGGTATATCCTCTATTAATTCTTAGAAAAAGATCTCAGTAATACGCTTTCTGAGGACTTATATGTCTGAAAATGTTTTATTCTGCTCTCGTATTCAAGTGACAATCTCGCTCAATATAAAAGTACAGACTCGAGGCAGTTTCTCCTTAGCTCTTTGAAGGTGATGCTCTAATACTAAGTCCAATGATGCTGCTGCTGAACGTCATGTCAGTATGATTCTAATTTTTTTATAGGTATTCTGGTCTTTTCCCTCTGTCCCAGCTTTCAGGATTTTCATTCAGGCTTGATAAAACTGTGAAATGTCTAGAATTGGGTTTTGCCACCATTGTTGCTGCTGCTGTTACATTTTTCCCTTGGCAGGCCGTTTCAATTTGAGGACTTAAGTCCTTCTTCAGGTTTGGAAATTTTTTGACTTTTATGTCACTAAGTATTGTTTCCTTGCATTTTCCAAATCCCCTCCATTTAGACTCCCTAATGGATTGATGTTGATTTCCAGCCCTGTTCCTCATGTTTGTTGGTTTCTTTTAAACTTTTCTTTTGTGCTATTTTTTTTTGTTTAGTATTTTCCATTTGTGATGCATTCTGGGATAATTTCTTGGTGCAGTTTTTCAGATCATTAATTTGCTCTACAATTGTGTTTATTCTGCTATCCAGCCCACTTTTGAGGTTTTTTTTTTTTTAATTTCAAGAGTTTTATTTATTTTGCTTCCATAATATCTAATTGGTTCTTTTTCATAATCATTCATCCTTGTTTTTTGAATGTGATACTTTTCCTTATCTACTTGATGATATAAAATAAGCTTATGTTACAGTCCTACACTATTTCCACTAGGGTAAATTCTTTTATATGTCTAGTTTCTAGTTTTTTTGAGAAAAGTCACCCTTTTAAGGTGTTTGTGTTCTTCAAACTTGGAGAATATTTTCATCTATCTTATAAGTTTGTTCTGGGAGCTGAGCTTCTTGATTAAATTTTCTAACTCTTTGCACAGCGTGATGAGGGAGCGGCTTGCTTTGTTTTCAGTGAGAGTGATGAAGGAATGAACCTTGGCACTAGTGAGGTAGAGACACATCTGATTTCTCCAGGGCACTAGACACCTGCGGAAACATCTTGCCACTCTATCCCAAGCTCCTACTGTTCCTGGGTGCAGACAGAAATGCTCAGGATGTGTATGTGTGTGTGTGTGTGTGTGTGTGTGTGTGTAGGGGTCAATTTGTCTGGACACTGCCACTCTGGTACCCTTGCTAACTGCTTCCTGTCTCCTCTCTGTCCTCTACCTCTAACCACCTCTGGCTCTGGAGTTCTTTCGCTACTCCTATCCATGGTCTGAGAAGCGTTTTCCAATTTTACCTTAAATCACATGCTTTCCATTGTTCAAGTTTTCATTAGTTCCTTACCAAGTAAAACTTTCTCTTGATTTTTCTGCATGTTTAATCATTTCTATGGATTTTATGAGGGAGCAGTATTCACTCGTTATACATTCTGCCCTTTCGAAAGCAGAATTGTATTCTTTTTTTCTAAACAAGAATTTCTTGGCCAACCATGTGTTAAACACAGCTAAGCATGAGGGTCAGAACAGTGCCCCCAAAAGGCTCTTTGTGTCTCCTCACAAAACTTTTTTCTGCCACTTTAGCGCAAAAATCAAATAAAAAGGCAAAAAAGAAAAACCATTGAGTTTAGGGAATATTTAGTAATCAGCTCAAAAGGTCAGATCAATTATATCAAGCCAAGCAAGGTGTCAAGAAGATGGACAAGACATGAGATGTGGGCAAGAAAAATGCTCTCTGGTCCTCTGTGTATAGATTGACCATATGTCCCAGTTGGCCTGAGATGGTCCAGTTTATGCCAGTTGATTTGGTGTAATCATTCGCAGCATCCCTTTCCCTCTCAAAAGTGTCCTGGTTTGGACCGTGAATGATATGATCACCTTATTAAGACACTACGGGACTAAAATCAACGAATGAACATCTCTTGTCGGTGATAATATTTGGAGCAGTTAGGGGTGTAGAGAACAGGGGTAGCAAGTCATCACTCATTCCTTCCTTCATTCATTCATTTCTTCATTCATTCAACAGAGGTTTACTGAAGTTCTAGCCACACGCCAGGCCCTGTGTTAAGTGCTGCGTATACAGTCGTGAGCAGCCCAGACGCGCTCTTGGACCTGTCCCTGAAAAACGATTAGCAAGCTACAAACCTATTTCTCAGACACAAACCAAACATGAATCAAATGATCTCTCAACGTGTTTTTTTTCTAGTTCAAAGACTTGATAAAACATTGTAAGCTCTCTGCTTATTCAATCACACTCTGACAGATAAGTATTAAGTGAACATATCAAAAGCACATCACTGTTTGAAAGGAAAGATGAAATACTTGTCTACCCAACAAGAACAAAGCAGGGGGCTGTGTGGTTCGTAATGGATTTGAAGTCACTGGATGGCCAGTTTAGATAATTAAGCATACAAAACATACTTCTGGAAAAATTATCTAGATTGATGATTAGCATGGTTTTGATTTCAAAAGATAATTTCACTACCCTCTTCTTCACTTAGGCACCGAGATCCTGTATATAACAGATCTATCACTTGCAATTTTCTGCTCTTTATGCTCAACCCCTCCTCATCAGATTCCCCACTCAGCATGCACATTGCCACAAAAGCAAAAGCAAAAAGCAAGTTGCAACCTGCAACCACTATTATTCTTTTCTTTTTTTTAAAAAAAAATGCAATTCCTTTGAAGAGTTTGAATACAGAATGTCCCTTTTGTTATTTCATTTAGACAAAATTTTGCGAGGAATTTTCCTCTCATTTCCTAGAGATCAGTATTCCTAGAAAGACGCTCATTGTAAACCCCAGGGGAACTTTGAAAATGTCAGGAGCTTCTTAAATGGTGTGAAACCCACTTACAGCTTATTTCTTATAAGCTTTGATGTGGAAATAGCAGAATGGGTAATTCTTTTTAAATCCGGTGGCAATAGGAATGCATTGTTTGTGATATTATCCATAGTCAATTAACCCCTGGGGAAAGAATGCTGCCAAAGGCTGGGGTTCCATCTGGCTTGCTTCTTCTTCTATGAATTGTAGCCCTGGTCTTGGTCCCAGATTTTGCACACATGTGATTCAAAAGGAGAAGGACAGGTGAGTGGAGAAGACTCAGTGCAAATCTATATCTCTAGAAAAAGAACTCAAAATCAATGGTGGCCAGGGGAGAGGGTATAGCCAGTGCTAGAGTGGGTGCTTAGCATACAGCAGGTCCTGCCTTCCCTAGAACCTTCATGTCTCTCTCCGGCCACTGGGGCAAATTTCCTTAAGATGTCCCAGCTTCACTTTAAGCCTCTTCTGCACAGAGATATTCCTAAAATTCTAGTCTGATCATGCTTCTCTCTTTGCTTAGAAACCTTCAGTGGTACCCCAACGTACAGAGTATCGTCTAGACCCAAAATTCCCTTTCCAGCCCCATGCCTACCTGTCTCTCAGCCTGCCCCATTACCAGGGTGTGCTAAAGTATTTGTCTCAGCTGCATTGACTCCTTTAAGGTCTCCATGGCATTGGGTACTTCCTCATAATTCTACTTCTCTACCTAGCAAATTCCTATGCACCCTTCATGGTCCTGTTCAGTCAACCCTCTTCTATGAAGTCATCCCTGAGTTTCTGTGACAGTGATTCACTTGCTTTTCTGCGCTCATAACTCTCTATAATTAATTCCATTACAGCATACACACTACCATAATTATCTGTCTCTTCCAGAAGACATTGGGGATCATATTCTTTTTTTTATTCTGCCTGCCTCTTGCAGGTTTTGGCAAATGGTGTGCTTCTTAAATATTCGCCGAATAAATTATTAAGTATTTGTTTGCTAAATAATACAATTTATGAGAGTTAATAAAACTTTGGTCTACAAGCTCTTGTTTATTGCTACCACACTGGAATGTGTGTGTATGTGTGCAGATTATTTGTTGTAAGTCGTCCCCTGCCTCATGGAATTGAATAAAAGAACAGCCAGTATGCTCTGATAATGCCTGCAAATCCAGGACAGAGTTCTTTTAAAGAATGAGGGTGAGGAGAGCATCAGAGCCAGGGTAGAGCGGAGCCCCTCACCAGGGCCTACCCAAGTCACAGTCAGGATGCTCTAGGAGGTGACAGCCCTACTCCTGGTGACTGCACGTGTCTGACTCGCCTAGACAGAGGAACTCAAGAAAAAGCTAATTCAGTAACTTCAGTAACATCTGGAAATGTTGCCTCTGGAAAGAGCTGCCCCCTGCTGAGGGAGTCGTCAGGGAGTCAGACATTTCCTGAAGGGGACTACAGATCTCCAAAGTGGATCCCATGGCCTCCAGGTGGAGGTTGCCCCAGCTGCCCCCGCATCTTGCCCACACCCCTGGTCTGAAGCACCAGCAACCTTGTTGCTTAAGTTCCTCCAACAAACCAAGCTGGCTGGAGTCTGATGGCCTTCGCTCTTGAGAGTTCTTTGTCCCACGCTGGTGTTTCCACTCTGGGCTGATCTGAATGCCCTAGCTACCAAAAAACAAACAAACAAACAAACAAACTGTTGAAAACACGGCTTTCTCAAGGGTTGATTCTGAATACCTTCAAAGTTAGAGAGATGTTAGCCAAGCAAATTACTTCTTGGCCAGTAGCATAGCAGTGCCACAGTTCTCAAAGTTCATGGAGCCCAGATCACTTTCTTCAAATGAAAGCTTAAGCATAAGCCCAAAGTATAAGGTGAACAAAACAAGAACGGCTCTGGTTAAAGTGGAAGTAGGGTCTGCAGAGTCCTACGTGTTCAGCTCCTTCTGAGTAGGTCCCAGGACCCCCAAGACCTCGTCAGAGGACACTGATGGCTGTGGGTGTGATTGGATCCCATTGCAGCCCTAACACTGCCCAGCTGCTTGACCTGGACCCCTCCTACTCTAGCTCCCCTGCTCACTCCAGGGACCAGCATGCTCTCACCCTCTCTGCTGTAGTATCCTCACTGACAGCACAAACAGACTCAAGCACCTCTCACTTTCTCACATTCCTGCCTTGACTCCGGATTACCACACATTTCTCTGCTCCACTTTATGGAAAACTCTACGTACTTCATAGACTTTCTCTCCTGTCGTTTCTGCCCTCGGTCTCCACTGCCACCGCAGGTGCATGCAACATCACCTCTTGCCCAGACAATTGCCGTGCCCTCCTATCCCACCTTCTTATTTCCTCCCTTGCCTACCTAATATCCATTTTCCCCAGAGCAGCTGTACAACTATTTTCCTTTTACTTTGTTTTGTTTTACTTGAGATATAATTGACATATAACGTCATGGTAGTTTCAGGTGTACAACATAATGATTCACTATTGTATACACTGTGAAGTGAGTTCACCACATTAAGTCTAGTTATGACTTAGACAAATATTTTAAAAGCATAAATTAGATCATGACACGTAATGATTAAAATATTTCCAGGGCATTTCCATGCATTTAGAATAAACTCCAAACTCCTTCTCGCGGTGTATAAAAGCCTGCACAATCTGCCTTCTTTCTATTTCTCCAAAGACAATTCTACTCTCTACCCTCTGCTCTTGCTGTTGCCAGAGTCTGGAACATCCTTGTCCCCGTCTGCACCTACCTGATGCATCTTGAATATTTTTTGGTCTCGCTGAACTGTCCTTGGCACTATATCATAAAGCTTCGTTCCCATCTCCCTTTTTCTCATTCATCCTGTTTATTACCCAGCCTACAATTATCTTGTTACCTTATTTTCATACATAAGTGTCTGCCCCTCCCGCTGGGATTTAAGGGGCATGAGGGTTGGAAAATGTCTTTCTTGTTCACCCACATGATCCAGTGCCTGGCACACATCTTGGTGCAGAACTTCACACACAGCTGAAATGCTTGTTTTTTCATTATTGCAAAAACAAAGTCCATTTGGGGTGACAAAAATAGTCTAAAATTAGATTCTGGTGATGGATGCATGACTCTGCATATATACTAGAATCCACTGAGTTGTGCACTCTACATGAGTGCACTGTATCTCAATATATGTGAATGTGAATTATATCTAATAAAGCTATTTGTAAAAACTTAGTTACTTTACCTTTAGTTTTCATATTTGCAGAATTGAATGATAATACCCAAGAGAGAGGAGAGGATTGATGTAATTTTTGTAAGTTTTTGTTCATTTTACCCTAATTACTCTTGAACCTCCTCAGCTGTTGAAACTCTCACTTAGGAACCCCTGGAAATCACCTTGACCCTCAAATATCAAAACAACTACCGCACTGACTTTGCTCCAGCTTACTGCAAATCTACTGAAGTAGAACCTATAAGAAAGAAAGAATAAAAGGAAAGCAAAGAAAAAGGAAGATAGGAAGGAAGGAAAAGAAGAAAGAAAGGCACTGCTAGAAAAGGAATGTTTCCCCCCCAAATTCATATCTTGAAAACTAACCCCTAATGTGATGGTATTTGAGGTGGGGATTTGGGGAGGTGATTATGTCATGAGGCTGGAGCCTTCATGAATGGGATTAGTGCCCTTATAAAAGAGAGCCAGAGAGCTCCAGCATCCCTTCGGCTGTGTGAGACACAGCGAGAAGACAGCTGTCTATGAACTTGGAAGCGGGCTCCCACCAGACGCAGAGTTTGCTGGCCCCTTGATCTTGGACTTCCCAGCCTCCAGCACTGTGAAAAATGCAGTGTCTGTTGTTTACAAACCACCCAACCTATGGTATTTTGTTACAGTAGCCCAAACGGACTAAGACAGGTACGCTCTAACCATAGTGATAACAGATCACTAGAACCTCACCACTGTTTGCAAAATTAGAAAGACAAACCCATCTACTTTTTTCGGGGGTTCTTTCTTTCAGAGTCATGTTTGTTTGCTTGCTGTCCTAGGTTGGATTCTCTCAGAAGTGGAGCCTGAGGCAAGGATTCAAGTGCAGGCTGTTTGGGAGGTGATCTCAGGGAGCACGGGCAGGGCACTGGGATAATGAGACAGGGACAGGGATGCGTGGAAGCCAGCCCAAAGAATGAGAGGGGATTGCTGGGGGTGCGTGGGGCTCAATCCCGTGGAGTATAACACATTTCAGTGATGTCCCAGAGAGATGCATTTGCCTACCATCGCCCAGCTCCCCTGGGTATTCGCTCCGCAACACTTTAGCCTGCCCTGCCTGGGCCAAGCACACTCCTGTGGTCGAGAGTTGTAGCCGCTTGCAGGAATAAGCTATGATGTGACACCGGATGGGGTCTTCTGTGCTCCAAATGTAATCTTCCCAGCACACACCAGCCCAAAGGCAGCATTCAGGAGCAATCATCCACATGGAAGGTACCTCCTATGGTACTCAGTGTCAGTGGTGGGTGGTCAGACCTGCAGGAAGTTTCCCTGGACTCTTCTCTCCACAAACCCCTTCTAAAAGCCAAGGCAAATTAAAATCCTAAGGACCTTATCATCCCAGAAGACACTGTTAGTAGCCAAGATGGGCTCTGGAGTCCAGAGTGAAGCTGCTGCTCTGCACAGAATGTGTGTAGAAATCTGAGAACTCTGGTTTAATCCACTATGAGGCACACCTGCCGTCTTTCCTGCTTTCATGTTTGCTATGACTTCAGCTCAAGTCTACATTTCCTTCCCCCTGTGGAGCTCACACCTCCTCAGCACCTTTTTTTTTTTTCTGCCCTATATACATAGTAGCAAGCTGCAGTCTTCTTGGAGCCATCATAAAATCATGATAATTCTTTAAAAAGATCAGAAAAGATAAGAAACTTATTGTAGCACGTAAAAATGTACATAACTTTTCAAGACTCTCTTTTTGCACCTGCTACTTTAAAATTTATAGTTCAAGCTATCTATGGTGGACACTGCAGTTAAAGTGACCTGGTGATATACGATTGCCCTGAAGAGTCCTCTCATAACGTTAATGCTGTCAGTGTCCCCTTTCTGCACACTCAGAATTTCCTTTCAGCTTTGTTCCACTTTGATCCTTGTAAGTTATTTTAAAGATTACATGTACCTTCCTTTCACTGTGTTAAGTGTGTGGGAATGACTTTGGTCAAATGTAATAAAATCCTACCCTATTGCAGCTTACTTACCTTGCCTCTCTTATCCATCTCGTGCCTACTGCCTAGTCTACAGAAGGTGCCACTGTGGCGATCTGTGCCCCAATAGCTCCATTCTGACTTGTTGGGGAAGTACCTTGAGTCTCCACAGGAACCCACATGGGAGGCTGAAGGAGGGCCTCTGGGTGGAGTGAGCTGGCCTTGTCTTCCCCAGCAATGACAGCGACCTCACAACTGGTCCTCAGCCCTGGAAGAGAAGATGCCTTACACATTTTACTCTTTCACAGTATTTGTCAATTCTTTCACCTTGTTAATCTCACCAATGCCAGCAGACAGGGTGGAAAAATCTATCAAGTCTATCAAGTCCCAACCACATGAGGCCATCACATCAGCATGTCCCAAATCTTCCTGCAGGGCTTTTGTTCATGCCTAGTTTTTCCAGGAAGGCCCTCCTCTGCTTGCTTGTCCTCAGTTTTTCCACTTATTTAACAAGCATTAACTAACGGTTGTTATAGGCCAGGCACATTGCTCGGCCCTGAAGACACGGTGTTGAGTGAAATGGACACGTGACGCCATGGAGCTTTAGTTAGAGGAGGGAGACAATGAAAATGCGAGGCATTTGGAAGTAAATAAACGATGGTTACAAATTGAGAAAATTATTATTACGGTGTCATTGGGAAGACATATCTGTGGAGGAGTAACAGGAGAGAGTGGGAGACAGCCCAGAACTGGGAGACAGAATAGGAGTTTCCTTAAGCACGCAGACCCAGTATCAGCTAGCATGGATCCAAATTCTGTAGTTACCACTCTCTAAGTGTGATCTTAAGTAAGTTACCTGATCTCATCTATAAAATGAAGATGGTAACACTATCTGCTCCTAAAGATACCAAGAAGATTGAACTAATTTATACAAAACTTCTGGCACAAAGAACATGCTCAGGAAATAGTAGCTACTAATTATTATTGCTATTAAGCTGAGGTTTGATGGCCAAGTAAGAGTTAATCATGGTAAGAGTTTGGGGGGAAAGCATTCCAACAAGAAGAAACAGCATGTACAAAGGCAATAGAGCACAGTTTGTTGTAGGATCTAGCAAAAGGTGTGGCTGAAATTGCATGAGTGAGGGGACGTCTGCTATAGGATGGGGAGGGAGATAACCATCTGGGGGCGGGGGGCTTCTCCAGCAATGCTCAGTTGCATGAGTGCCAGCCCACAGAAGGCAGATATTGAGTTCATCTAGGATTGTTTTTTCCCCCTCTAGGGAATGTGAAAGAGAGAGAGAGGGCAAGAATGTTGAGAATTTTTGTAACAGAATTGTTTTCACAATAGAGCATGAAATCTCAGCTGGATAGGAAAGAATAAGAGATGACTGACACTAAAGAACAGAAAGAAAACTGAAGAGAGATTGAATTAATGACATCAACTAGATAGAAGGATTCTTTCAAAGAAACACTTGAGTAATTGAGCTAGAAAGACAGGAGGATATGGTAGAAAAATAGGGTCTCTAGATTCACTGTCTAATCTCTGAGGATGATAAAATCCAGGGTGTGACTGTGGGCTCAAATGGCTGAAATGTAATGGTGGTCAAGGTAATTGATGAGAAGGAGGTCAGAGAACAAAGGGACCAGGGTATTGAATGAATTATCCATATACAACCCTGCTACTAGTCAATGTGGTGACTTTGTGCAAATTAGAAAAAGGGACCTCTTCTTCTTTAAGATCATCTGCCAAAATTTGTCAAAATAACTAAGGAAATCAGTGGTAGAGATGTTGATGGAGACAGCCCGCTGGACTTGTGAAACTCTAAGTGGCAGCCTTGTTTGTATGTGTTGAATCCAGAGAGAATAACAGGAGGTCAGGGGAAGAGGGAGAAGATGTTCCAGGAACCAAGGCTGGTGGTGATTAAAAGATCATGACCAGAGGCTATTAGTTGACAGCAAGGAGGAGGGGGAGAGGGTGACAAATACAATGGCAAGCAAGAGCTTCAGGGGAACATAACTTTACAAAGGGAGGAGTACTAGTGGTGCAGAAGCGAGAATAGAATGCAAGGAGAGGGCATCACCCCCACCTCCTCACACCAGTGTATTTGGGATTTGGAAAACAAGCAGACTTCACATGAAGTGGGAGATGATAGGACATCTTCCTTTTCTAAGATTTAACTCAGATATTTTCTCCTTCACGGAAAATATCCTGATTGGCCCACCTGGCAATAATTCTTTTCTTCCCTGAAATCTCTAACAACTAATTTGTGTCTCTTTTATCTCCCAGATCATTTTCTATTTTAACTGTAAGTCATTTCTGTAGGTTCTTATCTATCCTAGTAGAATATTTGCTCCTTGAGAGTGGATCTCTGTTTAATCCATCTTTGTCTCTACTATTAATACTGTCTCTTCATTTATTTAGTTGTGCCAGGGACCTAATAAATATCGAATCAATGAATGAATATTACTTTTCCTTTTTGTTCCCGAATCTTAGTGGAAAAAAATTGGCCATGTTCTGAACTAGCTTTATTTCTATTATATCTTAAGTAACTGTGAATGTGAACTTCAGGTTCTGCAATCTGAGGTCGAGGTGCCATGTGAACTGTATTTAATGGCAATGTTTTTGTTTCTGCTTAGAATAACAGAGTTAGCCCTTCTATTATAGTTTTTGAGTGGCACCAACAATTCTATGTTATTAATGATAGTAACTTTATTAGAAAGAATGATCCTTTATAGCTTGCATTTTTGTTCAAACAGTAAAATACAAATCTTATGTTGTTATTTGAAATAGTTACTACAGACAACAATCATATTTTGAATCCACAGTTCTCCCATATTTTAATTTTAAAAAATGTCTTTGTGGTTTTGAGTTTAAAGTCTCATGTGACTGTTTCTTTATTAATTCAATTATATTTTTTAAAGTCATAATAATATGCTTCAGCCCAGTATGACACCTGAAAACTGTGATGTTCATCTCTGTTTTAGGGACAGTAGAATATATAAATAACTATTTGGGGAGGACTGGAACAGAGAACTAAATTGCTTTACTACCCAATACTAATGTTAGTTTCTTATTTGATTATGGTAGGGTATATTTTTACCCTGAAACATTAAGTGAAAGATCATTTAAAAGTTTCTTCTTTTGTTTTTTTTTTTTTTTTTAAGAGATATCATCTTGTCCCTAAAATTAAAAGAAAAAAAAATCCCTTCTAAGTCTGGAATAACTAGGTCTCTACATACAAAAAGAATGAATCTAGACACAGACCTTACACACTTTACAAAAATTAACTTAAAATGGATCCAGACCTAAACGCAAAATGCAAAACTACAAAACTTCTGGAACAAAACAGAGGAGAAAATCTAGATGACCTTGGGTAAGGAGATAACCTTTTAGATCAACACCAAAGGCACAATTCACGAATGAAATAATTTATAAACTGGACTTCTGTAAAATTTAAACTTCTGCTCTGAAAAAGATATCGTCAAGAGAGTAAGAAGACAAGCCACAAAGTGGGAAAACACATTTGTAAAAGTCATATCTGATAAAGGACTGTTGTCCAAAATATACAAAAGAACTCTAAAACTCAACAATAAGAAATGAACAACTTGATTTAAAAAACTGGCAAAAGACTGAACATACACATCACCAAAGAAGACATACAAATGGAAAATAAGGATGTGAAAAGGTGCTCAACGTCCTATGTCATCACGAAACTGCCATTTTAAACAACAATGAGATACCGCTACACACCTGTGAGAATGGCCAAAATCCATAACACTAAGAACACCAAATGCTGACAAGGATGTGGAACAACAGGAACTCTTCATTCATTGCTGGTGGGAAAGCAAAATGGTACAGCTGCTTTGGAAGGTGGTTAGCAGTTCCTTACAAAATTACACGTACTCTTACCAGATAATCCAACAATTGCACTCCTAGATATTTACTCAAACCAGTTAAAAACTTAGGTCTGCATATGGATATTTATAGAAGTTTTGTTCATAACTGCCAAATCTTAGAGGCAATCAAGATATCCTTCAGTAGGTGAACAAATAAACTGTGTTGCATCCAGACAATGGAATATTATTCAGCTCTAAAAAGAAATGAACTATCAAGTCATGAAAAGATGTGGAGGAAACTTACATGCACATTACTAAGGGAAAGAAGTCAATCTGAAAGGGCTACATACTGTATGATTCCAATCATACAACATTCTGGAAAAGGCAAAACTGTGCAGACAGTGGAGGAATCAGTGGTTGCGAGGGGTTAGGGGAGGAAGGACTGAGTATACAGATCACAGAGGATTTTTAGGGCAGTGAAAATATTTTGTATGATATAATAATGGTAAATACATGTCACTATACATTTGTCAAACCCCATAGAATGTACAATACCAAGAGTGAACCCTAATGTAAACTATGGCCTTTGGGTGATAATGATGTAGGTTCATTGATTGCAATAAATGGACCACTGTGGTGCAGAATATGGGGGAAGCTGTTCACATGTAAGGCAGGGAGTATACAGAAAATCTCTTTACCTTCTGCTTAATTTTGTTGTGAGCCTCCAACTGCTGTATAAAATAAAGTCTATTAAACAAACAAACCGTAGTCTTCAAAATGAAGATTATTTTCCTAGCATGGAATTTCTGACCCTTTCTGATCTGACCTTCTTCTGTCTCTCCTGCTTTATCTCCCACCACATCCCTGCATAATACCATCCACCCATCCATGAAATATTTATGTAGACTCTTCATGTGTCAGATATTGCTAGGTGCAAAATGGTGAAAAGGTAGACACTATTATAATATTTGTAACAGTAAGTTGCAATCATTGATTTTATTTTTTTTAACCTTAAGACTTCCAGTTCTTTGAGGATAGAGATTTTATCTCATTTCCCAATATGATAAGTACTCAAAGAAAGTTTGTGGTTAGATATATGAATAAATAAATACATAAACAAGGTTTTCCTTCATGTCATTTTGAAATTTGGAGTTCAGTTAGGGTATTTATATTTCCCTTTGAAAGTGTTCTTCTGAAGACTTTTAAATAAATGGACATTTATTAAGTGAACATACATTATTAAATTAGTATCCTTACTGTTCAGTACTTCCTGAGAAACCACACAAGAGTAAAAGGATATATTCTGTATGCTGCAGGAACAGAGCTTGCTTTTGTAACCAGGCTTGTCTCCCTTTGAAAAAGTGCAAAGTGCATACTTTCTCTAACCGCTCAGGGTTGACAGTGACTGACAGAAGTCTTGGCAGAGGAAAAAGAGTTTCAGAAATAGAGCTTAGTTTTGACTGTTTACTATTTAACAGAAAGAAAATTTCTGAGTCATCTCTTCTGGAGATCATCTTACTTGGTCATATTTTTTCAAATTCAGTATACATAGGTAAGAAAAGGTATTTAAACAATTTTTAAGAAAAACTTCAAAATATTTGGTAAGTTTTGAATTATGGGAAATTTCAAACATATATAAGAATAAATAAAGTAGAATAGTGAATCTTCATGGACAAGAAACCAGCTTCAATGATCATCAACTCATGGCCAGATTTGTTTCATTTCAAACCCCACTCACAGCTCCAATCCCTGCTGACCACCAGGATTGTTTTGAAGCAAATCTTGTCTGTAAATGTAAGATTCCAAAAGATAAGACCTATTTAAAAAACTATAACCAAAACAATACTATGACCACAGCTAAAAATTACCAATAATTCCTTACTATCTTCAAATATCTATTAGTGTTCAAATTTCTCCTTTTATCCAAAAATTTTTAAATAGTTTATTTGAATCAGCATCAGATAAGGTCCATGCACTGCAGTTGGTTTGTATCTCAAACCTCTCATTTATTTTAATAGGTGCTTCTAACTTTCTTTTTCTCTTGCAATTTATTTACTGAAATAAATTTTGAGCTTTGGTTTATTTGTTGTACCCTGGTTTCTCAGTTTGCTGATTGCATTCCTGTGAGGCAGTTTAACATGTACATATTTCCTGTAATTTGGTAGCTGTATATGGAGGCTAATTGGATTCAGGTTCAGCTTTTGGCAGGAATACTTCATGATTGGAGATGTGTACTTCCATCAGGAGGCATGTAGCATCTGAGTGTCGGTTTCAGCAGCTCATGATAATCATTGCTTAGACCTACTATTTCATTAGGAATCACAAAATGGTGATATTCTAATTTTATTATTTCTTCTACAATTATGGATTGCAATCTTGTCAAAAGAAACTTACCCTCGTCAAACATTTGGTTGTCCTGACACTTGACACTTGACACTTTCCTCTTATTTACCAGTTTTCAAAATAATAAATTGATTACTTAGTCTCCAAAGTTGACTGGTGAGTTTTTGTCCCAATGAGTTTTTTTTCCCAGTGTCATTATGAACTTAAGAATTTAAATATATTTGATGTGTTTTAATTTGAGCATCTAATATATTTGATATTCCAGTAATCTCATGGATGGTTGGGAGCTTCTATAAGTTGGCTCCTGAGATTTTTTGATACAACTTCAATAGACTTTAATAACCCTCTACCTGTCATATATGATATGCCAGGCTTATCTTGCCCTTGACTTGAAACTGGCCATTTCTCCAACAAGCCTTGGTTCGTCTTAGTGGGAAATGGTTATTTAGAGACCACAATCTGGGCACCAGAGGTGTTCATTACCATTGGATTAGTCACTGTTTCTAGGTCTTTTTAGTAGCTAGAATGAGCATGAAAAATATATTTATTTTGCAAATATAGACAAATATGGTTAATGCTTTTCATATATTTTACTCAAGCTGTCTGATTTTTGGAATATTTTAACATGTACTTTTGGGCGACATTATTAATGACTTCCAAACTTCAAGCTACAATAGTGGGAGATCATATATGAGAAAAGAATTTCTTTTGAACAATTGTTTTTCTAATATGAGGCCCCTCCTTTAAACGAACTCATCAGTTGAAAGACATATTAAAAATCTTACAAATGAATTTATAAAAAGTAGAACTGCCCATAGTACAAAATCATTTTAATCTAAAATAAATATACAATTACATTTGGTAGAAATATAAAAGAGAATGAAAAAGTACATACACCACAAATGATTTTGGAAAAGTGTAATTCCACTGAAAATAAATATACTTAATTCAATATCCTTTGTAGGAAATATAAAATTCAGGGAGTATATTAAATTTTTTTGCTTTAAAAGTCTTATACAGGAAGGATATGTGTACATAAAATTCTAATATCAATTTTCATTTTTAAAAATTTGAAAACCCATTTTGAATAACAATATTTCCAGAGAGGGAAAAAGGCTTTTTTTTCTACATTAATCACTGGATCCTTAACGTAACTAGTTTTATTTCCAGAATAATATGCTGATTAATTTCCAACCTTATCAAATTTCCTGGTTGTATCAGATTTGTGTCAAATAAAATATTTTTTAGACGTCCTTGCTCATTTTTTGTATATTTCATTATGTCATGGTGCATTAAGATTTCTGGGTTCATAATTTTTCAGCATTTTCATCTGTACAATGCATTTCCATCCATTTTCAAATGGATGAGAGCAGAGAAGAGCAGAAATAGCTTTACCCCAGAGTCAATTTCCCATACATTCTAATTCAGGAGTGTGGAGGAGAGACAAATTATGAAGTCTCTATTTTTGTCACAGTCTCTTGCTCCCCACCATTACCTTCTCATCTCTGAAAGCTTTTCATCCTATCATTAAAAGGACTGCCAGCAATGTGTGTGCCTATATTTTGGCATTTAACTCATAACTATTGAGAACACGTATACATTTCCCCTCCAGCTAGATGATGAATAAATCCTTAACTGATCTAAAAGGAGCCCAGTCCCCAAGTTCAGTGCCCAACATTTCCATTTCTAAGTGGCCTCTGATGCCTCCTAAGAAAGTGGCTTAGAACTGAGAAAGGATGCAAACTTGCAAGAAGAGCAGTTGTTATATGCTTGGACCTCAAGCCATCTAGCAAACCCAACTTGTCATGGACAGCAAATATCACATGGAAAATGACATCTTGTTCGAATGTAGTGCTTGGGTTTTGTCACTCCACATTAAACAGGACAGAGGGAGAAGGGTCCATGTATATATATATATATATATGTACTGGAATGGAAAATGAATCTCACAAATAAAGATTAAAGGAGTGTAGGTAGGACAGTTTGGTAGGAAAAAGCTGGTTCGTGTTGGAACCACACCTGGGCTGGGGGAGTTGGGGGGGAGAGAGGAGGAAAATGGGAGCAGGATGCATTGAAGTTCTAATCTTTGAGCTCTGGACTTTCATTTCTTCTCAGAAGACATGCTTTCATTCCAACTCATCCATTAGTTTAAGACATTCTTTTCAAATACACAATTGACTTTCACTACGGTGTGAGGGAATTTAGAAATGAACAACATGGTTGAAGAGGAAAAAAAAATCACAAATATAATCTTGGGTTTTCTTGGCACAAATCTAAAACAATAAATGCTTTTAGGTGGTCCCTGATGACATTTCATTTTCAGATGGTAAGTACTCTTTACAGGTAAAGTTTCATTTCTAGGCAAGTGGCTTTTTGTTGTTTTTTGTTTTGTTTTGTTTTGTTTTGGGCTTTGTTTATTTTGGGAAAGGAAGAAGGAAAGGAGGAGGGAGGAGTCATTGTTTCCTTTGAGAATCTGATGCCTGCTTAAGGGTCTCAGCTCTTCCCCAGGAAAAAATGCAGAGACACACACATTTTCATACACAATTCCAGAGAGCCATGGACCGCTTACTCTCTTTCATTCTATTGTTACTTCCCAGTCCAAAGGCAATTTACTGAGCTCCTCTCTGCTTCTGGAAGAATAAAATTCTTCCTGGATTGAGCCTAACTCCAGCCGATTCAATCTGACTTCCAAAAGAATCAATCTTTTCAGCCCTGGCCTCACACACCCAGCCAGTGGCCATGGGCTTCTGCCTCTAGTTTTGATTTTTCTCTAACCTGAGTCTCTAAAATGTGTTCCCTGTTCTTTCTTCCTAATTTGCCATCTTCCGGAATCCTCGAATCCTCAGAAATCCTGCCAGGATCCTCTTGGAGTCTCGACTCTGCAGGAAGAGAGTCCCAGGCACTTAGCGATTCAGTATACAACCCCCACCCCCACCTTTACAATAGCTCCCATGGGGGAACCACAGTAATGACCCAGTAATGACAATTCCACAGTCTTTCCTCACAAATTTTAAAGCACTCGAGACTGCTCCATTTACATTTTAGCACAAGAATCATTAGTCCCTTGATAGAGAGAGCTCAGCTCTTCAATTCACAGCACTTTTTTTTTTCTACCATGGAACATTTCATCACAAGCCTAGATAAAGAAGATAAAGTATGACTTAATGGCTCCCTTCATGCATATATTTCATTAAAGATTACTCCATTTTCAGAGCTACCAAAAAATCACACATTCTCATAACTTAAAACTAAGCCAAATCAGCATATTTCTTAGCCAATCAGTTTACATTTTCCCACAAAAGTGACAGCATGTGAAAGCTACAATTCTGTATATTAAACACCGAAGCCCTCTTGCATTTTTCTTATTTTTATTGAGAAGTAATCTAAAAATGATTAAAATTACATTGTATACACATGCCTTTATACCTGACATGCATAAAGTATTTGTTGTAAATTGAATTATAAATATAATAAAAGTCTTGTTTGTCCAGGAGCAAAATACTTTGAACAGTTCTAATTAATTACTGATCTGAATTTCAGGCTATGTGTAGTTTATTACCAAGTACAGTTTTCTGACTATTTGCTTTCTTTGTGCTTTTTTTTCCCTTGCAAATCCCTCAAAGAATTGTTAAGGATAACGTCTACTAAAACAAGTGCCAATGCATGGCATATTTTTATGTAGAAATATTTGAAGTACTCCCAATGTCTTTTTCATTTAAATAAATGGTTAAAAATGTTTTTGACAAGGCATTCTCACAGTAACTTTGTTTATTAAAATTTCTGGGAAACTTAACAATGTTAGCTGTACTGTTTGTCTTACTGTGATAAATCTCAGTGGTGAAAAGAGAACAAGAAGTAGAGTCAGTATTGCCAACTCGCTGATACACTTGGAGAATATGATTCTCATTGACAAGGATGATATTAACATGAAATTTACTAGTGACATTTTATTTAGAGTCCTTCTAAACATAGCATCCAAGTTTTGAGGACAAGATGATCTGGGGCCAAGAGCAGTACACCAAATCAAACCTTGCCAGCACAAGAGTGAGAAGATGGGGGTACCTCCCAGCATTCACACTCTCCCATGGCACTTTGAACACACAAGCTTTCATCAGAGTACTTTGGTGTTATGCTTACCTGTTTCTCTTTGGGACGGTTCAGTCAAATGCATGAAACTGAATATATTTTACTTGTTTTGGGGTTCCCAGTGGCAGCTACTTTGATGGATGATCAGGAAATGCTTCTTACTATTTACAATAGCCAAGACATGGAAACAACCTAAATATCCATCAACAGATGACTGGATAAAGAAGTAGTGGTATATTTATACAACAGAATACTATTCAGCCATAAAAAAATAATAAAATAATGCCATTTGCAGCAACATGGATAGACCTGGAGACTGTCATTCTAAGTGAAGTAAGCCAAGAAGAGAAAGAAAAATACCATATGATATCACTTAAAAAAAAGACAAACTAATTTATTTACAAAACAGAAACAGACTCATAGACATAGAAAATGAACTTATGGTTATCAGGAGGGGAAGGAGATGAGAAGGGATAAATTGGGATTTTAAATTCTAAATAAACAAACAAAAAAGGAAATGTTTCTTAAATGTAGATATAGCATCAGTTCCAGCTATAATCTGAATGTTTCTATCTCCCCAAAATTATATGTTAAAACTTAATTCTCAATGTGGTTGTATTTGATAGTGGGGCCTTTGGAGGTGGGATCAGTGCTCTTATAAAAGAGATCCCGGAGTGCCAGCTCACTCCTTCTACCATGTGACATTATAGTGAAAAGATAGCCATCTAGGATGTGGGTCCTCACCAGACACTGAATCTACTGGTGCCATGATCTTGGACTTCACTATCTCCAGAACTGTGAGAAATAAAGTGTGTTGTTTGTAAGCCACCCAATCTCTGGCATTTTGTTATAGCAGCCCACACAGACTAAGACAGTTCTCTATGAACATTTTCTTAGGACTTTTAATTAGGCTGTTTTAATTAACTCTTGTTTCATGGTTGCACAATACCTATTGTGTGCCAACCTGATAGTACATACATCTGATGCCTTTGCCTAGACTTCTTCTGAGTTGCTTTGCCTCAGTAGTATTTACTCATCCTTCAGTCTCAACCAAGACCTGGAGTCTAAACTAAGACCAGGAGTCTTCCTGATCATCCTGGACTGGGTTGTTCCCCTCCAAGGCGTTCCCTTATTTCCCTGGGCTTCTGCTTCCAAAGCCGAATGAAGAGGCCAACTACCCACCAAACTGGTATTGAAATTACTTCAAAGTGAAAAAATCTGCATTACAGAAGATGCAGAAAGAATTCTTATCTGAACTTCCTTTATCTGACTAGAATGGAACTTTATGAGAGTCAGGTGCCACAAATACTCCCCTTCAGGGAGGTCTCCAGTCAGGGAGACGCTGACCCTGGGGACCAGAATATTCCAAAAATTTGTGTAAACAAGCATCATCAGGAGCGTCCATCCCCTGAAGCTCTTAAACTCCTTCCCATCCCAGCCTTTATTAAACTGGTGTATAAAATTTTACTCTTAGCTGTTCTAGGAGCTGCTATCTTTATTAGGGTCGTCCCCATGTATAATAATTTTTCTCCTGTTAATCTTTCTGTTATCACTTAATTTGCAGGCCCTTGAATAGTCTGACTAGGTTGGTAGAAAAGTTTTTCTTCTCAATGTATAGCACTGTTTATTACAAGTTGGTTTTAACATGACGGTAAGCCCACTGAAAGCAGAGATTGAGTCTGCCTTGTACTCACTGTATCTCCTAGACGGTTCCCAAAACCTGTGTTTATCCTTGACTATTTTTTCACTTCATTAAAACATGAACAACAAATTAATTGGAATTAGAATCTGTGTACTACAGTCTTTCTTCCCCCACAAAGCTAACTGGACATTTCTTGATTGCACTAGTATTTAATCCTTGTTAGATATACCAACATTCTCCTTCTCTGCATCCTCAGCTTATTCTCTTCATCTACTCTATTTTTCTACCCATTTCTGATCACTGTTTTCTGACAATTGTTTTCTGCCTCTGTTGGTATTCTTGTTGGCTGTTTCCCTGATGGAGTTTAGCCAATGAGAGGTAGCAGCAGGAGGTCAGAGGGTCAGAGGGGAGAGGTCAAAGTCAGCTTTTTCCCATTCCCCACTGCTCAGTGCAGCATCTCTGGTAGTAGCTGTATCCGATTGCAATTTTAGAACCCACATAGGGTCCCTCCTCCAGGGTTCCAGCTAACTGGATTCTGCTAACTTCACTTTCTCCCCTCACTCCTTCAGCCCAAGGTACTGACAACTTCCCATTGTTGTTAATCTCTGGGTGCTTCAACTTCCTTTTTCATACCATGAATCCTCCCTGTAAGTGGTGCCTTTATTAAACGTTCTTCACTGAACCATCAGAACTTGTTCCTGTTTCCTACAGGGATCACAACTGACACTGGATAACTTGACTTGTTGTTGTTGGTTTTAATTTCTGTATGTGTGTAGTGGGAGGACTGAAAATGTGTAGGATTTTTACATACCCTTATCGGGAATGAAAATTGTCAAATATTATTGAATATTGTTCCTATGGCATTTGACTGGGATTATTATTCATACTTTGATCTTTAGATGTCTAGACTGAATTCCTTTGAGTCAGCAAAGTTTTCTCCCATTAGCTCTTTGATCTTGGTTTCTGGTCCATCTATTTCATTCTCTCCTTTGGGAATTCTATATTCCTTGGTTGGATCTCCATGATATTTTCCCCATGTTTTTAAAATTATTTCCATCATCACTTTAATCTTTTATCCATTTCTTTTTGTGTTGTGGGAGAGTTTTGCAAATTCTTTCTCCTTCATTAATTGATTTTCTGCAATATTCTCCTCCCATTGGCCATTTCTGTCTCTTTTAGACTTGGCAGTCGTGTTTTTCAAATTCAAGCAATCCTTCATTACTTCAGATTTTCATAATTGTTTATTCAAGTTATATAAATGCATTCTCTCTAGAATCTTAATGAGAAGATAAATCAGATATTTTTCAAAGCAGTCTACTGAAAATGACAGTTCTCTGAATTATATTATCCTTACCTTTCTTTGATTTAAAAATAATATTTACAGTCAATATCATATTTCTCTATTACTCATCATTCAGAGGGTGCTGTATGCTTCCCAGTTATGGCTTACAATGAAGTAAAACTTGAGTTAAGTGCTATTAGAGATGCATGTGAATTTCTGTCCAAATCCTTCATTCAGAGGACCACCAGTGTCTGGACTGAAAAAATAAAGGGAAAAAGACATCAGAAGATACCAGCAGAATCCAGCAGGGAGCAAGTCAAAAGCGACCTGGAGCCTGAGTTGCTGCCAGAAACCATGTTTCATTCCTCTTTGTATTCCTAGCACAACATCTGGTTTAAAAAGTTTTGATGGATGGATGAATGAATGAATGAGTTCAAAGTTCAAGAATTTTTAAAGTAGTCTGTGAAAAAAATTTCCATATTTAAAAAAATAAAACTTTAAAATATTCATTATTTTAACACACTGTCAACACTACAAAGTTGTGGGTTTAAAGAAAAGATTAATGTTTTAAGTCCTAAAGTGTCATTTTTATTAAAATGCCATTGTTTTCTAAGTCCTGACTCAATATTCTTTCTCTCTGTACTTGGAGAGAACAAATGTGCAGATGAGTCATCTGACTTGCAAATAGGCCAAGGGCAGCACAATGGTGTCAAGAAAAGAGCAAATTGATTTGTGAGAGTAGACCAAAGTCCCTTTTCCACCATTCTAGCCATGTGACTTGAGTGTGTCATTTAAACAAAGTCTCAGCTTGTTTGTCTGAAAAATCTGCCTTGTTTACCCCCCCAAAAAGGAACGACAGTACATTTGAACTGTGAGTTTGCTATGCAAATTTTGGGTTGTGGTTATTATTATAATTTCATGTACTATATTGATTTTAAACAAAATGTTCTTTGAGTTAGAAGGTAAAGAACATGAAAGACTTCAAGTGAGAGAAAAAAAAAACCCAAATGATCTCTGGCTAGACTGAAGGCAGAACAAAAGGAAGTGAATTTAAACAAAAAGAAGTTGAAAAAGTAGCAAAGTCCTTGACTTTGAGTGGATAAATAAATGGAGACACACAGGAAAAGTGCTGTTATTTTCCATTTCTTTTGGAGTCAATCAATACTCTTATACGGACCTTTTTGATTTAAGTGATATTCTGTGGCATATGTTATCTACCACAGGGATAGAGAACCAGCCTTTCAAACATGTGCCTTTGATAAAGCAGAGCAAGCTGAGAACATTGTAAAGTCATCAGTCCACTGCTACTCACATTCTCCTTGCAGTACTCAAGCTACAAAAAGTACCAGTTATAGTACAGGCGGAAGGAAAGTTGCCTGACATACTTGAGGACACTCTTGAGCACAGGTGACAAAGCCGATGGACTAAACTCCACTAAACAGTGCAGCACCATCTTCTCAGTGTCAACAAACAGGAGGACTCAGTTTTTACATTGCTTTAGAAGAGAAACAAAAGTAAGACATTTGACTTGTAATAGAAAGACTGAAAAACAAAACAAAACAAATCAAAGCCAGTATCAAGAATGGAATGCCATAAGTGGGAATTTTATGATTCCTAGATTATACTCATTTAGGAAAACATGCATACCTCTTTGAAATATCCCTGTGTAACAGTCATTCAGCACCACACTGATTCTTCATGACCATTAGAATAGATGAGTAGGGTTAAACACAAGGTTATACAGGAAGGGTTTTGACCTTTGAAACGTAAGCATGGTTGCCTGGTGAAATGAGAGTAACACTGGTCTCATCTCCCTGTAATCCCAAAAGAAGGAAGGTGTTCTTTATAGAACCTATTAATTCAATAGGTATTATTGAGAACTTTTTAGGCACTGTTCCGAGAGCTGGGATTAAAATAATGAACAAAATGTACAGAACCCTGTGCATACGGAACTTGCATTCTGATAAATGGAGCTGACATTGTAGTGATGATTGTAGATTTCTTAATTCTTTCTTTAAAATTTTAGAGTCTGTGGCAATATTATAGGTAGTCAGCATTTTGAGGAAAGGACTTTCACATTATGTAAAAAGAAAGTCAGTTAAAAGTAATAAATCATCTTTGGAGAATAAGAGAGAGAGACAAAAATATTTCAAGTGCAATTGAATAATATTTTAGTTATGCAATTTAACACAATAATTGAGTTTATTCTGAAAATATGGGAGTCTGGGCTATGGACAGCACCTTGTATAGAAAACAATGTGTATCTGGCACTTGCATTCTTTTTTTGTAAAACTACAAAAAAGCACCAGTTACATAGCATATGTTGAAGAACAATTACCATTTCATACATATATATGTGTGTATGTGTGTGTGTGTGTGGAGAGAGAGAGAGATCTATCATATACATATGAAGATATTATATATGAGGATGTTAACTTTAAGATCTGAAGACTGAGCCTTAGACATCTCGAAGAGTGGGAAAGCAGAACTCAAAATTTTCATGCTAAGCCAGAACCTTAGAAGAGAACTATAGTAGATTTAAATCAGTCTCATCCCCTGGCTTCCTGTAAAAACAAAAGCTAAAGCAAATCTTCTCTGAAGGAAAGAATCTTCAATTTAGGGCCTCAAGATTTCGTCAGATTAAGTTCTACAGTATATGAGTTCTCAATTAAAAATAAACAAATCATAGGGAACAAAGCACAATGAGTGAAAGTGAGCAAAAACAACACATAAAAGATAACTGGCCATCCAAGACATCAGACATTAGAATTACTAGATAACAGACGTAAAATAATTATGATTAATATGGCTAAGTAATGGAGGTGGAATAAAAAAAATGAGCAAAGAAAAAGAGACCGTCCAAAAACTAGGTGTACTTGGAGAACTAAATACAATGTCTAGATAAAAATTATAAATAAAAACAAATATAAATGAGCTACACTTTTGATTAGATATAGCTAAAGAGAAAATGAGTTAACATAAATACAGATATGTGGAGATTACCCAGAATGCAGTACAGAGAAACAAGAAGCTGGAAAATATAAAAAGGAAGTTAACAGACTTGGAGGATAGAATAAGGTGGTCCAATTTGCACCTAATTAGAATCCCAGAGAGAGAGAGAGAGAACAAAGGTCATAGAAGGCAGGCAATATTTGAAGTTACAATGTTGGAGAAACTCCCAGATTTGCTGAAAGACATAAACTCACAAAAAGAGAAGCCATGATTTAAACAGAATAAATAAATAAGTCCATACATAAAAGTACTGTAGTGAAGGTGTAGAATAATGTGATGGTTAATTTTAACTTGTCTTGTCAACTTGACTGGGTTAAGGGATGCCCAGATAGGTGGTAAAACACGATGTTTGAATGTGTCTGTGAGGATGCTTCCAGAAGACATTAACATTTGAAATCATAAAATGAGAGAAGGAGATGGCCCTCCCCAGAGTGGCTGGTCATTATCCAATCCATTAAGGACCTAAATAGATCAAAAAAGTGGAGGAAGAGTGCCTCCCTCTCTCTGAACTGGGACATCCGTTTTCTCCTGGACATCGACGCTCGTGGTTCTTGGGCCTTCAAATTTGGGCCAGGACTTACATCATTGCCACCCGCACCTTCCGGTTCTCAGGTCTTTGGACTCAGACTGACTTTCCTGGTTTTCCAGCTTGCAGATGGCAGGTCATGGGACTTCTTGGCCTCCATAATCATGTGAGCTGATTCCTATAATTGTATCATTTCTGTTTATCTGGAAAATCCTGACTAATACAAATACCAAAGAAAAATGGAATCTTAAAAGTAACCTTAATCATTTAAAAGAGAATGGCAAATAGACAAAGCACATTTCTCAACAGCAATAATGGAAGCCAGTGACAGTGTAATTTACCTTTAAAGTGAATTAAGTACTCAACCAGATTATCTTTCATGAAAAGTGTCTTTCAAAAATGAAAGTGAAACAAATATATTTGCAGACAAACAAAAACTGAGGAAGTTATCACAAGCAGACTTTCAGTAAAGGAACATTTAATTTCTAAACTACACCTAACACTTATATAAAGCTCACTATGTACCAAGTTCCTTATATTTATTAACCAATTGATCCTCCAAATAATCCTATGTGGTAGCGACTATCATTATCCACATTTTACATAGATATTAAGGACCAAGATCACACAGCTAGGAAATAACAATTCTGGGGCTTGAAGCTGGGAAAAGTACAAGTCTAAATGAAGGTGTATTTCAAGACAAAGGAAAATATTATTTTATTAAAGTAATAAATAAAGGACAAAGAAATAAGTAAACATTAGTAAATATAAACTAATATTGCCTATATAAAATGATAATGCCAGTATTGATGCTGCCTAATCTGAGGTTAAAAATCTGTAAAAATTGATTTTAAAAAAATTGCATGTAGATTCAGAGGGAGTAAAGTTAAACTGTTCTATAGTCTACATACTTGTCAAGATGATAGAAGGAATTAACTTTAGGTTTTGTTGATTTAAGAATAAATGTGAAAGAGCTATGTGTGATTTCTGAAAACAGCTGCTGCTTATGGCTGTGCAGTTTGTCTCCTACACACAAGTGACATCAAGGTGGCAACTGAGAGCTGATATCTGATGTTATATGCTGCCTTGTTGCAGGGCTATGCCAATTGGGAGGAGGGTAAGCATTTTTATTCACAAATCTCCTTACTTATCAAGCAATGGGGCAAAACACACAATAGGAGCCTTTTTTTTTTCTTATTTGCCTGCCTACAGGGAGTGCCTTATGCCAAATGGCACAGGTATTATGTGGACAACTTTCTTTAGCTCTTCTACTGAAAGAAGAGATACAGAATATTTCTTTGAAACAGAAATAATAAATGCCCTTTGAAACAGAAGTAAATAGGGAAAGTAAAATTTTAAAAAACAATGAAAATTAAAGAGGGATCATAGAAAGAGACAAATAGATAACTCAAAATAATATGTTAGAAACAAGTCTAAATACATCAATTATTGTAATTACTGTAAATGGACAAAACTTACCAGTTAAAAGACAGAAATTTTCAGACTGGATGTAAAAAAAAAAAGTATGCTATTTATAAGAAACACAAGGTCATGTAAGAACAGAAACAGATAGCCCAGTTCTACCAAACACCAATCCTTCTCAAACTCTTCCAAAAAAGTGAAAAGGAAGGAATACTTTCAAACTAATTTTATGAAGCCAGCATTACCCTGATACCAGCCAAATATACCACAAGAAAAAAAAAAAAAACTATAGGCCAATATACCTGAGGAATATAAATGCAAAAAACCTCAAAAAAAAAAAAAAAAACTAGCAAACCTAATTCAACAACACATTAAAAGTATCATACACCATGATCAAGCAGGATTTATCCCTGGAATGCAAGGGATCAATTAATGTGATACACCACATTAACAGATAAAGGCTAAAAATCACATGGCCATGTCAACAGACACAGAAAACCTGTTTGACAAAATTCAATACTCTTTCATGATACAACTCTCAACAAACTAGAAATAAAGGGAATTACCTCAACATAATAAACTCCATATATGAAAAGACCACAAGTTAAGACCCCAGTGGTGGAAAATCAAAAGCTTTCCTCTAATTTCAGGAACAAAGCAAGAATTCCCACTCTTGCAACTTCTATTCAATATAGTACTGAAAGTCTTAGCCACAGCAATTAGGCAAGAAAAAGAAATAAAACATATCCAAATCAGAAAAAAAGAGGTAAACTTGTCCATGTTTGTATATGACATAATTTTATATAAAGAAAACCCTACAGACTCCACATGCACACACACAGACTGTTAGAACTGATAAATGAATTCAGTAAAGTTTCAGGATACAAAGTCAACATACAAAAATCAGATGTGGTTCTATACATTAACAACAAATAATCTGAAAAGGAAATTAGAAGAACAATCCCACTTACAATAGCATCAAAAAGAGTAAAATACTTACAAATAAACTTAACCAAGGAGGTGAAGGACTCATACACTGAGAACAACAAACACTGATGAAAGGAATTAAAGACACAAACAAATGGAAGACATCCCATGTACATTGATTGGAAGACTTAGTATTTATAAAATATCCATACTACCCAAATGACCTATAGAGTCAATGTAATCGCTATCAAAATCCCAATGGCATTTTTACAGAAATAGAGAAAACAATTTCTAAAATTCAGGAACCACAAAAACCCCCAACAGCCAAAACAATTATGAGAAAGAAGAAAGAAGCTGAAGGCAACACGCTTCCTTATTTCAAAACTACAGTAATTAAAACAGTATTGTACTGGCATAAAGACAGATATAAAGATCAATAGAACTGAATAGAGAGCCCAGAATAAATCCAGACATATACTGTCAACCGATCTTCAACAAAAGTGTAAAAAACTACACAACGTGGAAAGGATAGTCTCTTCAACAAATGATGTTGGGAAAACTGGATAATCACATGCAAACAAAATAAAATTGGACCCTTATCTTATACCACACACAAAAATCAACTCGAAATGAATTATAAACTTAAATGCCAAACCTGAAACTGTAAAACTCTAGAAGAAAACATAGGGAAATGCTTCATGACATTGGTCTTGGCAATGTTTCATGAATATAACATCAAAAACATATGCAACAAAAGCAAAAATAGAGAAGTGGGACTACATTAAATGAAAAGCCTCTGCACAGCAAAGGAATCAATCCACAGGGTGAAAAGGCAACTTATGTAATGGGGGAAAATATTTATAAGAAAATATTTGTATCTGATAAGGGATTAATTTCCAAAATAGACAAAGGACTCCTACAGCTCAATAGCAACAAAAGACAACCTGATTATAAAATGAGTTAAGGACTTGACAAAACATTTTTCCAAAAGAGAACGTACAAACAGCCAACATGTACATGAAAAGGTGCTCAGTGTCACTAATTATCAAGCGAATGCAAATCAAAGCCACAATATCACCTCACACCTGTTAGTGGCTATTATTTGTTTTAAAAGACAAGTGTTAGTGATGATGGGAAACTCTTATACACAGTTGGGTGGGAATGCAAAATGGTGCAGCCACTATGAAAAACTGTGTTGGGGGGGGGGTGTCCTTCAAAATTATCCATCTATTTCTGGGTGTTTATCCAAAAGAATTGAAACTAGGATCTCAAAGAGGTGATAGGACTCCTACGTTCATTGTAGTATTATTTCCAGTAGCCAAGAAGTGAAAGCAACCTAAATGTCCATTGATAGATGAATAGATAGAGAAATGTGATATACACATAAAATGCAACAGTATTCAGCCTTAAAAAGGAAGAAAATCCTGCCATATGTGATGACATAGATGAAACTTGAGGACATTATGTTAACTGAAATAATCTAGTCCTAGAGGGACAAAAAGTACATGATTCCACTTACACGAGGTGTCTAAAATAGTCAAACTCATGGAAGCAGAGAGTAGAATGGTGGTTGCCAAGACCTAAGGGGAAGGGGAAATAGGGAATTCCTAATCAAGAGGTATAAAGTTTCAGCTATGTAAGATGATTTAGTTCCAGAGATCTGCTGTACGACATCGTGCCTAAGTTAATAATACCATATTGTGCACTGAAAACATCTGTTGAGAGGGTTGATCTTATGTTAAGTATTCTTAGCACAATAAAATAATTTTTTTTAATTGAGTAAACTTTTGGGAGAAATTGATGTATCTATTATCACAGTGGAAAATTTCAACACATTTCTCTCAATTATTAACAAAACAAGCTAACAGAAATGAGTAAAGCAATGGAAATCTTGGACACCAAAATTAACAAGCTTTGCCTTTTGGACTTGTATAGTAAAACGTACCCACCATTTACTACATTTACAAATGATGACTATGTTCTCAGCCGTTCAACAAGTCTCAATAAATTTCAAAAGATTTGTATCATATAATCATGGACTCTGACCACAAACAGTGCAACTAAGTTAGACATTCATAACAAAAACAATTTTTAAAAGTCTGCATACATGTATTTGGTGAGTAAACAATGTTCTAAAAACTTATAGTTCAAAAAAGCAATAAAAATGTAAATTTATTTTAAAATACATAGAAATAATAGAAAATGAAAAAAAAATATCAATACCTAATGGATACATTGAACAGATATTTTTAAAGGAACTATATGGCTTTAAATTATTTATTAGGAAAAAAAAGACTGAAAATTAAGAAGTTAAGTATCCACTATAGAAGTTAAAAAATGTAAATTCAACGAAAGTAGATAGGAATAGCTAATACAGATAAGAGTAGAAATTATTAAAATTGTATAAGTAGACATAAAAATAAAATAAAGCTACAATTACTAATAAGGAAAATCTCTATATTCTATTATTAAATAAAAACCATGGTGAAGAATCATGTAAATAATATGATCAAGATAGTGTAGGAAGTAGATTATATTTATACATCTATATGTATAAAATGTCTTTGAAGATAGACTCGGAGACAGTAAATGATGATTGTTTCTGGAGACTGGAACTGGGTATGGGGCAAGAAGGAAGACTTCATTTCCATTGAATAGTGAACTGGAAATCCTAGATGGCATGGCAACCGGAAAAAGAAATAAAAGTAGAACTACTGAAAATGAAAGAAAACAAAAATCCACCCTTATTTGCTCATTAGCAAATGATTTCTATGATTGCCTACGTAGAAAATCCAACAGGAACTACAGACAAATTACTAGATTAAAAAAGAAAATTTAGCCAAGTGACTGGCTATACAGTCAATATGTAAAATTCACTGCATTTCTACAAATACACAGAAAAAGTAATTTTTGGAAAAAAGAGACATTTATAGGAGCAACAAACTGTGTAAAACACCCAGGAAGAATTTTGCCAAAAAATGTACAAGAGCTTTTTGGTGACCTTTATAAAATACTGACATACATTAAAGACTTAAGTGAATAGAACTATACACCATGTTTTATAGAGAGGAAGCCTCAATATAATAAAGATGTTAATTCTCTCTGAACTAATGGTTCTACATAATTCCTTCAAGATCTCAACAAGGTTTATAGAGAAAATTGACTAGCTAATTTTAAAATTTATATTGAAAAGCGAAGAATGAAGTCTAGCCAAGACATTCCTGTAGAAGGATGAAATTAGAATTTCTGTTTATAGACTATATAGCAAGTGAAGACCCAAGGCACAAAATGGGAGAAGATAGTGGCAACACATGTACATTATTATCCAGAATCAATTTCTCTTTCTTGCTCATTATCTCTCTCCCACAGATCAATAAGAAGAAAACAAACTATAATGCTATATATACAATAAAAATGAGCAAAAGATGCGGGCAGGAATTTCACAAAAGTGGGAACAGAAATATGAATAAACATATGAAAGATGTTCAACCTCAATGGTAATCAAGAAAAGTTGCATTAATATCAAAATGAGATACAACTTTATACCCAGTAAATTAGAAAAAAATGAAAAATCTAACACCACCAAGTTTTGATGGTGATGTGAAGCAAGCAGAAGTATTCTACACTGAATATAGGAGAGTGAAATGTACAGGCATTTGGGGAAGCTAATTTGGCATTACAAACATGAGTCAAATATGCCCATACACTATAATCCAGCATTTCCATTCTTAGGTATATCTATCCACGAGAAACTCTTATCTGGAGACATGCACAAGAATATTTATGGCAACAAGCATCCTTCAAAGGAGAACCTACCTAGCCAGCTCTATTCTGGGCTTTGAGGTTATAAGGTCCCTACTCTCGTATGAGAGTTTATGTTCTAATGTAGTCTAACAAATAGAAAGAAATTTTCTCTGCACTAAAAATGAGCTTTTAGGGAAATTAGAAGAAAAACATGTAAAAAATATGTTTAGAAGTATGATAAGCGTGAGATGGACTTAAAGCAACCACAAAGGAAAAAGGTAACACAGCCACACAGTAGGTTTGTAGCATTAACATATATAATTACATGAATTTCTAGGATGTATTTTTTTCGGTGATATATGCCCTTTAAAGTGAAATCAGATTGTAAGATACTATCCATACTTATAAAATACATATAATTATGTACGGGGTAGAGTAACCAGTTTAGACAAATATGCTCCAAATATTAATGATCATTTCTGTGTAATGGAATTATAAATTACTTTAAATTTTTAAAATTCATACTTTTCTATACTCTACATTTTTACAATAAGCATTTATATCTTTTATAATGAGAAAAAAATCTAGGGTGGTATTCCCTATTGAAAATAACAATAGTAGCAACAACAATTCTCTGCTTGTCTCTGAAGACTTTACTACCCATCTACGTCTAGTAGTGATGAGAATTTTCACTCATCTGCAGCTTCTTGTCCCCTGGGTGACCAGCGACACAAGTTCTCTAGATGCCCAGCAGGCCTCGAGCAGTGAGTGAGTCTCTTCATGTTTTACTCCTCATCAGTATGTTCATGGTCACTAGGTTAACTGATTTGCTTTCTCCTAGAAACAGAGAGATGCTCTTGCACTCACAAATTGCCTGTCCTTCTGCAAAGCACTGGGCAGAGCTGTCCTGGCTGGGCTGGTTCTCTGGAGCTGCTGTGTTGGACTGGAGTAACTCTCTACCTGTGGGTTCTGGGGCCTGGAGGGTGAAAAAAGCATCCCAGAGCCTGAGCAAGTCTGGAAACCAAATGGGCCATCATGTCGCACCCAAACCGGGGAACATGACTGCTCCGTGACACAGCGGGTTTCATCCCTGCAAGACGCAGTGCTTCTTTTTCTAATATCTTATAGTATAACGTTAGGTAAAGTGAAATAAAATTCACAGATGATATAATTTACTACATACATACTTTTAAAAAAATGAACATCACACCCTAAATAAAATATAAAAAAACAAAAAGAAAGCAATTTATATAATAAACATACATATCATTATGTATAAGCTTGGGCATAGTGGAGGCATAGTCAGATTACACATAGAATCACTGTGAACACACTAGTTTATAAATAGACACCAATAAAAAGATGTTGGTTTAGGACTTAAAATGCCACAGTGACGCAATTTTCCAAAATGTTTAACTCCCTATTTACATTGTGGTTGTATTCTTGGAAAATTCAATGTATTTTAAATACATGACAAATTAAAAAAAATAAAAAAAGGAGACTCTGGAAGAATTTGTATGTAAAATGTAGTTAGGCTCTGGGCCAGGATAATAAAGATTCTTCACTAACATGAATGCCCACCAAAACATTTATATATTGTATAGGACCCAGGACAATTGTTCATTGGGTGAGACCGTATTATGCATTGCAGCATGTCTAATGTTCCAGCCCCTTATTCCACCCACCCAAGCACGGTGACAACAGAATGTCTTTTTTCCTACAAATTCCCAAAGCCCTTGGTAGGGAGCACTGGTCTACCATCTTTGAGCTAGCCCAGAGAGAGACAGAGCCAGACTGGGTTCTCACTTCCCTCCAGCTGTGTATTTATATGGGTTGATTGTGGCCATTTAAAAGGCTCGGTATGCAGTTGGCATTTTCTTTCAACATCTGAAACACACAAAGCTTTCATTCCTAACTTTCATTTCTAGTACTCTGTCCTTTAATTCACTCAACCAATTACATATACAAACAATGTATAAAAGGATATATGTCACCTTTAACAGCAAATGTTGGGAGACTGGGGTATGGGGTGGGGACTTTGACTTTTTACACTTCATCTCAGTTTTTTCATTATAATGAGCATGTTTCACTTTTATTAAAACAGTAGTTTTTTTTAAATGTCATTTTTACTCAAAAATAGTAATAAAGGCTGAGAATGAAATGATCAACTTAAGTAGTGATCCAATCAATCGAGCACATTAGCTCCAGCATATTATTGTGATGTCACTGAAAGATGTTGTCTTGACCTTGAATTATCCTTGGATCATTTTCTTAATGAAATTTCCACACTTTCTCTCAGTGTCCACTCACTTTCAGGGTTATTCCTCAACCATTTCATTTCTCTGAGATCTCAGAGCAGAAACAAAGCAGTCAAGAGCTGCCCTCACAAAAATATACCAGGAATTCTCAAAAGGCAGACCCTTGGGGCCTCATGTGAACAATGAGTACTGTTACCACTTCATGTTGGGCAAAGCATCAGATCACAAATTTCACATATCATCTCCAATTTCTCACTTTCAGCATTTAAGAGACTCTAAGAGACACTAATATTCTTGAGAAATCTTTCTTATTGTCAACTTTCTTCCTGATTCTTTTTTCCTTCTGTTTCTTTTTCCTTTTCTATATCTCCCACCTGCCCCCTCCCCAAACAGGCTCCTTATTAACAAAAGCATCAATTAAAGGAAGAAAGAACTAGAGATAGAGGGAAAAAGCCTCCTTCTAGAAAGAGACAGAAGAGCGAATCTTTCAGAGTACCGTAGGTGTGGTCTTGACATTGGGAATCTCCTCATAACAGATCATGATAGAAAACTTCAGAACTGAAGGCTTTTAAAAAAGATATTTACTGATGATTCATTTTATCCTTTTATATTCTTTAATAACCTTGACACTATAAAATTGTCACAATTTCTTTTTCTAGACTATTGTGCTGAGTTGATACATGAGCTCATATCTGGCAAACTATTAACAGCTTCTAAATTCCCTTCTCATATGAGATTTCTACCCTTACGGTTGTTCTTCTGATGCCTGAAAACCACACACTACATACAGGTGAAGCACCCCTTATTTTACTCAATCCCTACTAGAAGGGGAATATGAGTTATGCAGCCCTAACACTCAGTAACCAGTTTTGAGGAAAATTATATTTTTAAAGGAGTAAGAAATCACACATTTTCCAGATCTTCATGTATAAGGAAACTATAGTCCCTTGAGTGGAAGAAATAACTCTCAGTGGGCAACAATTTGCAGCATGCATTAGCAATACTCCAGGTGGATCAGTCAATTTACCAGCTTAGAGAGATACCAGCACAGCATGGACTGAAATGCCTTTCAATGTACATAAGCATCCATTACACATGCCCAGGATTCTTGCCTAAGAGTCTTCAACTTGGTTATTATCACACCACGTCCTCTTCTCTGAGCCTTAGATACAAAATCAATGCCTTCAAAGCTCTAAGATTCACAATGTATTTATTATTTTCTCTTGAAATGAGCAAAATAATTAAAATATTCCATGTCATTTTATACACCTGACAAACCAGGGGACCATTACATCATATACATTATTAATGATAATAAAATCTTGCATTGAAATTTTCTTGAAGCTTTTCCCAATGTGTTTCTACCTTTGTCATCTTACTAGCCACTTTCAAAGGCTGTGTAAAAGAATTTAGATAGATTAGTGGTGCTCCCATCTCACAGAACGAAAAGTGAGGTCTAGGAATGGCAAGTGATAGCTTGGGTCATCAGCGCCACAGCTGTGGGTTCAATTCTATATCCCTAGATGTTCAGCTCCCAAAGCTCACCTACATCCTGTCTAAATCAATAGTTCTTTAAACAAAAATTAGAAAGCAATACAATGCTTTGAATTCTTCAGTGCCGTTGAAAGAATAAACTGAGCTGTACTTGTTTCTTTAACATGTTTTAGATACAACAGACAGGGCAATGAACCCACAGACAAATCACACACCCCATTGGCTTTTGCCAATTCTCATTTTTACCAGCAGCTGCATTTCAAGGAAAAGCTAGTGAGCTGCAGGGAATGGCTATTGGGGACTCGCCTAGGTATTGGTACATCCAGACCACCGTGTAAAGCCAATAATCTGCAGCATCTGTTTAGAATGGGAGGGCCAGCAAAGAAGTCACAGCTGAGCCCCAAGAAACCCTCAAAACGTGAGCACTTTGTTTATGAGTCAGCTGCCTGCCCTCTGGTTTGAGAAGTAAAATGCCTCCGGCCATCCTGCGGTCCTCTCCAGATATTTAACATAGATGCAGTTACAATGTAACAGCAGTGGTGGGAGAAATAAAAACAACCATCATTTATTGACAGCCTAAGATCCAGGCACCAGGCTGAGAATTTTATGTCTATTATTTCTTTTAATCTTTCTAACTTTAGAAAGAAGTTTCTTTCTTTTTCTTAAGTTCCCACCTGAAGTTGGAAGAAACAGGAACACTGGGAAGAGTTTACTCAGAAGGCAGGTCAAGTGACTATTTAAGGTGTACAAGTCTCTGAGCACTATTTTTCCACTATTCATCATATATTGACATGATGATAATACTGTTGCTTGCCCTATTTTTTAATGAAATATTTAGACATATAATATTTGCAGCCTTTTTAATTATAGAGTCTAGATGTCTGTTTTGTAAGAGTTTAATCAAGGGGGAACAAAAGCTTTACTAACCTGTTTTCTCACTCCCCTGATTGGTACTGTGTGCGTGTTTATTATCTGTTAGAACGGACTCCTCATATGGTTTGAAATGAAAGGATGATCCATCTCCTCATTACTGATCCTTTGCTTGGTGATGAAAAACAGCACAAAACATATGAACAAAGGAAAAATGCCTTCCTGTCATTTCTCAGCCTTTCTTGCTGCTGCTCAGCTGGGATGTTAAAGAGTGGAGTTTAATAAAAGAAGGTGAGAAGGTGGGAAAAAAAGCCCTAATGAGCATGTGGTTAGTTATTTGGAAAGATCACGGAGAAGCGGCAGTGATTTTCTTTGTGCCTCACAGAACGCTATGTCCCCCAAGGTCAAAGAAGCCCAATGCCCTTCTTTTCTCACCCCTTCATTCCCTACCCTAACAACCAGCTTCTCCACCTACAACAGATTTCAAGAAGTTTAATTTCTGGTGATGGAGCAAAAAAGAATGTCATTCCTCATCACCAGCTTGTAGCTCTTGAGAAACATGCAGAAGTGGTGCGGGAGTGTTTTTCGGTTGCTTGCATCATTGGTCGAGCATCTTGTGAGCAAACATTTCAGATCTCAAGCTCAGGATGACAGAGCCCCAGCCCAGCCTGAAGGCTTTCTGACACTTACCCTTTAGATTGGGAATGAAGAACAAATTCCTATTTAACAAGGTGGAACCACTGAAAAACAAAATCCTTTAATGCTTCAAAGGAGAGCCAATAATAGCTGTCGAACTCTAAAGCAATGCTCCGAATTAGAATGAAGTCATGTCGTCATAACATCATTCTGAAAATGTTTTTAATCAGCGAGCGTTCCAGTCCTGTGGAGTGAGCATCACACAGAAATATTAAAAAAAAAAAAAAACCCAAAAATAATACTGGAGGGCCAAACTCAGAACTCCCAAAACTCTAAGAAAGAGTGATGTTTTTGCTTCCAGTTCCCAAACCAGGAAACCATTACTCATCATTCCCAAGATCACTCCTTTGGGAAGTGGGAGAGAGATATGACCAACCACAACAAGTTAAAAGAAAAAAAAAAAAAGAAACCATAAAGTACAGTTACTTTCGGATCAACATCTATCTCAGGGAGGCAGGACATGCTTCTCTAATGGTCTAACTCCAGTATGACTATTAACACTTTGGCAGAAAAAAAAATTGAGATCTTTCTTTGAAGTTGAAATATGCAGCCTTAACTGTGCTCTCATCCTCTACATTTCACTGAGTGAATAACCTAAATTACACAGAACGGCAGTAAATTGGCTCATCATAGCCCTGTTCTAATTTTAAAAAGATAAAGAACTAAAAAACCCAGACAGCCTTGCATGGAGCAATGCCGGGACTAGTGAAGTCCACTAAGAGGCTCTCAGCATCTTTCCCCAGAAGGTCATGGGTTCAAATTCAACCCAGGTTTGTGGTGACCAAGGACTATTCAACATCTTAGGTTAAATGTATGTGTGCCTTCAATATAATATTTCTAATAGGGATGCTGACAGCCTGCATTTGTCATTCTTGCACTCTCTCTCATGCATACAGTGGCTGGCCAGCCACATGCGGAAACTAAATCATATCCTCCCCTTAGAAAGGTGATCCTCACAAAATGTGAACTCTGAGGCACTAAGGAGCATCTTGCTTTCACGCTGTCTGCTGTCTGCCCATCTTCCAGCTCCGATGGGAAAGTACAGCAGCTCTTTGATTGGCAGTCTAACACCCTGATGAGCCTAGGAAAGACTTTAAATTTTAAAGACGTACAAGCATGCCCACAAGAACAGCATTTTCCAAACATAATAACTCTCAGTTTCAACAAAGCATTTACTTGTGGTGATAAAATGCCAGGTCACAAGTCAAATTTTGACTCCATTACTGAGCATTATCCTTGAGCTCTAAATAGAAAGTCAGTACAATTCACCAGCTGTCAGGTTCCAGCTTTCCCCCACCCCAAACAACAACAGAATAACAGGCTAAACTGTTATAGCTGCTGGACTCACTGCTTGATTAGATTCTTAATGAGTGGCTCTGTCCACAGGTCACTTCGGCCAGTCACTCAACAAATAAGCTTCAAGCTATTTTAGAGCCTGGGTTTCTGCTTGAAATTTCATAGAATTCAGTGAAGAGATCCACCATCGATCAAAAAAGATCTGGGCTGACTTAGAGACACTGAAGGTAATTCAATTACTCCTCTTCATGAAAACACAAAAGTCAGTGCAACTGAGTTGAGATATGAGATTTCCATGGAGTTCCTTCCATAGGTCCTAGTAAATAGTTCCCTTAGATTTGATGTTGACCATCAAGGAGTAAATGGGTAAGTGGGAGAATGCTCTATAAGGGGCACCCCGAGGATGTGTCAGTGTTGTATATCTAAGGGATGCTGAACGCCTCGGCCACCCCAAGAGCACAAATCACCTGGCTACAGGGCAAGGTGGCAGCGGCCATGTGAAATCCTGTTGTCTAAAAGCTCTCCAGGGGTTTAGCTACCCAGCTTTTCCCATCGCCTGAAAGATGACCCCATCACAGCCAGAAGAAGAGCTGCCTCCATCCTTTCTTTTAATTTTCTTTTAATTACTAGCAATCATCAGAACCTATGTTACCAGGAAGTGGCAGTATTTTGAAGCATTTCTTGTTAAGTCACCGGGTCACTTGGGAAATTAGGGTCTGTAAGGTCACAAGGATGGCACAACTTGGCGAATGTTTCCTCCTGCCAAGGATGTGAGGTGAAGGTAAAATGAACAACCATGACCCTTAAAAAAAAAAAAAAAAAAAGAGCAACAGATGCAGAAGCGTCCCCCACCCCCTCTTAAATCTCTAGGTGGAGCTGTCTCTGCAGTGCAAGTGGGTTGAAGACAGCTTCTTCTGACGGGTGCAGAGTCCGCCCAAGGCATCAGGCTTAACGCCCAACGCTAATCCCACATCTACCCGCCCTTTATCTATACATGGGTCCATCAGATTTTTATTTGTAACTTATTCCGGCTACCTACCTAATAGAAATTGATCATTTCAGCTGTGGACTCTATCGTAAATGGCCATTTCTCTACTGGGAAATGGGAAATACTTTCTCTAATCTAAAGCGGTTGGGGGTGGGGGGAGGTAGGTTCAAAGGCATTAATGGCGCTCTGCGCCTTTCTTTGATTTGGCCAGATGTTTCCAAATCGCGCTTAACAGCCTTCGCTCCTCCAGGGCCCTGGACCCACCAACCTCGGGCTTCCTCCGCACCAATTTTCCTCCCTTCCTTGAGAGGCTCTTTTCCGGATTTTCACCACGTAGTCCAAATATGGGACCCAGATCTGTTACGACTGATGTTGGGCTCTGAGCTTGAGCAAAAGAAGAGTGGAGGTCGATAACAGAGCGGGTGCAGGATGAGGACTGGGGCAGAATTTGCCAGATCCCCAGCGGGGTGTCGTAATATGAGAGCCGAGGCGGCCACGAAGAGGAGAGCTGGGGGACGGAACCGACTGTCTTCGGCGGGGCTCTTGGGGCCGGGGTGACATGGCTCCATCAGGTGGAAACCATGCAATCTTCCCTCGACCCAACTCAAAAGAGATAAAGATGTCTAAATAACGACGATCGCAGCCGCCACAACCCTGCCGGGGCCCCAGGGGGAGAGGGAGCGCCTTTTCTGCTGAAGCAGCGGCTGGGGCTTGTTTGTAGGTTCGCCATTCACCATGATAAATGTAAAGACCAATTAAGGTTTGATCCGTGCACACGGGAGGCAGACGGCGGCAGATAGTGGAACCAATTAACGAGCATGTCCCCTAATTCCTGCCGCGGCCGCCGGGCGCACCGCGGTTCCCCAGGCGCCTGCGGCGGCTGCCCCCGAGCCCCTCGCGCCACCCGCCCGGCCCTGGAGGGGGACTTCCTCCTCCAGCGAGTAGGTGCGAGGAGCAGGGCCCCCCAGGCGGCTGGGGAGGGGGCGCGCCCGGCAGGGAGGCGCAGAGCCAGCCGCCCACGGAGCCCAACTGTTTGCAGCCGGGGCCGGGCGGGTGGGGCGCGCCCAAGTGGTCTGCGCCGGGCGGGGCGGCGGGGGCCGGAGGAGGCGCCCGGTGCGAAGCCAGGCGGGCCCGAGGCAGAGGACAGGTGGCCGCGGGGCCGCCGCCAGGTAGCAAACGGCCTGGGGACTGCGCGGCACGGTCCCCAGACTTCGTCTGCCGCGGGCTCGGCTCCTGGCTGCCGGCTGCGGGGGCGGCCCGAGGTGGGGTGGGGCTCAAGGACGCACCCCCGGGCCTGGCGCGCCAACCTCGCCCCTCCCGCTCCCCCTTCCCTTCCGGCTCAGCCTGCTGGCCCAGACGTGACCCCCGCGCAAGGTGTTGGGCTGAGCGCAGCCAGGGCGCGCGTGATTAATGGCCCCGAGGTCCGGGGCAGCTCAGGAACGAGCCCCTTCTTGGCTCGGCCAGTGTGTAAAGGTATCCGGGAGGAGAGCCAGGCCATGGCAGTGGGGGCCCCGGGGACCGCGGCGGCGGCGGCGGAGGAGGTGAAGGAGGAAGAGAAGTAGGTGACGCGGACCGGACCGGACCGGAGAGGCTTATCTCCTCTGGCCCCGGGGTTGGCACCTCCGCCGGTCCCCCGCGCCAGCAAAGTTTGAAGCCACAGGCGCCGCGCTGCGCCGCGCGCCGGTCCCTCCCCGTGCAGTTCCCTCGGCGGGGTCTGTGCTGCCGCCGCTGCCAGGGCAGGACAAAGGCTCATTAACACGTGATGGGACCGCGCTTCATAAATGGGACCGGAGCGAGAGGGAGCCAGAGACAGAGCGCGAGCGGAGGGAGAGGCAGGGACCGCGCGAGCTGGGCTAGGCGACCGGCGCCCGGGCTGGCGGAAACGGGCGGCCCCACGCCGGGCCAGGCGGGGCGAGCGGGAGGACCCAGTGAGGAGCCCCGGGAAGGGGCGAGGCTCGCGGGCAGAGGGGGCGCCAGTCCGGATCGCTGTCGAGGGCGGGCGCTGGAGGCAGGGGACGCCGGCGCGCGCGCTGCGCGGACCGACTGACTTACTGACCGACAGACGGAGGCACACCCCGCTCCACCCCACCCTGCCTCGCCCGCATCCCCGCGCCGGCGCCGCCTCCCTCTCGCTACTCTCTCGGCCACCCCTTCCTTCTCCACTTCTTTTCCGCCTCCGCCTCTTCTGGGCTCCCGCGGCGCCAGTGCCTTTCCCTGGCCCGGGCGGGGCGCCTCGGCTCCCTGCAGAGCTCTCCGTACAGTCAGGGGGCACGTTTCGTTCTAGCAGAGAAGCAGCCCCTGCGCCGGGTGAGAGGTGCCAAGGGAGCTTCTCCCCCGAGGACCGGGGGATGCGAAGGGTAAGATCCTGCAGAGTTGCGTTTGTAAGTACCTCTTCCGCCTCCCGCCCCCTCGGATGCTGACCAGTGTGGTCCCTAAGTGTCCTTCGTGGAGTTCTTATTCCGTGTGAGCGAATTGTGCATCGGTGTTTACTAAGCTGTATAGCTCCAGCCTGTTAACTGTGGTCTGTGCTACTTCTGGAGGTTTCTGCCATTTACTAGTTATTGACTATGTGTGCACCTGGCTCTCTGGATGCGATGATGTCTGTTTGTGGAAAATGTGTAATTGTGCATGTTTGAAAAACGAGAGCTTGAGTTGATGCTTAATGCCTATAAACCATATCAGCAACTAAGTCTTCCCGGAGAAATACCTCGATCTCTGCATTAAACCTAGAAACTGTCTAAAGTCTAATATTAAATGCCAGATAAAGAAAGGTATGTCAAATAGTAAACTTTTGGATATAGAAAAATATAGCTACAAGATGCACTCCTCATTGAGGAAAATTAAATGAGCATTTAACTAACATCTAAATTTGAATGATGATGGAACCATTTTAACTAAGAACTAGCCATTAGATTAAAAAAAAGTTGGGGTTGTGTTTTTAAAAGATCTTTCTTGCTAAGGCTCACAATCACAAATGGATCAGCTCCTGAATGAAAATGTGTTTGCTGTGACAAACGTGAGAAACTGTCATTTGGTCATTTGAAAGTTTAAAAGCCACATGCCTGTTTCTAACATTAGTTTTCAGTTGAACAGATTTAATTAACAGAAAAAATTTAGTCACCTATTAATCATGTTGTCTCTCATCTTTTTAATTTTCCTTCAAATAAGTGCTATTCTTGCTTTTGTTGTTGCTTTCTTGGTGTGTTAAGCATCCTCCAGTAAGAGATTAGAACAGTAAGATTCTAAAGGTGTTGAAATATATCTCAGTGGGTCCCGTAACTTCTCATTTTTATTACCAAGTTAATATGTTTTGAACAATGGGAGTAATACAGTTTCTTAGGGGAAACTCAGTGGACATTGAGTATCAGTGGGTGACCACTGCCATCAATCTGTTTTGCAGAATATTGAGAAGCCCAGAGCAGCCAACCTTTAAGATTCCCACAGGACTTTATCTGATTTAAAGTGTTGCTTTTCTAATCCCACCCTACTGACAGTTTGCAAGGGAAGATATACTGATTGATTTTTCTCTGTCCCCCCTTTTTTTTCCTTCCTGGTACTCCTCCCCCCTCCCCCGCTCTCTAACTCAGTTAAGAGCAATTTTATCCAAATAAAAGGCTACGTATAGCTTCTTAAGTGAGACAGATTATTTTCTGATTATCCATACATGAGCAGAATCCCCACACCTCCAGAATTTTAAACATTGCCTACAGCAGGCAGTTATTGTAGACACAAGAGCAGTTACCACAGTTGGGCAGGAAGCTTGGACATGGTTTTTAAAAACTAATCCATTTTAGGATATCAAGAGAACTTATTGTAAACAGACTCTTTTTGTTCCAAAGATGTCTCCCACTCCAGGCAAGGAGCAGTCATGGCTGAGGTATGTATCAGGTATCTGATGGGGAGAGGTCTCATTGTGTTCCTAAGTCTCCACGGGGGTACAGTGCTGCCACAGGGGGGTATGCTCAGTTCTGACCTTTCAAAAATAAAATTACTATGCTCGCATACTCACTGTCAGGAAGGCAAATTATATTCATGACCCTCCCCCACTTTCAATAGGTAGCATCAGTATATGTGCATATAAAAGGAATGTTATACCCTGTCCCTTAAATAAGCCATAAGCCATAGGTGATATTATTTAATTTGACACATGAAGTTTCACATTCTGGTGAAAATCCGATCTCACGTTGGAGTAGTGCTTGGCTTTGTTTGTTATCCACTGTTTTCTGTCTTTTTCTGTTACCCTTTTCCCAGTGGACTGCATGCCTCCCTGTCTCGCCTGTGAGATTGTTCTCTAATAAGCCTAGCTGCAGGATCAGTGTGTTCTTTCTGGCATTTCAAAATGTTAAAATAGTGAAATTCTTAAATGTTACCAAGACGAAATTGCTGGGAATGAGATCCTCCAGAAGAATCACTATATTTGTGGCATATTACAGTCTCTTCCAAAAGAAAACTCCTCGGGTCGGTTTACCTATTTTCTCAAGGCAGAAGCAGCCCCGTTGATTGTGTTGATAAGTGTTTAGTATGCAGTGTCAGCTTATTAATTACTAACGCAAAGCCGGAAAAACTCTTTCAAAACAATGGCACGACATTTTTCTTTGCTTTGACTCCAAGTTAAGATTAACCGCCAGGAAATTTAGACAGACTCCTTGATTGCCTTGCACATTAGTCTGTGGAATTAGAATCGGAATACTTGGCTGTATAAGAATAAACTATTATGAAATGGAACTTACAATAGCAGTTTATAGTGCACCACGCTTACCAAATGTTTCTCCCCAGAAAAAAACAGTTGGCCTAATAAGAAGAGGGATTATTTCCCATAATTAGCTCTCCAGGAATGCTGCGAAAAAGAGTAATACATTGAATTTGGAAATACCTAACAACACGGTGAATAAAACGAGATTTGGTTATAGCGTCTTGAATTTGGTTAGAAGATGGAGCCTGTCTGTTACTTTGCTGCCTGGCCTTCTTGGGGTAATTACGTTAGCTCAGTTGCATAAAGCACAAAGATGAGAGCTTTCAGTCCTGCAAAAAGGGGATGCCGTGTCTCCACCAGTGTGAGTCTCTCTCTTAATTTTGTAGTCATCATTTTCTAATTGAACTAACAAATTAGAGTGAAACCAGCCTTTGGGTTTAAATTATTTATAATTCTGCCTTTGACTCTTGAAATGACCTGGGCCCAACATTGTTTGAAAAACTATGCCAGGGCCAGATCTGTATATTGCATATCTATATTTTGAGGGGCTGAAAGCTCTGCTGATTTTTCATATTTTGACTGAAGTTTGGTCGAGAAGTTCAATAAGAGGAAATCAAAACCAATGGATGTATTTCGTGTTGGCAAAATTTTAACTTCATATTTCTCCCCGCTGAATCTCCATCTCTTTCCTCATCCTGTTCTCATGATACTGTTAACTTTATATTATAACTGCCCAATTGCTGTTTTTGAGGGATTGGAGGATTCAACACTTTGTAACTGAACTGCTATTTAATGTTTTGATAAACATTTAATTCACTGAATTCACAGTAGATTGGGTTCACTTCATTACATATTACAGATCAAATCAGATTTCTCCCAAACATTTTCTGGACTAAAAGAAACAATAAATGTCACCCAGAATATATATATATAACATTAAGTTATCTACTGCATGATCTGAGATGACTAGAATGTATAAATACGCTTTTATACAGATATATGAACAAACTTTTCCATAAATTATATCAAGACTGAAATAAAAATTGAGACATGTTGCCTTTATATGTTTGAACATATGATTGAGATTTTAAATAAATACTACAGTTGAGGGGAAGTGTCCAAATTCATGGCCACTATGCAGACACACATGGAATACTCAAGGCAAAAGGAAGTATCCACCTGGAATCAGAACAAGACTATGCTTATTTTCCAGGATAGTGGAAATCTGTTCTAGTCTCGTGTGTTCTAAGAATCTTGCAAAGAGGCCAGGTTGGGCATAACCACCTTCGATGACAGTTTTTCTCATAAACACTGATTGATATGTTTAACGCAGTTTTTGCTGGTCTTGATAATTGTTTATTAACTCAGGAAAGAAACTTGAAAGTTGGCAGAAGATACGCAAGGCTATTACTGTATCACAAGATGCATATGAACATAGTTTCCTTTGTTGGATATACCACATTATAATACTGTCAGAAGTAAGTTAAAACTATAGGAAATTTGTGAGGAGGAAAAGGGAAGACTGTTTCAGTGGTTTTTCCAGTGCTTCTCTTGGTACTCTTCAAATGGTTTGAGGCTAGATGAACTTCTGTCTCCAACAGGTCTGCATGGATAATAGGTATGTTAATGACATATCAGTAATCGGAGGTCAAAGCCATTACAGAAAGTAATCAGTGTGATTACCTCTCATTCTTACCATAAAATATTTACTAAAAATCTTTCCTGGGTTATATTTCTTCACTGAACATGATGCCTCTTGGAAAGTAAAGTCCATTTCGTTACAACCGTTGTCCTAGGGCAGCTGCAGTGACAAACATGTTCTTGGTCTAGTTTTCATTGATATTTTCGCGATTTTTGAAATACTTTCCATATAGGTATATAACTTTGGGCTAGCCTCTAATTTAAAAGTTTCATTTGGACAGGTTAATTTATAACTTAGTACGGAATTCTGAGATCCAGAGTTGTGTTCATACGGGTTTTTGAGGAACGAGTTGATTACTAACCAAATCTGAGCAAATGGGCCTGGCACAGTTATAGCAGTCGTTCCAAAATACCGTGAATTCTGTTTTAGCCCCAGCTGGAGAAGTGTTCACACCTGCACTGCAGGAAAGCTTTCAAGGTTTGGCTTTACTTGTTTGTTTGTTTGTATTTTTCTTCTCTTATTGAACGTGTGAGTTGAGATTGGTCAGATGGGAATCGATGTCTTTTAGCCAACTCTTTTTTTTAACCCCTTGTGCTATTGTTGCACTATAGTTTGTATTTTTGAATAAGCTTCTTAAAGTAAATTTGGCATTTGTGACTGCAATGAGGGTTTTAAGTTCCCTTTCTCCTCACACAGATGGCAAATCATTTTTCCCTAGAGTACAATATTTTATTATCTAATGTCTTGTTTTTCCACTTTGATTTGGATTCTTGATTGTTTAGAGTTTGGATATGTTGAATAGAAATTCGTTATCTTTGACTTGATACCTTACCACCATGATCAACTCTGAATAGCATTTAAAAAATGTTTTTTTAACTTCAGGAGATAAAGTGCAGGAGAGTTTCCAAAATTCGACAGTGTAACATCTATTTTTTTAATCCCCACTGGCAAATTCCATGCTTTTGCTTTTTAAAGAAAAGCAGAAGCATTTTTCAAAGATGTGCCAGGCAATCTGTTGTGGTAGTTGAATATACTGGCAAGTGCTTTCACAAACTGTGTATGTCAGTAGTATATTTAAATATAATTAAAATAAAATATAATTAGGGAATAATGTTCAAAGTTTATGTTGAAATGAAAGGGTTCCCCTCATTCCTTTATCATTTCTTTACCTGTTTCTTAGACCATATATTTAAAGAAGAAAATTGGAGTCAATATGAGTTCTATAAATTAAGTTCTAAGGAGTTATACACTTAAATTGGTGATAAATTCCAGTATGCTGTCTTTAAAAACAAATTTCTACTTTCACACATGGACATTTGTACTAGGAAATTTTATAACATTGATTTCTGTTGGCCAAGCAGTTAAAAAAGATGTTTTTAATATAGCAAAGTGAACCAATATCATGGGGAGTATGCCTTTGTTATTCTTGTTTGCTTTTAATTCAGCTCTATTTAAAAATAAATCAACCTGACTTATTCTTTATAAGAGAGGCTTATTTTAATGCCACTGTGATCTGTGTGTTTTGGTTTATTCCAGCGTTGCTTCTTAAATGAACTGTATTTTCAACTCATTTTTAATGCATTATTACCAGAATTTGTAAATGTTTTCTCTAGCTTTTGTACAAGTTATGGTGAACAAGCAATATGCCTGTGGAGAAAAAGGGAAAAAACGTTAAAAGAAAAAGACTAAACGACTTAACACATAACCAAAGTAAGCAAAAGATTGTCCAAAGAAATCTGTATCTTTGCATCTGTGGAAATTTGACTTTTGAAAATGTACACCTGCCTTTGGAAATCGTATCTAAGTTCATACAAATAAAAAAGGGAAATCTTTGAATGATTTTAGTCCTCAGCTAAGGAAACTAATTATGAGTAATCTATGATCCATTTTTATTGATGAAATAATTAGAGAGGGAACAGTCTGCCCAGAGTCGTGTATTTAAGTGCTTTGGGATACATTTCAATATATTTATAACTTGTAGGTATTTTTGAAAGATACTTGCCAGCTATACGCAGTGTAAATTGCATAATTGCCAGGGTAACTCTGTAAGATAATTTGCAGTAGATTTGCATTACTTGGGCCTACTGCAACATTTCCAGTTTAGTTTGCCATTTCCTGGGTTCATCTCCTGTGATACATTATTTTATGGTTTTGAGAAAAGAAGAACAGAAACAGAAACATTTCCAGCTTAAAAAAATAATAGTCTGGGATGTTACTTTTACTTTTTTCTGTTCCTTTACACTCAGTAATCATGAGTTCCTTCACAATGGTATTGAAAGACTTGGTTAGCAATGCTGTAAAACTTTGCATAGACTTTGTACATAGAATTAAGAGAAAAGGGTGTGCAGTTTTAAATTTATGTCTGCATACTGGGTAAGTACATATTATGTCTTGAAGCCACTTTTCTTTGCTGATATAGACCAAAGGGAGAGCAAGTAAGTTTCCGGAAAAAGTGCAGAGAAGCCCGGGATTGTAGACTGGAAATCCTCGAGAGCTTCTCCACTCCTTATGCTCACTTTCAGGGCTAGACTACACTGTTCTATTCCAGCCAAATAAAAATTGCTTGATTTTAAAGATCTCCTGTGAGGGACCACTTCATCATGAGCAGTCTCCCTGGGCAATCCATTTCAGTGATCTAAAAACCTATACTCACGGAATAGTCTTTCTTCCTGTTTCATCTCATTTCTTCTTAAAGGTTAGTTCTCTTTTCCTCTCTCATCTAGTCTTTCTCACAGGTCTCTGTCATCTTTACCAGTGGTTCTAAAATTTTAGAGTATCTTAGAATCTCCTGGAGACCTTGTGAAAACACAGTTGTGCCCCAACCCAGGAACAGAGTTTCTGATTCTGGAGGTCTGAGGTCAGGCCTGAGACTGCCTTTCTCCTAAGTTCCCGGGGTATGCTGATGCTGCCGGTTGGAGAGCACCTTTTGAGAGCCACCAACCTAGAAAATGACCAACTCTGTGTGCACTTCCAAACCACCACGGACTTTTCAGACTGTTCTTTAAGAGGTGCACTGGAACATCTAGCCTGTGCTCAGCTATCTTATTTCCTAATTCTTTATCTTCACGCCACGTTTTCTGAATAGTTTCGGTTCCTCCATCCTGTTCAGGATATCATAATTGTATCACACAAACCCTGATTCAAGATCCAACTCTTGAACGGCTACAATAGAACTACCTCGTGCCTTCAATGGCATAAAAATTCTGTACTTGCATCCAATTTGTCACTGCATTTCCAAAGCATATTTTAAATCTTTACCAAATCCAAGTTCCTCTAGTTTGGTTTTTTACATTACTATTTGCATATTGAAAGCATATTTTTCTGTTTATATCTTGCATTGTTAGTACACACTGAAAATTTTTCAGTAAGGGAGGTGACCTTCAACTATAGTAGGTGATAGGTAAGTACCTAGTTTTTAAAATCATGTATAAAGGGAACCCTGAACTTACACAACAATAAAAACACTGAAAATTGTTCCAGGGAGTAAACGGTAGGAAGGAAGTGGAATTACCTAGAAACCTGTATCCTTACCTTGTATGAGTATTTGAACAAATATTAACTTCTTTTGTGAAATATTCCATTTTAGCCTCTGTAATAATAGAAAATAATTTTCCATTCTTTCTCGTCACAGAGTTATGACCTGTGTTGGTGATTTTGTATTTGAAAATTGGAAAGCCAAATGTTTCATAAAACAGAAATGAGTTGAGTTTGTTATTAGAATTGATTTTGGGCTCCTGAGACATTCCCTTCTTACTTTTGGCATCTCTTAGCATAAACATGTAATTTGTTTTCAGTATAACTACTTTTCTTTACTCACTCTTAATGACTTTCTTGAGGCAGAATTCCAAATACTCACAATTAATTTTTACCAATATATTAAATTTTCTCAACACCCTTTTGCCTCAGAAAAGCAATTAGAAATTTCATTTTTGTAGGCAATCGTAATAACCCATTTTAACCCTCCGTAGCATCTTTTCTTATTTATGTTGAAATTAATTCAGTTGTAAAATGCATAAAATGTTGCAGCAGGAGAAGAAGTCGCTCAACCAAAGCAAGAACTATGTCCATTAAATAGAGTAACAAATTGATTCCTGAGGGCTTATAAAAGCCACTCCATCTAGTGGTTGAACTTTCACATAACTTCTCATGACAAGTTGTTTTGAAAACACTTGCCCACGGAGAAACCCATTTGGGAAAGGTCAGTGCGTAAGAGCGTGCATTTGAGGGAAGGAAAAAGTCCAATATAGTCATAATTTCATATATTGTCTTTAAAGATCTATCAGGATTCAGATTCGTTCATGGTTTTGCATCTCAAAAAGATCTCTTTGTATACCGTTGTTATGTGGCAAAACATTGAGGTTCACAATACCCACCCAGGCTGCACAAGGATAGGAATAAAAAGTAAATACCTGTTCTTTGTCCGTACCTTCCACTTGCCATCAGTATAACTTCTGTGGGATACTGAGCTTGAAGATGCTGGGAGAAATAGTTGTTGATGCCTTTCATGTAAGTTTTATGTCTGGGCAGTTTTTTTCAGATGGATATTTGTATGAGACCAAGACTCAGGTTTACTTCCCTAATGATCAGCTGGCTTTATCCACAGTTAAAAGTCATTCTGTTAGGATAGCTCTGCCCTATTGCTGATGGACACCAGTGTTCATTTAGTAAACAAGTATTAAGTACCTACCCTGTGTGAGGCGCTGTGCCAGGCAGAGGACATACAAGACCATGTAAGATAGGTCCCTACTCTCTAGGTGTTCATGATCTGAAGGGTTTAGACACAAGAATGACAGCATTGCCCATCATCTCTCCAGGGAGAAAACCTGAAAGCCCACGTAGGAAGGGGATTTACCCAAGCCAATACAATTTGATGATGAATATCATGTGCCTATTACATGTATTCATTTCCTACTGGATTCTTCCTTCCACAGAAGGGGAAGGGCTGATGAGTGGGCTTTGTTTGATGGGTTGGTTGGGATGGAGAATCATTTCCTTTGCTTCCTTGACCCATATCCCTCACCCAGGTAGGAAACAAGGATATATAATGTCTGCAGCACTCAACGCGGAGCACGCGCCCAATAAAAACGTGTTACCCAAAGCACGTAAGGGGCCTGTGACTTAATCGCCATCTGCCATGTTGCTGTAGTCACACAGCTCTGTGCTCTTCAGGCACCAAGAGCTGGTCATCAACACTCCCTTGTTGGAGCCCTACTAAGGTTTACTTGGTTTATTCTGCCTTGATCCCAGGCAGGATCTTGGGAACTAGCCACAGAGAAGTACCCTACCTCCAGGCCTAAGAAGACCACACTGCTCGTGGTGGGGAGTTGGGTGATTTCAGCTGAGTTCGAATTTCTCCGTATGGGGAATGGGTGTTTCAAGCTTTTGTCTAGTAATCACCATTATGCCTCATTCAGACCTAAAGAAAGCACCCCCTCCATTCCTCACTGGTGTTGTGGCGACTGTCATGACCGTCTGCAATCCTTACAATTGATGCTGGAAGAAAAAAAAAAATCTGTGTAATTTTTTTAAATAGTGGCAAAGACAAGTTAGACTTTATTTATCATTTGCCGACAGACACTGCAAATAAGGTGCTAATCCAGGGCTAGGATTTATAGCTTACAGTTAATTGTCATACTTTGTCCCTGAAGACTATGGGACAAGGATGATTTGCAAGTACTCTAGGCAATCTTTTTACTGTCAACAGATTATTCCTTCAGATTTTAGTTGTTCATTGTGTAAAATTATTACATACTATTGATTACCTCCTCTTTCAAAATCAATTCTTTCCCCTTCCTTAGAAACGGTAAAAAGAGTGTCATTAAATGGTTCTTGGGCCTTGAAGTTAAGAGCAGGGAAGCTGAGTTATGCAGACCTGGGTTGAAGTTCCAACTCCATCCTCTTTTGGTGGAAACCTTGGGCAAAGCATTTTACCTCTCTAAGCCTCAGTTTTCTTGAATGTAGGATGGGGTTTGTAATGGCACCTAATTCATGTAAAGATGAAATAAAAATAATACATATCCTTAGCATGATGCCCAGCACAAAACATAGAGATCTTTTTTATTGAAATTATTTGGGTGTTGGAATGTTCTCTGTTGTGCATTTAACCACCCAGATCACCCAGTCACTCTGAGATTTGAACCTGGGGAAACAAGACTTGGTTTTCAGTTGGGCTTCATTTGTCTGTTCATGGATTCAAAAAGAATATACTTTTTTGTTGCAAGATGAATGAAGAAACGTAGAAGTATGCTGCACCAAAGGCCAACATGCAGCACACTTTAAACCATCGCTGTCCTTGGCGATGAGCTGTAAAAATAAGCTACCTTCTGGGTTCCACGTATTGCTTTTGGCCTTTATTGATCACACCTCACATGCAAGATAAAGACAGCCTTAGGGAGTATTTTTACGTGGACCAGGGCTTCTGTGGAACTGAAAACTTTGCAAATTCTATTTTAAGGGAAAGCCGCTCCATTTATGCTCTTTACAGATTCTACAGAAACAGTATCTCCTCCACCCCCATCCCACCCCCCAAAAAGCAAGGGCACCTGGTAGGAGGAAACATCAAAACAGCAGAGCAAAATTAAGTGGGTAATGAAATTGGTTATAAAAGTCAACAAGTCTAACAAATCACTTTATTTATCTCATTAATTTGCCTTTGTGATAGGCTTTCCTTGTAGTAGCATCACCTAATAGTGCTTAATCTGATGTAGTTCAAAGGCATCATTTCTTGAGCCTTAAAATTCTTTATGTTTTAACAAGCCTTTAAATGTTAAATAATTAGGCATACTTCAGGTTAAATTAGACCAGAAATATAGCCTTCTAAGTGTCCTAATGTCTGTTTAGTTCACATTAATTGATATATTTTTATGAAAAATCTAACACTTTGTTAGTAAGAATAGACCAGAGAAAAGGGTGCATTTCATAACTTAAGCTGTATGTACATTACAAAGTAGAAGAATAATAGCAAAGGCTTTCAAAATCAACCAAGCATGACCAGCATAATGGAATTTTCTTTTATGTATGGGAAAGAGAGCAAGCATTATCAACAAGAAAGAAGGATTATGTGTGTTTGCCTGTATTATCAGGATTATTAAGTCAGTCTTTGATTTCATCATGGAAGATGATGCAGTAAGTGACCAGACTACTTGAATAATTCCAAACCTCGACTGGTTAGGTAAGAGTTCGAAAAGACTCGGTTGCCTGCTCAACTTTAGCAGAAGCATCCTTCATCGATGTTGGCAATGTTGGCCCGTGAGATCTGGCTTGTATATTAAGGACATGCCTTAGACATAATGCAGTTATGAGTCAACTACAGTTTTCCCTACTAACGTTAGAGAAATACATTAGCAAGTTATTTTTCTTGATCAATTTAACAGAAACCAGACTTGTTCCCAGAAATGAATGGAAAATAACAAACAAATATATCCACTGGCACCTTCTTTCTCTTGAACCATTCACAAGGCTCTTTTATAAGGTTAGCCAAGCAGAGCAATGCAGAACCAGCAAACGAAAACAACACGATTAATAAAAGGCCTGGGACTCCTGCATTTGATATCCTGGACGCCTATCAATCTAGACAAAATTAGCTCGGCACTGTCTCCTTAAAGCATTTGTAAATTTAGAACACTAGAGAAGGAGCCTGGTGGGCTGACACAGTCTGTGATTATATGGGGAACACCAGTGCTTCTGGTGCTTCTGGAAGGTTTTCTGCCTTCCGGGCCATGACATCCTGCGGGAAGCAAGTACTATCCCCTGCCTGTTCCCTGGGAGATGCTGCAAAGATTTTGATTCCAGAATCAAAAATGACAAATATCTAAATTATTGAAATGTCTCTCTCAAACAAAGAATGTCTTTGGTGGGGTAAGGAAGACTAAAATACCCTGCTATTGAAGTCACAAAGAGAAAGATAAATATATGATATCACCTATATGTGGAATCTAAAATATACAAAAGAACTTATTTACAAAACAGAAACAGACTCACAGGAGCAGAAAACAAACTTATGGTTACCAGAGGGATAGGGGGTGTGGGAGGGATAAGTCAGGAGTTTGGGATTAGCAGATACAAACTACTATTATATAAAATAAACAACCAAGTCCTACTGTATAGCGCAGGGAACTATATTCAATATTCTGTAATAAGCCATAATGGAAACGAATAAGAAAAAATTATATATATATATATATGAATCGCTTTGTGGTACACCAGAAACTAACACAACTAGACTTGAACAACAACAACAAAAGAATCCTGCTATTAAATTACACTGGTATAGCAATGACTCTATTTGAAGTCCTGTCTGAGAACGTACTCCATACTCACCCTAATCAGAACATGGACACTTTATACCCTTAATGGGTATAGAAACAAATATATGGACTCTGGGTGGACTTTAAAAACAAAAACAAAAACAAAACTCCATGCTGCTACCAAACCATAAAAATTTCTTGATGATACTAAAACCTGGTAGTTGACATATATGTTTGGAGGGGTGTGTGCAGAAGCAGGTGTGCACAGAGAGAGATGGGTAAAAAGAACAAGTGATGTTAATCTAAAAAAACTGAAGTTTTAAAAAAATAATAGGTTCAACGTATTACAATATTTTTATTGTTATTACTATGAAGGTGCGATTTAGAGCCCAAATTGTTAGAGTTGTTTATATTTTTAAAAGCAGAATTCTAGGAAGATCCCCTTAAATGTCATTCAATCATTCTTTTACTATAATGCTAATAAAAAACCAACTGCTTCTTTAATAGGTGCATCTACGCTTCTCGCTGGAAGTTTCCAATTATGATTTTCCCAGTAGCAGACAAAAACAAAATTAAAGACAGCTGCATCCCCCAAAGCCTCAACTATATTACTAATGAACTCTCCAAGAAAACTCTCAATGCAAAAAAAATTATCAGGTGGAAATTGCTGTAATAATCCAAATGTAGAAATAAAGGAAAGAATTATTGAAATGCAGAGAACAGTCTTCCTGCCATGATCCCATTAATTGTTAAAGTAGCCTGTGCACAGTGGTATTTTGACATTACTAAGATCCTTGAACTGCACAAAATCTATGTACATTTTTTAACTGTATTTTTTAATTAAAGTTGGCTTGTATTGGGCAGAAATTACTGTGTATTTCATAACCACACCATGCCCTGGCTCAGGTTTTAACAAGTAGTTTGTTTTAATGAAACTGCTTGGTCACATTAAAATGGGAAATTGTGATCACATATGTGGTGATCTTAATATAGAGTCAATCACAGGCACACGTTTTGCATTACTGAAATAAGATCTGTGATCCTTTGTCTTTACTGAAGAAGCTTTATAGCTCTTCCAAATACTAAAATTTTCGCTCTTGAGGACATGCCAGTAGGCAGATTTACCTAGATGGGCTGGGATAGGAAAGAGGGATTTATTTGGTGGGAGGTAGTCTTAATTACTATTGGCAAAATGCCTTAATTCGCGCTGGTAAGAAGCTGGAAGACTTGAATAAACTATAAGATGCAAGATGGCTTTATACTACTGTTAATCCTTAAAACATGGCATAAAGTCCAAATGCAGAAACTCTGGAGTCTGAGAGACAAGGGTTCAGCTACATATTCTGGACGATTTATTTAAAATCTAATGGTCTCCATTTCCTTATCTGTGAAATGGGGATTATAAATAAGCACCTGATAGAGTTGTCATGGCAATTTAATGATAGAATGCATGCAAAGTCTCTCAAATACCTAGAATGTAATAGACATTCAATAAAGTTTCCTTCTCCCTCACCCATGTGTAATATCTTCTATTTCCTTCATGTTTTAAGTGCTGAGACAAAAATTAAAATTTAATTAGCATCCTATGATCTAATTAAGGCAATGAGTTATCTTGAAGTGTAATTAATAATATATGGCAAAGAGCCTTTATACTAAGTAATGATAATAATTAATATTTATTGAAGACTTAAATTTTGTGCCAGGTACCAAGTTAAGTACTTTACATGCACTTTTTTTTCATTTAATTTTCAGAACAGTTCTATGGTTGAGGCATCCGCCTTCTCCTCCTCCTCCTTCTCCTCCCCATTTTACAGGTGAAATACTGAGTCTTAGAAAGATTAACTACTTACCTAAATACAGATCTGACACTAATCTGGGTTTGCTAACTCCTGATTCAGCATTCTCTCCATTACTAGTGCTTTGACTTTTTGGAATCAGTAGGGGGGAAGAAGGTAGTAGCATCCCTGCCTTAGGTTAGGGAGAAGATGTATCATAAAGGTTAAAAGCAGCTCCAGGCCTACAGTGTCCAATATGGTAGCCACTAGCCACATGTGGCTATTATGCACTTGAAGTGTGGCTGTTTCCACATGTTGAAGCAATAATATTTCGGATGCATTGGGTTAAATGAAATATATTATTAAAATTAATTTCAACTTTTACCTTTTCCTTTTTACCTAGATACTGGAAACTTTAAAGTTGCATATATGGCTTGCATTTCATTTTTATTGGGCAGCGCTGCTCTAGAACCAAACATCTGAGTTCATTCTGGCTCTGCCACCTATAGCCCTGTGAATGGCAAATTACTTATCCTCTAAGTGCCTTTCATCTGTAGGGTGGGTTTAATGATGGCATCTACCACACAGGGTTCCTGTGAAAATCAACAATTTGATATACATCAGAGGCTTAGAGCACCACCCACACATAATAGGCTCTGCATAAGTGCTTCAGAAGGGAAAATCAGCAAGGTTTACCTGATCGTAGAGGCCAAGAAGGAGGGGAATCCAGGGTAAGTCCGGGGTGTGAGCGTGGACAACTTGAAAGATCATTCACAATACTGTAAGAAATGTGAAAAACGACATGGCCACATTATTTGTAATAGCAAGAGATGATAAATAACCCAAACCTGCATCTGTAGGAGGCTGGTCACATTCATCTAAGAGATACCTAAGGCAGCTACTAAATGAGAAGGGAGGTTTTGTGTACTGATGTGGAACTGCCTTCATGTATGCTTTTAGGTGGAAAAGCAAGGTGCAGAACAGTGTGTATATTAGTGTTAAAAAGAAAATGGAGAGTGACTAAATGCACACATATTTGCTTGAATATACATTGGAATATCTCTGGAAGGAGTAATAAGAAATTTCTTGCCTCTGAGGAAGAAAACTGATCAGAATGGGAGAGATCTGCTGTATATCCTTCTGTACATGTTGAATTGCACGAATGGTATATATGCATATAAATAATCAAAATGTCAAATAAATTAGTATTTAATTGGCAGTGTGAAGGGTGAATTAGTAACTCGAGAGAAGGTGACTTATGGGATGCAGGTCATGGACTGGCTCCCAGTAGCTACTTGAAAATATTGGGCTCAAGCTTTGGTCTTCAGGCCAAATGTCCATTGAATTAATTACCCTTCTCTCTTTTAATTTTAAGAAAAGGCAAATATGTATTATTAAAGGACTACTTTAACCCATCAGTTAATAAAATTCAACTGCCACTTTATTAGGTTCATGGGGACGTTTCTAAGGGATCCCAGCCTTCCCTGCCACCCTCTTTTGCTATCATGTTATCAGGCCAATGAGTCACATGAGAAAAAAAAAAGACACCGTTCCTGTGCTTGGAAACCACATTCTAGCTATGGGAATAAACATGTAAACTCATGATTAAATGCTAGGGTGAGGCTCATCATAGAGGAGAAAAATTGGTGGGAAGGGCACGTCAAGGAGGTCTCAGAAATGGCTTTAGGCCTTGGAAGCTAAATTCAATAGAGAGCTTGGAAATGAATGTTTCAGACGGGGGGAGTTGGGTAAAGGGAGAGGAAGAAGGGATGCAAAGATGATTCAAGGAGCAGAGAGTCATCTCCTGGGCCGATAAGCTCTGTGTTTAAGCATGGGTGGGCATTGAGAATCAAAGTAAGATTTGAGGAGATGCTGGGACCATTAGCAGCTCTCACAGATTGTGGCTGTCTTCTGTTTCCCTTCTATTACATGAAAACTTTTGTATGTAAATGGTGGTGTTTCACGAATGTAAGTTTGCACAAAGAGCAAGGCTGACCCAGGAGAGTCGAAGCCAATGGTGGGGTGCATGTAGGACATCTCCTGGAAGAGCCGAGGATGTGAGAAAGGATGTAACAGACACTGGGGAGAGATGTTTATAACCAGGGAAGCATCCTGGCTGTCGGACTTTGGTCTTTCATTTCTGCATCCTTTATTTCTGCATCCTCGGCAACTGGCCTGGGACACTTCGCTGGGCTTGCCAGGCTCTCGGGGCTCACTGGGTGTCTGTATGGTTGGTGCCCTCGTATTCCTGCCTCTGGTTAAGCAGTTCCCAGCCCCTATGAGAACGCAGGAGGGTGTGCAGAAGTGGCTCAAGAACCCTGACTAAGGGAAGAAGCTGTGATTTCCTGAGTGATGACAGAAGTTACCCATGCAGGTTTCAGGGCCTTTGGTCTGGTGTCAGTAGAGGCCACACCGATCTTGCAAAAGGGCTACGGGGCCATGAAGGGGCGCAGGGGGCCCTCCTGGCTTACTTGTACTTGCTTTGTTCACCATCTGGTAAAACGTTGCCGATATTCTTTTTCATCTCTGTCCAGCCAAAGTTGCCTGTGCCATGTGGCTTGTTCCACGAGTCTTTAGGCTAGGTAACCAATAACTCCATCTAAGTAGAGCATTTTTTTTTTTTCTAGCACGAATGGATTGGGCAACTAGGCTAGATACTTTGATTCAAGCTACGTGCTTCTTTATTCCCATTATGATTGGGAGAATCCCTTCTCCACCTTGGATAGAAAAGGAATTTTTTTCCAATGTTGAAATACATATATTCAATCAACCATCTTCTTTAGGGCCCCCTTCTCTATGCCAGGCAATCCACTAAATGCTCTGAATACACATGAAGATAAACAATGCTCCTTCCTTCAGTGAGCTACCATCCAGTGGGTGAGTGGAAGGGGCAAAACCGACACAAACATAGAGAAATACCAATATGTTTAGTAAGTGCTGTGAGAGAACTCCATTTGGATATTCTAGGAGCCCCAAAGAGGGTACTTCGTCTGACCATGGGAGCAGGGGAACTAGAGGAGGTGATGACTTCAGGCTGAGGGGATGGAATTGACCAGGTCGAGGAAGGGAAAGGGTGTTCGATCAGAGCAGTCGGAGCAAAGGTACCAAGATGAAAAGCAATGGGTTTGGTGTGTTCGGGGAACTCTATCTGGTACAGCCCAAGTGGTAAGTCCAGGGGTGGTGAGAGGAGGGTTGGAGAGACAGGCAGGGGCTAGCTCCCCGCAGGAAGCCCTTTACTGGACTTCATCCCGTGGGGGTGGGGGTAGAGTTGGAGAGCTTCCTGCTGGGGGAGAAGAGAATGTGGAGCACAGAGAATGTGACAAGGGTCGGATCTGAAAGGCGTTCCGCTGGGCTGACCCGGGAAGCAAAGAAAAGGGCTGCCTGTGACAGTCTGGAGAGCATGGGTCCGAAAGGGAAACCTCGTGGACGAATTTGAACTCGGTCTCTCGGGCCAAGAGGTTGAAACATGGGAGTCACCTCCTCAGCCACATACTTTATGAGGACCACTGCAGCAGCTGTTTGGCAAGTGATCAAAAGGAGATACAGGTCCAGGGAAGCAGGAAAACCGGCCATGAGGCGGGTGCTCTGGCTCCAGGGAGCTGTGATGATGGCCTGGACTTAGAGGTGGCAGAATGTGGGAAGTTGGTCACATTTTGCACATTGTACCTATTCCAAGTTACTAAACAAACAGAACAAAAACCACATCATGACACTTAAGGTATTCATTACATTTTTTTCTATGCCTCCGTGTCCTGTCTCCACCCACACTAATTCTACATACTCCTGGCATAAACATTCTTTTCGGAGGGAAGCCTCCTTCAACGCCTCAGACTGGCAGCTCCCACAGCATCCTGTGTGTCCCTGATTATAGCTGTGACCACATTTTCTCGCACTTAAAGGGTCAGCTGCCTGTCTTCTCTGTTACACTGCACTTCTTGTGGTCAGGGACTCTTCCCTGCAACTGTTGTGTTCCTAGTGCGGAGTACAGTGCCTGACACATAATGGATACCCTATAATGTATTGAATTGATGAGTAAATGAATTATTAATTCAGGTAGATAGGACCTCTGTATTTTAGCAAGAGGATTCAGAACATTTTAATTGGGTCCAAGGTAATGACTATCCTTTCTCTGCTCCCTCCCCCCAGTCCTGTGTGATATGTTTAGGAATATCAAAAGGACAATTAGTAAATAAAATATTGGGTTTTGTGCTTTTAAAAATTATTGTAGCTATCACTCAGTACTTCTAATATGATTTATTTATGTATGTATTTATATTGAGGTAATTGACATCTGACACATGTTAGTTTTAGGTGTAAAATCATGATCTAGTATTTGTGTGCACTGTGGAATGACCACCACTGTAGGCCAACTTAGCATCCATCCCCACACAGAGTTACAAACCTTTTTTTCTTGTGATGAGAATTATTAAGACGTACTCTCTTAGCAATTTTCAAGTATGCAAAACAATATGATTGACTATAGTCACCATGCTGTACCTTACATTTCCATGACTTATTTTATTTTATTTTATGACTGGAAGTTGGTACCTCTTGACCCCTTTAACCCATTTCACCCACTCCACAACTCCCCTACCTGGATATCTGTTTCCTTCCCTGGGTTTGGGAAGTTTTCTTATTTCTTCAAATACATTTTCTTCTCTTTTCTTTCTCTCCGTTCCTCTGGGACCCCCATAGTGCAAATGGGATTCCACTCGATGTTGTCCCATAGGTTTCTTAAGCTAGCTTTCCTTTTTAAAGTTGGTTTGTTGGTTTGTTTGTTTGCTGTTCTGTTTAGGTGAGTTCCACGGTCCTGTGTTTTAGATCACTGACTCTCCTGCTCCATCCAATCTGCTATTGAATCCCTTTAGTGGATTTTTCAGTTCCATATTATTGCATTCTTAAGCTCTGTAACTTCTGTTTGATACTTTCCTCTATTTTTTATCTCTTTGTTGAATTTCTCACTGTGTTCATCCATTCTTCTTGGCAAGCATCTTTATGACCATTACTTTGAACTCTTTATCAGGTAAATTACTTATCTCCATTTCAAAGATGGCACTTGCCAGTGCCTCTGTTCCCTGAGATAGAGTCCCAAGGGCACCTGTTCCTCCAGCAGATCAGCAAATGAATCTCCTTCACATTTACTCCAGGTGCTTTTCAAATTACTGCTTTTGGCTGAGCCTCGGAGCAAGTGAATCTGCACGTGAGCCCTTTAAGGGCAGTATCTCAGTTCCCTACAGCCCTTTGGGTCTTTTGGATTTAAGCTCCGTTGGTTTTCAAAGCAGACATTTTGGGGGCTTGTCTCTCAGGTGCAGGTCCCAGGGGTTGGAGTGCCTAATGTGGGGGGCACACCCCTTGCTCCTCAGAGAGAAGCTCCAGATTCTGTGACATCCCTGCTGATTGCGGGTCACCAGGCCAGGTGTGGGGTCTTGGTGAGACCATGTCTCTGCCTCTCCCACCCGTCTTGATGTGACCCTTTTATCCTTTGTTGTGAAGTGCTGTTCAGCTAGTTTTTAGGTCTTTTTCAGAGGGAATTGTTCCATTTGTAACTGTAGACTAGGTATGCCTGCGGGAGGAGGTGAGTTCGGGGCTTCCTACACTGCCATCTTGGACTGCCCTTGGTATTTCTAATATTTTTTTTATAAGCTAAAGACCCTAATAGCCACATTTTGAACAAACATTTCTAAATAGTAAATCCAGTTCTATGGCTGTTTATTTTCAAACAGAACCAAATTACTTAGCTTAGAATTGAAGAGCCCTTAAAATTTTGCCCCCTTCTCAGTCCTTATTTCCAGTGCCGTCCACTTGGAAAGCCTTGGATGCTCAAGCCTGTCTCCTGTCTTCCAGAGTGCCTGTGTCCCTTCACCACTCGTGGGGGATGCTATCAAGATGCACTGTCCATCATGTCACCCGTTTCCAGTGGTAAAGTTCTTGGTCTTCCCATGATCCTCAGGGCAAGTAAAACATTTTTCTTGGCTGGTGTAGACTTTCCAGAAGTTCATCTCAGCCATGGCTGAGTTCAAACATCTCCTGTGGGTGAGGAAACTTGGCTGACAGAGTCAGGTCTAGCACCTAGATCTTCTCACCAAGGCCAAGGGCTTCTTATAATTCTCAGCAGCCTCTTCCCCCTGCTTCGTACTCAACACATAGGCCACCCAACTCAACCTACTCAACCTCTGATTCCACACTGTCTCATTCTTTAGTTGTCATATGCTTGGCCTTACCTGTGTGACAAGGTGGGAAAGAGCAGAGATTGGGTGACATGGGGTTGCTTAGGACTTGGGAAGGGGATGGTGTGTGGTGGTGCATACAGCTCAGTGGTAGAGCGCCTGCTTAGCATGCATGAGGTAGGTCCTGGGTTCAATCCCCAGTACCGCCATTCAAATTTTTTAAAAAAAGGATCCGGTGTGTGTGTATGTGTGTGTGTTTGTGCGCACGCATGCACGTGCTAGTAGTAGAAGCCAGGTGGCAAACACTCCCTAACACAACTATGAAATGCATGCCCTGCCCAAGATACACTGCCTTCACTTGACCAGCAGACCATGGACATCCATGCAGGACACACACAATGACTTACGTCCAGAGGGCAAAAAAAAAAAAAAAGAAGAAAGAAACACATGTTTTTCGTATGTGCCACTACATCACCAACTTTGGGAAGCTCTTCTTTAAGAGACTCATTTTGTGGACTGAATCAGACAAGGATTTTACCTATATTCAGAGACAGGAATGAAATAACATAAGGGTACATATTTGGGATGTTTACAATAGTTCTTCAGGGTTTTTTGTTTGTGTGTTTTAATTCTCCTGGTTTTCTCACCATCCAGCTTATTTGTGTTCCCTCCTGTCAGGATTCCCTGCTGCGGGGCTCCTTCTCAGTCACTTTGAGTGCGGCCTAACCCAAGACAGAGGGTATGAAGTCGATCCTCGATGGCCTTGCAGATACCACCTTCCGCACCATCACCACGGACCTCCTCTATGTGGGCGCCAATGATATTCAGTACGAAGACATCAAAGGCGACATGGCCTCCAAATTAGGGTACTTCCCACAGAAATTTCCTTTAACTTCCTTTAGGGGAAGCCCCTTCCAAGAAAAGATGACTGCCGGCGACAACACCCAGTTAGTCCCCGCAGACCAGGTGAACATCACCGAATTCTACAACAAGTCTCTCTCGTCCTACAAAGAGAATGAGGAGAACATTCAGTGTGGGGAGAACTTCATGGACATGGAGTGCTTCATGATTCTCAACCCCAGCCAGCAGCTGGCCATCGCCGTGCTGTCCCTCACGCTGGGCACCTTCACGGTCCTGGAGAATCTGCTGGTGCTGTGCGTCATCCTGCACTCACGCAGCCTCCGCTGCCGGCCTTCCTACCACTTCATCGGTAGCCTGGCCGTCGCTGACCTCCTGGGCAGCGTCATCTTCGTCTACAGCTTCGTGGACTTCCATGTGTTCCACCGCAAAGACAGCCCCAACGTGTTTCTGTTCAAACTGGGCGGGGTCACGGCCTCCTTCACCGCCTCGGTAGGCAGCCTGTTCCTCACGGCCATAGACAGGTACATATCTATTCACAGGCCCCTGGCCTATAAGAGGATCGTCACCAGGCCCAAGGCCGTGGTGGCCTTTTGCCTGATGTGGACCATTGCAATCGTGATAGCTGTGCTGCCTCTCCTGGGCTGGAACTGCAAGAAACTGCAGTCCGTGTGCTCGGACATTTTCCCTCTCATCGATGAAACCTACCTGATGTTCTGGATCGGGGTGACCAGTGTGCTGCTGCTGTTCATCGTCTACGCCTACATGTACATTCTCTGGAAGGCTCACAGCCATGCCGTCCGCATGATCCAGCGCGGGACCCAGAAGAGCATCATCATCCACACATCAGAGGACGGCAAGGTGCAGGTGACCCGGCCGGACCAAGCCCGCATGGACATCAGGTTGGCCAAGACCCTGGTCCTGATCCTGGTGGTTCTGATCATCTGCTGGGGCCCTCTGCTCGCCATCATGGTGTACGATGTCTTTGGGAAGATGAACAAGCTCATTAAGACGGTGTTTGCCTTCTGTAGCATGCTCTGCCTGCTAAATTCTACCGTGAACCCCATCATCTACGCTCTGCGGAGCAAGGACCTGAGACATGCTTTCCGGAGCATGTTCCCCTCATGTGAAGGCACCGCGCAGCCTCTCGACAACAGCATGGGGGACTCAGACTGCCTGCACAAACACGCCAACAATGCAGCCAGCGTCCACAGGGCGGCAGAGAGCTGCATCAAGAGCACGGTCAAGATCGCCAAGGTGACCATGTCTGTCTCCACGGACACGTCCGCTGAGGCGCTGTGAGCCTGCCGCCTTCCTGGCAGCGCAGGAAAACAAATTCTTCTTCTCCTTCTTCTTCTTTTTCTTTTTAAAGCTCAAAATCTGGATGAGTCTGTCGTCTCATTGGTTATACTTTTTTAAGTTTACCATGCTCAGTGCAAAGGTGATTATCACTGTCATCAGCTCTCAGTTCTCTAACGGTTCAATAGTGTAGTCCTAAAACTCAGTTCTCCAGGGATTTACAGTGAAGAAAGCCTGTTGTTTAAAGGACTGGAAGGAAGGTCCTTCAAAGTCTCAATGAAATAGGAGAGAAAGCTTTGGGTACACAGTTTGAAGCCTAAGTACCCATAGAAAAAGGCCATCAAATTTGTAATGCCTTTGTAACCACAACTTTTCTTATCATGTGAAATGTATTTGTCTGGAAGTATCAGAGATGTCCACTTTTACAGCAGTTCTAGTACTATAGTAGAGAGATTTTGTAAAATGTATTGTGTCCTGTGAGATGTGTATCAGTGTTCTACTCTGTGTTATTTATATCTGTCTAGTTCAGCAGAACTGAAAGGTGGACTCCGATGAGAACAATGGAACATAAGTAGTGGATATATGCCAATGGGACCACTTTTTAAAACAATTATTGCCCACGATGTAACTTTAGAAACCTTAATATTTTTTCAAATATCTCTCTTTAAATTTGACATCGAAGTAACCATAAAGGTTTATTTTTCTGTTAATGCAACAAGAAGAATTTGAAAGTCTTGAGCAGAATTCATTGACACAAATTTATTAGTCCTGCATTTTCATATGAGGACAATGTATTATCTTCTGGACTATAGCTGTTCTGTTGAGTGATGGATTACAATCAGAACAGAAGAGAGACGGCATATTGACTTTTGGCTGGCACCTCTGACTTTCTTTAGTCTTTAGCTATTACTGGACCTCTTAAGACAGCATGTGTCAATCTTAATGTATGTTGTTATCACTGTGCAGTCGCTGTTTACTTGAAGAGTATTGCATTCCTTTAGTCCAGGTTTAAGTAAATTTCATGCCTGGGTGGCCAAACAACAGTCTTCATTTTTTTTCTTAATTGAGAAGAAGTATTGTCTGGATCAGTAAAATTATATTGTGTGTGAGTGTGAATATAAATATGTGTATGTTTGTGTTTCTATCCTGTGACTGTTCTAAAGTGATGTCATAAAGTGAGCAAACTGTGACCACGTGTAAACTGTACCATTGCTGCACTCTGGCCCATGGATTCAGTTTCTAAAATTGAGTTCTTCCGGAAATCTTGTTGATAAAAATACTGACCATAAACCTTCAGAACCCTCCCCTTTTGAGACTGCCTCCAGTGATTACTAAACTGACCTTTAGGTATTTCATAAGAGCAGTGTTTAGCAAGGAATCATTAATCATGAACATTCAAGTTCAGGTCTGTATTTACAGTGTTCATGTCAGAAAATGGGAGTGTTTTGGTTTCTGAGCACCTAATATCGATCAAGTCCATGGAGATGTAAGTCATTATAAGGGAAGTGGTTCTAAAAAACCCCCAGTGGTAACATTTTAGTTGCAGGTGTAGGCAGTGTGATTCCAGTGTAAGTAGCACTAGACACAGTTCGCTGCAGTAGGACTACCAGATCCGGCTCATGTGGTGAGAAGGCTGAGCAGACAGTAGGTGAGACAGAAAAGGGCAGTGAGGAGCCGACACGCTCGTGATTGAGACCTGGATGTCATATGGCTGCTTCTGGGCTTCGCCCAGATCCCCTTGGTGATACCTTGGCACCAACTTTGTCTGGATAAGTTTGGGCCAAGGAAGAGGCCTCTCCTTTGCTTCTGGGTAGCAAGATGTGCTAAAGCATAATGATGAGCTTGGCCTGCTTTCTTCTTCTGCCCCATTTCATACTCCTGAGTGGTGCCGTGGGTGCTCTGAATGAGGCCCTCTCCCAGGAAGCATCGACAATGCTAAAGAAGACACTTGACTCTGAAAAGTTTACTTACAAACTATCTTCTCCCTAAAAACAGATAAAGCCTGGCTTTTGCAGGACCCGGAGGCCTGTGTACCAGAATGTAAAGTGGAGAGCTAGCATTTAGCTGGTGATTTCTAGCTAACTGGTACCCCAGCAGCCTGATGGGGCAGTGCCCTTTCTAACAGCGTGAGGCTGAATGTGGCCTGTGGTCCAAGCTGGGATACTTTTAATTGTCTGTCTATGCAGCTTGAATCTGCCTGCTGGTTCCCTCACTTTACCTCTCTGTGAAATGCAGATGCAGATGAAGGCTCAGTGTGCTCGGGGATGAAGAAGGAGAAAAGACTATTTATGAACAAAACTCACCAGGGTCTAGTTTTCATTTAAGAGTTGCCACTCTTTTGTTCCCAATTACCCCGAATGTTAATCCACACATCTCAGAGCTCACCAGGCAGTACCTCTGAAGACCTGGTGAAGATATAATTCTTGTTAGTGGTAGGTAAATTCTAGGATTCATTTTTGAAACTGTATTTGTGTATATGCAATGTAGATTTTATAGTGTGTTGTGCTTTCAAGAGCTAACTCATATATAATAAATTAAGGGACAATGGGGCTGATAGCACTAAACTTGGTGCTTATTGATATTCTACGAAATATCTGTGAAATATCATCATGGATGTGTTACACCACCTTCATTCCAAAATGTTTAAATGAGTTTGATCCACTCTGACACTTATAATATCATTTCCTAACCCAAGTGACTCAAATGTTCTCCCCAGTGAATATACTCATTAGAATCATTATTTATTAGTATCATTCATTAATTAGTCCCTTAATTAGACTCATTGGTTTAAATATAATTTAGATTTCAGTAAGTTCTGTGGGGTCTGAATTCAGAATCATCCACTTTCCTCTGAGGCTGACGTATGTGTCTGGACCATGCATTTCACCATCACATATGTCTTCAGCAAGGGCCAGATTGCCAACCTGTTCAATTTCTTCAGAGTGATGATGAATCGTTCAATCCCAGACCAACAGTTTCATTTAGATAAGGAAGGCTGCCTCCAAGAACCTCTGATTTTCTATTACATATGAAAGATCTGTAAAAGAGAGATGGAGCTGGAAGAAGCTACAGACCATACCCACACTTGAGATGATAACCAAGCATCCCCATCACCTTGAGTCAGGTCTGTCTGGCATTAAGTGTCATGGCCATCTAAACCCACACTGCAGGAAATAAGCCCAACCACCAGATGAGAATTAGGCCCTTGGTGAGCGGCATTCTAATTCCTGTCCTGTTGATTAATTTCTGCCATTCCATGTTTGTAAAAGAGACCACCAATATCATGCGCAAAATTAGATTTCTCATAATCTAACTGTATATTTGTATATTTGAAAATCTCCTAAATGCTGGGCAATGGCTATTAACAATTGTCTTGCCCTGGCCTTCTGATGAAATGTTAACAATGCCTACTATAATATAGACAAAACATTTTATCTACTGATTTGGGCTGAATGTATGTAAATAGGTTTTAAAAAAAAGGTCAGATGTTTAAGCAGTGGCCTACAAATCAGTAATTTTCAGATAGGAGAGTTTCTCTACACTGCTGTGGCATCCTAAAAGCTAGCTTCACGTAAATTTAGTACACTAGGCCTGCTGGGGATCTGGGTCCCCAAGAAAGGAAAGCTTTTGTGTAACAATATGAATCAAGAGACCAGATTATCTGGATTCTTATTTCCAATGTTTCAAGTGGAAAACATAACTCTTTATTGTCTGTAAATCTAACATGATTACTTTTCCTCTTAGAAGACTATCGTATTGTTAGATGTTTGTTGAGCTGGTAACATCCTTGCAACTGCTGCAATATCTTTGTTAGTAATAAAATTTTGTACACAAGTACTAGTAAGGTTGTTATTCAATGTAGCTTCAGTCATTAAATTGCTATAGCAAAGTAGTACTTCTGTAATATTTACAATGTATTAAGCCCACACTATATTTTATTTTAATGATGTAATTAAATTGTTATTTATTCAAAGAGAAAACATCCCATCATGTCTATTGTCCAAAGTTACCTGGAATCAAATAAAAATTCTAGATTACCATCAAGAAAATATGTCTTTGAATTCTGCCTTATTTCACAGTCTGATGTTAAAACACTTGGGGTTTCAGTTCTAAGTTTGATTTGTTCCCCAAAAGCACTTCAGACTTTATTTAAGAAATGGGGACAGATTGGATTAATATATTTATTTTTAACATAGGAAAAACATGAAAAATGTCAAAAAAAAGCCTGCCATACCTTTTTAAAGCATTGTTTCCATGAAGAGCTTAATGATTTTGCAGTAAATTAAAACAAAGGTACTATTCACAATGTATAAATTAAATTGGAACTTAGCAGTTTTAGTAAAAGTATATAAATCTAAAGAATTTATAACATCTTATATTCTGAACCATGTGAAAGAGATAATCACTTTTCAACATAACTCATAAAAATACATAATTTTCATTTGAACAATAAGAGAAAATAGTTTGCAAATTTTATAATGAAGTAAAAAAGCATTACAATTAAGTTTACGCATCATTACTATCTGAAATAAAAGTTGTGTTTGCAGTCAATTTTGAAAGAAGGCTTTAAATTTTCCAAATGATGAATTGGCAAATATTTGAAAATAGATTATTTTTTAGTAACGATAATTAAAACTCTTCATCTTCTTTTTAGTAAACACTGTATTTAACCACATAAGCTGAATGTGTCTAACAAAGAGCAAATGACATGTTCTTAGTTTTTAAATTTTATATTAGGAAATGAAAGGGAATAAAATATTTATTTCAATATCTTCATGTAGTTTCTTGAAACTCAAAACTGATCCCCAAGCAATAATATATGTTCCCATCTATAGTTAAACATACATTAAGAATGATGTAGAAACAGAAAATCAGCTGAGGTATGCAAGAAGCTCCAAGTATCTCCTGTTGATGGTTCCAACTGGAAGAATTTTACCCTCCCCTCTAGAATATTCTAGGATAAAAGTTTCTCCTGGATTGAAGGTGGTAATGTGTGAAGATCTTGGCTCCACCGTGGAATATAGAAAGTGAACAATATGTGTCATCATTGTTCCTCAACTCCCTGTCTGTGGAATGCTGTTAAGGGAAATTTGGAGTGTACATATCTGATTAGTTTAGGAGGTGATGAAATGTGCAGAGTGGGCGGGTCTCTGAACATCTCAGAAGCACAGGTCGTTGGGCTACTTCTAAACCAGTTCACACGTTTCTGGGTAAGGCTGAGTAATGAACATAGAGGATTCTAGGATACAGGGTTCTCTGTGACATATCCAAAGGGAAAGAGAGTGACAGGAAGGAATGACAAATGGGATGAGTAATTAAAACAATACAGTTTCTGTCTAGGATTAAGAGACAAATGAAATGCTGGGACTCCTCATTATTAAGTGCAGCACCTTATTAATTGCTTTGAACATGGGTGTTCAAATGTTTGTAGAGCAACTGAATAATTTTAGCCCTAAGAAATTAGATGACTAATGCAGGACTTCAGTTATTTATTTATAATAATAATAATAAAAATAGAATTCCTAACATTGTCGAGTAAGCCTGATCCATTTGAAAATGTTCAAATGTTTCTTGTCCAGTACACAATCTTTTTGGCTAACAACAGAACCATGACAAATGTCAAAAATACCCAGCTCTGACTGACAGCGGCAGCTATTGTGCTGGAAAGAACTCTGGAGAAGCAACTATTAGACTCAGGATATAGTTCTGAACCAGTCCCTTTCTAGCTGTTTGGCCCTGGACAAGCTACAACCTCTGATTTGGTTTTCTCATCAGCAAAAATGCCAGCTCTGAAAAAATCAGTAGCATCAGATGATGTAAAGTGTTTTGAAGAGCTTTGAAAACTCTGAAGGGCTATACCAATGTAACATATTAGAATTAATCCACATTTAAATAATTTATTTTATCTTACTCAGTCAATGTCTATACCAGTCCTTTAGCTAATAATTAGAAATAAAGAAGCTGCATTTTTTTGTGTCTACTGAGTGTCGGGCATTGTACCAGTCCTCTACATTGGCACTTTATATATACATTAATTTATTGTATATAATGTATTATAGATATATTATATTATTTATTATATATTTATCCATGATTTAATATATGTTGACACTTTATATATTAATTTATTATATGATATAATAAATAATAATAATAAATTAATAATAAATAGTAAATTAATAATTTATCATATAATTTATATATTTATATAATTTATAAATATAATATAAACATATTATGATAATTATAATAATATTATATACTTATATTATTATAAATTATAATATTGTATAAAATATATAAATAAATAATTATATTTATAAATTACATATATAATGTATTATATCCAAAGAATATATATTATATAATTTGCTATATATTTATATAAGTTAATATACATTGTCACTTATATATATTTAATTCATCATATATATATATAATTTAACCCTCAACAACCCTATTATGTGTATATTATTAACTTCATGTTATAGGTGAGATGAAAGCTCAGTGGGGTAAAGACTACATAGCTAAGGCTAGAACCTAGGCCTTCTTGATTCCAAAACCCATATTACTTTTATTTAACCACAGCACCTCCATTAGCTCATCCATTATTCATTTAAAGTCATACATTCCAGAAGTATTTATCAAAAACTTTCCCTGTGCTAGGAAATGCAATGATGAACGTACTTGACTTACCAGAATGCCCAGTACAAGTAATGTCCAAAGTTCTTGTGTTTTACAGCACATTTCCTGATACGTAGGCCTAAGAACCTTGCTCGAGTTTACATGGATCGTTAATTCACTCTCGAGCTCAAACCCAGGTCCTTCGGCTCTGAACTCAGGATATTTCATCACACCACTTTGCCAGGTTGCACGGGGTGTGCTGAGGTGCAGGGCTGTAGCCAGATACCTGTGTTTCCCTTCCTTCCTTCTCCAGGCAGCAGTGATTTGCAACTTTATCAAACTCATTCTGAATGTCAAAATAAATTAAATTTGTGTTCTTTATTGCTTGCCTAGTCTGAATCATCACTCACCTTGGGTAGCTGAAACAGTGGCTGAGAAGTTTCATTTATTTTTATCTCCAGAGCTGGGTGCTACAAATATATTCCTGATCCCACTTATAGTATCTGTTTCTCCTCAGCTCTATGACTATTGCTACCACAAACTTTTCATTTTAATTCTTTTAATTAAAAAAAAAGCTTGCTTTATTTTTAACTTGTATATAGAACAAGGCATCTAGGAAATAATACTCTACTAGTCAATGAAATATAGCTATTAAAATTGTAAAATACATTTTAGCAAATTTTTACTGAGAACCTATGTCATACTTAGCATTGATAGTGATGGTTAGCATTATTTAATTTATTTTGAGGTGCATCATCTCATTCAAACCTCTCAACCAGCCTGTAAAGTATTATCATACCCATTTGACAGACAGTAAGCTTACCCAACAGCCATTAAGTGGTAGAGTTCAGATTTGCTCTGAGTGAACTAATGTTACTGAGTTGATAACCTCAAGCCAATCTCCTTTTAGCAAACTGTACTGTGTGTTTATTCTGTTCAATTCAACCAACATTTGTTAAGTATCTACCATGATGAGACTTTGAGATCTAATGAAAGGAGATGAATACTTAAGCAGATCATCTCAGTGCAACACAATCAATGCTAAAATAGACAAGACTATGGGAAACCAGAAAGGGCACAAGTAGGTGACTATGGAAAAAGAAGTGACATCTAAAATGAATATTGAAGACCACATGGGAGCTAGCCAAGAAAAAAGGAAAGGGGAAAACTAGAGATAAGGCATGTTACAAGGAGAGAAATACGAGTGGAGACAGGTGAGAGATTTAAGAGAGTGTGATATATCCAGAGAATGATACACAGTCTGATGCAGCTGGGATGTGGTATCCGTAGGAGAGTCAGGAGGATGAGGGCCAGGGACCAGATTCCCCAAGGGCCGCAGATGCTAAGGAGATTCATTGTTCTTGGTGTATCTCACACATGATTCACAGAGACCTGAGCAGATTCATAGTATTAGTCCAAAAAAGTCAAACTTTACATAGCCTTTTCCCCAGTTCTGCTGGTTCAAAGGGATTTTTCACAAAGCATGGTATAAATATATATATATAAACACACACACACACATTAAAGTATCATTTCTTGCTTGGCCCAGTAGAGTACCCAAGGGTGGGGGTTGGGGCTCTGTATCCTGGTTCCTCATTAGCTGGCCACATATCTTCCCTCCTGATGACATTACTGTCAGTACTAGAAAGAGCATTATTCACCAGGAACTGAAGGACATCAATTAGCTCTGAAGCAGAGCAGTCATCAGTCACAAAGTGTTCCTGGTCATTAGTCACCTGGGCTGGGGCAAGCCCTCTGATCTCAGGATGACAGGGACGATATTGAACGCCAGCCCTTAGGGCCTCCAACCTTGTGCCCTCTTGCCCCCTTTGTAAATAAGATGATTGCTGCTGCTACTGCCTGGTTTGCCCGAACAGATACAGAAATCCTTCAGGGAGCAGATAGTTAAGGACTAAGGGGGAGAATCTTTCACAACTGTCCAGAGCAACCCAGCCCTACACCTGACCCAAGTGTAATGACTTCATTCATATTGAATAACGTAGACTTTTTTAAAGAAGGGTTTGAGTTTACACAGGGAAGGAAAAAAATGAAAACATCTTTGAATTATGCAGTGGCAAGGGAAATAAAGCTCATTCTGGCATTAATTCTTTTCCAAATTAATTGCATATTTCACAGTTTTTGTAAAGATTTCACTATACCTACATTCACAAAATCTACACAAAGAAATTTTGTGTCTTTTTAAGGGAGGGGGAGCTTCGCCCTAAATTTTTTGATAGATTTTATTACTTGCACTTATAAACCTAACAACAATTTTTCTGGTTTGTGCCTCATTTAAGTCTCTGATTTTTCTAGAAAGGGACAGAGGCCCTTTAGCAGTTCAGTTCAGCCTCTGATTGCTTGTCTTGTCAAATCCCAATCTTTCTCGCATGGGTGGCTATGAACAGTTTGTCTTACTTAGTCATCCAATGCAAATATTTTCAAGTATTAATCCCTTCCCACTGGTTGAGGAATTAGAGATACAAAACCTTCATAAATGCCCCCTGTTTCCTACCAGAGGGAAAGCCCCTGTGTATTTCAGTGTTATTTACTGACATCAGATAAATCCAAATATCCCTTTGAATGACCCAGAATAGGTCACACTTACTACAGAATGCCACAAGTTCCCAGGGACAGCCTTCAAGGAGAGAGGATCAAGACTGGACATGTGGCTGTTACAGCAAATATGAGTCAATGAAGGTCTCGGCACTGGTTGCCCCTTTGAGAGGCCCCTCCAAGAAGGAGTTGGGGGCACATTTGCTCCCCCTAGAAGCCTAGTTCCAAGGCTTCCGGGTTGAGCTCCCCTACTCCCATGGCCATTGGCACGTTCATGTGGAAAGGGGAAAACCAGAGTTCACACATGCAAGAAGGACAGCTGGACAGTGTTTCTTTAGCAACAATTCTGTTAAGTCCCAAAGCATGAGCGCTCTTTGGTCTAATCACATTATGTCCAAGCAGAGGGAAATAGGAAAAGGAATACTGATTCTGAGAAACTGATTATGAAAGTAAATTCTTTAACTAGGTGGCCCCAGGAGACGCCTGCAGTAGAACAGGAAGCTTCTTGAGGCTTTGCGTGCTTGTGAGCAAACCACCCTGGACAGTTTGAAGCTAAAAGCAAACAATAACAGTGGTTCAAAGGCAGTGTCCACCAATGGAATCAGCTTCCCTTACAAGAACTTGGACTTCTTAAGGTTAAAGGACAACCAAAAGCACTTCTGGGTCTGCTTCTAAGGATGATTCAGCATGTAACCAACACAGGACTTTTCATCTTAGACACAAAGATGAGAATGAATACCAAAGCCAGGGAACAGTCACGAACCAAGGGACTTGGCAACCAAACTTAATTCTCAGTGCTATCATCTCTGAGAGTAAATAGATAACAAACCAGCTGAAAAGTCAACCTCTTTCCTTTGTGTCTAGGGCTAGAATATGCAGATGTTAGGCATTGAGAAATGAAAACTGTGGGCAAAATCAGCTTCACTGTACTTTAAGTACACATTTGGGGGCTTGTTTTTCATGGCACTGTATGTTTGTGTTGGGATTCTGAAGCCATTTGCACAAAGGAGGCAAAGACAGCAATTATCTGGAAAATGCAAGCTAAAAACACTAGCTTTTATTTCCAACAGATAAGAGAGTAAGGAGAAAGTATAAAGAGCAGAAAAGAGTATGAAATTTATAAACAAAAATGAGCTTATTCCAGCTCTTCGGGTCTAATGGAAATTCTGTAAGTGATTAAAGTGTTTGCAAAGATAATAGATTTAGAAACTTAAAAACAAGTAAGTCTTTCCTACCCAAATATATGTAAACACGATAACCAATAGATTTAACATTACATAAAGCACAGGGTTCTAAACCTGGCTATATAAATAGGTCCATTTGTTTTTCTCCCATAGGTGGAGTGAGTGTTCAGAAGGTGTAGGAACTTAACCAGGTGTGGCCCATTAGAAATCTTATGTCCAATTTACAATAAGCGCTTCCCACCTTTGAAAGTGGAAACAGCAAAACAGCTTCTCAAATACCCAGGAGAGAATGAGTTCGTTCATCTACCAGGCAGTCAATGGAAAGCATCTTGGCAGATTTAGCTATACAGGTGTTTTAAGACAACTTGATAGATTCAAATGTAAGTTCATAAAAAGACAAATGGGAAGGGAATTATTTCCTCACAGAAACAGTTTCCACCTGCAAAATTGTTTGTACCAGGGTGTGCCTTGAGTTGTCAACTCCTCTGGTGGATTTAGCATGTAACTAAATGTTCATAAATTCAATTTTTAATAACTTTTCAGAAATAGCTCTATGGTGCAAAGTGAGATGTTCCTGTAGTTTAAAACTTTCTCAACCCTCCTACCCTCTAATCCTACACAAGTGTTTCTTGCATCCTGTATTCTTGTAACCCGGAAGTGTTTGCCGTGGATGGATGTGATGAAATGAACGTGTTCCGTTCCTCAGGGCATTGGGCCTCTCTGCAAACTCGAAATTGTGTTGGGGATATAGGCAAACCTCAGCTCTTCCCAATAATGGTGAATGGACTAAAGTGAGTAATGAAATCCATAAATAATCCCTGGATGTCCGAATCCTCCAGGGCCAAATATGAAACATTCTGCAAAGATTTTTCAACTGATGCTAACAAGTGGGAGAAGAGGCTGATTAAAGTCTGATGCCTTCTCTCACTGACCTCTGTCTGCTGACAGAAATAATAGGCAGGGGCAAATGTCTGGAGAACGGGCAGTGCGAGGCCCAGGAGCAGACACTCAGCAGACTGCATAATCAGCTCCTAAGGAACGGGGCGACGACCATCAACAAGGCAGCAGCAAGCCAGAGGGGATTCTGCTTCCACATAGCAGTGATTTTGTCTGTGTTCCCTGGGTGCTGAGAGTAAGCACTCAGCCTGGGACCTCTCCAAGGCTCCAGAATGGCCATCAGCGGCAGCTGTCCCCTCACTCAGGGGCTCCCTAAGGCTGCAGAGTCTCCCTTAGCTACTGTGCCATTGCAGAAAGGACACCATGCCCAGGTTCAAGGCCTGACTGAATAGCCGAGTTTGATCCTGGCTGTACTTCTTTCCTGCCCCATATATGATGTCCCAATAATTAATCCCCTGGCTGCTTGGCAGAACCAATGGGCTAGAATTGGGATTAAAAAGGATCACTTTCATGACTACCTGTTAAGTCTGTAACATGCTGTATTAGTGTCAGGTTTTATTCAGGAGGACTTAAAAAATGAGACAGCAGTGTAGGTAATGTCAGATGGACTGGGTGTCCTCACTAAGATCCAATCCCTTTCTTCTGTCCCACCTTCCCTACCTCCAAGAAATCTGACAGCCTGAAGGGGAGTGTGGGGTTTGCTGCCAACACTGTAAAGAAATGTGGCAAATCCATGCTGTATTGCTGAATTGCTGGGAGAATTCTTTTAAAAATATGATTCTGTCTTCAGTGATCAAATTCTGTGCCACCTGGCTCTCCCCAGAGCCTTGTGGGTGACTCAGTAGCAGTCAATCTCTGTGCACAGAATTCATATATAAAGTCAAACCCTTTGCAATATAAATTTTTCCCCAAAAATCATATATATGCAAAAATTTGAAGGTGCTGAAAATAAATAAAATAGATGATTCCCAGTGGGCTAAGAGTTATACTTGAAACTTCTCTGTGTAATTGATAACACTATTTTAGTATCAGTTTTAGATCTAATTTGGGAAATGAATTTTAGGAATACAGATTGAAAAACTTAGCTTGTCCATTTGACTTTCAAAAACAGGATTGGATCATGATTCCCAGCTCTGATATGTCCCATTATGATGTTTTAGAGTAACTGTTTATGGCTACATTGTTCTTGACTTTTTAACCAGGCTGAAGCACTGTGTAAAGACCAAATTATTTTACTCTGTTCCTTAACGAGTGTTGACATGAATCAACCGAATCTGACCATTTGTTGATTTATATGTTATTCATTCAACAAACACTTGTTGTGCAAATTTGTTGCGGATGATGGGAAAACAACTCAAAGCCCCTTAGAGGTTATATGATTCTATGATGACTTGTATATAAATGATCCTCTGATTCCTTAAAAAACTGAAAATTGACTTACCATGTGATCCAGCAATCCCACTCCTGGGCAAATATCCAGAGGAAACTCTATAAAGATACATGCACCCCAATGTTCATAGCAGCACTATTCACAATAGTCAAGACATAGAAGCAATCTAAATGTCCAACAACAGATGACCGGATAAAGAAGTTGCAGTATATATATATATTCTGCACAATGGAATACTACTCATCCATATAAAAAGAATAAAATAATACCATTTATAGCAACATGGATGGACCTGGAGATTGTCACACCAAGTGACATAAGCCAGAAAAAGAAAGAAAAAAAACCTTATGATATCATCTATATGTGAAATCTAAAAAAATGACACCAATCAACTTATTTCTAAAATAGAAACAGACTCACAGATATAAAAAAACAAACTTTTGGTTACCAGGCAGGGAGAGGGGTGGAGGAATAAATCTAGAGTTCAGGACTTGCAGATACACACTACTATATATAAAATAGATAAACAGCAAGGTCCTACTGTATAGTTCAGGGGACTGTATTCAATATCTTACAATAGCCATAATGAAAAAGAATATGAAAAGGAATAGATATGTATGTGTATGACTGAATCACTATGCTGTACGCCAGAAATTAAAACAACATTGTAAACCGATTATACTTCAATTTTTAAAAAAGGGATCCTCAGCAGTTATGGATTTACAATTTCTTGGATTGTGAATATCTATTAGGTTCATGCCAACATTCACTTCTCCCTCCAAGATGACTATTTGTGCCAAGTCTCATGAGCTATGAAGTCACCTGTAAGGATGTTAGGATAGAGAGGATGTAGAGGTGACACGAGACTTCCTGCTAAGAAACAGTATTGATTCTCTGCATTTGACAGCAGTTGGGACTAGTTTGCAAGGCAGGGAAAGGTGGAGGATGTTGACCCCACGGATGAGATGAGGGAAATGAGTGGTTGCTAGGGGAAGACAAACTGATTTCTCCAATTAGAAATGAATTCAGATTAACAAGATCCTTTATTGGACTGCAAATGTCCTCATGACATATTGAGCTGATTAGTGGTGTATACCTTAGTGTAAATGTTCTAAAATAATAGCTTCAATTATATGTGCTTTTTAATAAGCCCGCTTACCTCACTTACTCTGTGGTGGGCACTATTCTAATGATAATAGTAAATGATGACCTGTGATATTACAAAGCTTATGTTTTAAATAATATATATCTACTCTTTGGCTTCTGATCTATAGTCAATTTCTCCTTTAGATAAGACGTTGGCTTTTCTGGTAATTCTCCTGGGCACATCTTGATGTCATTTGTAAGAAGGCCAGTAGGCTGCTGTCACCACCTCAGTCTAATAATGCCTTTTAAGTTTCCAGAGTTCCATCAATGAAATAAGTGCTTATTCTGCACTGGGAATTTCAGTTTCTAAATAAACATTGTAGTAGGTCATTAATCCTGAATATAAATGCTTGAGAGATGATTTTGATAGGCTGCAATGTGAGATGTTTTGTATCCTCTTAAAATTAGTAAATAATGCTGCTACTCATATATATGACATTTTCTTCTTTTTGAAAAGTGTTTTCCAATAATTTATTAGTTTCCTTCAATGGAAAGCATTTACCCTTTGAGCTCCATGGTTCTTACTGTAGGCATGTTCTTTTGTTTCCCAGTAATAACTGGTGTTATGTCAGAGTCCTTCTGATATAATTCTTTGACCCAAAGAAGCCAGAAGTCATTTACAAACACATTGCTTTTTAAAAACCTATCAGGCAATAGCCGTTACCTGCTATTTGCAGATGTAGATACTTCTATTTACAAATGTTTATAGGAGACTCACTTGAGAATTCCTTCCCTTTAAAGTCATGTACAAATATGTGGTAGATCTGCAAATTAAAGTATTCTAGCCCCTGTAATGTCTTTTTTAAATGATACAGACATGGAGAGGTAGGAAGAGTGAGTGGAGATCAGTGGTGGGAGAAATAGTCTAACAGAATTCTTCCAAATTAGACCAATACATTGAAAATTCCCTCAATCTTACTGCATGCATATCTGATCTCGTAGAATAATTGAGCTTAAGTATAAATTTCAGAGTACAAAGTCCTCCACCTGTGACAGGTTAGACTGCAAACGACTGGTCCATCCTTTTGTCCATAAATCCAGAGACTCAGAGGCAGTTAAGTTTATGGAAGTTTAACTGATTAAGAATAGAGGTTCTGGAATCAGAGTGCCGGGTTCAAAACCCAGCTCTACCATTTGTGAGCTGGGGCAAGTGACTTAACCTCTCTCTACCTCCAGCTCTCTCCATTTGTACCATTTTCAGAGTTCATCAGAAACTATACGTCAAGGGCAATGGGTCAACCACTTGAAGCTTAAAGACGAATCATTCTCATCTTTGCTTATTATCTTCAGCATCTGTTTTCAAAATAACCAGTTTTCTGTACTGAAAAATCTGCCTTCCACCTTGATGACTTCCACCTGTGTGGTGGGGTGCTTCTTGGTTCTGTGGCAACCGACCTCTATCCTTGTTGCCTCCAACGTGGTCTAACCTTGGGCCTGTGGAATCCTCCACTTTTGTGGACACTTTGCCATGTTATCACGAATGCTTTTATCACAGTTTGGTACTAAAACAAACTCCAGGAGTACTACTGAATTTACATTCAAATATGAGTGATCCTATGTGGGTTCCAATATTCTGGCCACACCCACAAAACGTTTCCCATCTGTCAATCACTTTCTTGTTCTTCATCTAAAGAAAAGGTTAATGTCTCCATTTGGGAATGTACTTTAGGGCCACATATAAATGTTGCCAAACAGGCAGCCCCACCCCTGCCCGTTGGCTTTAAAATGACCCAGAGTCCAATCTACCCCTCCACCTCTGTCTACCCATCAAAATGCCAGCAGTCCCCAGTGCAGAACACTAAGAGAGGCCTTCTTATATTTGATACAGGGCATTTTCTTCCTCTCTAGAGATGTAGAAGTGTATAAAAGCACTGTACCCTTTTTTTTTTAATTTATTGAAGTATAGTTAGGTACAATGTATCAATTTCTGATGTACAGCATAATATTTCAGTCATACATACACATACCTATATTTGTTTTCATATTCTTTTTCATTGGAGGTTACTACAAGATATTGAATATAGTTCTCTGTGTTATACAGAAGAAATCTATTTTTTATCTATTTGATATATAATAGTTACTATTTGCAAATCTCGAACTCCCAATTTAGTCCTTCCTACCCTCTTTACCCCCGGTAACCGTAAGTTTGTTTACTATGTCTGTGAATCTGTTTCTCCTTTGTAGATAAATTCATTAGTGTCTTCTTTTATCTCTCTCTTTTTTTTTTTAGATTCCACATATAAGTGATAACATACGGTATTCTTCTTTCTCTTTCTGTCTTACTTCACTTAGAATGATGATCTTCAGATCCATCCATGTTGATGCAAATGGCATTATTTTATTTTTTATGGCAGAGTAGTATTCCATTATATATATACTGTGATATATATATATATAATATATATATATATATCACAGCTTCTTTATCCAGTCATCTGTTGATGGACATTTAGGTTGCTTCCTTCCATGTCTTATCTATTGTATATAATGCTGCTATGAACATTGGGGTGTACTACATCCTTAATGAAGGTACACATCTTCCTTTCTCTTTTCCCACCTTTCCCCCAACCCGGTACTGATGACGAAATGTTGCTTTCAGTGACCCTACCATTATGAGAGAGAGATGTATCCTTGGCATCAAAAAGCATTCCTCCTTGTCCTTTATAGCTAGGAATTAGTACTAGTTAAAAGCAGCACTATTAACACTATTCTAGGGGCACAACGTGGGTTGATTTGGCTACATAAGGACCATAGATAACAAGGTGTCTGTAGAAAAATTTCCTCCAAATACTAAACAGTCATGCTACAACTTGAGGGATGAAAATTACCTCTAGGCTAAAAAGATGCTGTGTTTAACCTCAGAGATGCTCTGTTTATCTGGAAGAGTTGCTTTTCCAGTGAGATCAGCAGGCTGATGCCTCTGAGGCAGACAGTCCCTGCTGTGGACCAAGAACACACCACCATTCTGTTTCTCAACACCTGTGACATAGAACATCTGCTCCCACCTGACCTGGACCCAGGCTAGCCCTAGGCCGGCTAATCATTTGGCATCCTTTGAAACAAATTTTTACTGAATATTTCTTCAACATATATTCAAAATGAAGGTTGAGCATTACTTGGGAGGAGGGTCAAGAAGGAAGGAAGCATTGTCCCAACTTGTATGCCCAGTCACAAATTAAAAGCCCTACAGCTAACTGAATCTACTTTCTTTATAAAGTACTTTAGGACCGATCGTTACTGCTCCAAGTAGCTTCCCAGAGGCCGGACAGTGTGCACGATCCACAGAACGTATTCTTGTCAATCAGCCAGTGTGTATGGCTGGCCGTCACTCTCCCTCTTGAGTAGGGATCCTCATCTTGCTCCTTTGCATGATCGTAGAGCCCCCTGCTGGAGACAACAGGCCCATGTGCTATTTCCCTGACCATAGTCGAGAGGGAAAATCCAACAGACTATAATTAGCTATTGATTTCTTTCTTCCGATTTCACCAAGATTCAATTTAAAACACAGGGTCTCTTAAACCTAAATTAATCCTCAGAAAAACCCATGAAAAACTGAAGGCACGATAAGGGTACCTAAGGAATTTTCAATGGCTCCATTCCAGGGGCTGTTAGACTGTTTCCAACGACAATAAAGAGCTCCTTGCATTAAACTTAAGGAAATAAAATTCTAGCCCAGTGGTTCTCAAACTCTAGCTTGCAGCAGAATCAGCTGGAGTATTTGTTAAAACATAGATTTCTGGGCCCTCTTCACAGTTTTCAGTTCAGTAAGTCCGGGATAGAATCTGAGAAATGACATTTATAACAGGTCCCGAGGTGAGACTCCTGAATACAATGCATTTTCTCTTCCTCTTTTTAATGTTTTAATCTTCTCTGCCTCTTTTCATATTTGTCTTCCCCTTTAGAATGCAAGTTTCTTGAGGGAAGGAACTGAGTTTGTCATGTTCGTTACAATAACCATAGTTCCTTACAGAGCATCTCAATTATTTGTCAACTGAAAACATTCCGTGATATTTAACTTTGCTGTTTGTGTCCATCTCTCTCAAAATCCTCTCTATTTGACTTTAATAAGAATAGTAGTTACAATAACAAGGGCTAGTGTTCATTAAGTGCTTAAAACACAGTAGAAACTGTGCCAGGTGTTGACATACATAACCTCATTTAATGATCGCAACAATCTTCTAAAGATTTTGTATTAGCCTTCTCTATTTCATAGTTGAAGAAACTGTTACAGAAAGAGATGAAATAACGTGAGACAGGTTACACTACTAGTGAATTGCAGACCCACAAGATTTAGACAAGGAAGTCTGACTCCAGATTCCTCACTATAATATTACTGTGCTTTCCTTTTCTCTCTCTGTAAAAAAAAATCATGATCCTCCCCTGACAGCTTCTCTACCATTTCCTTCATCTTCACACCCAGTAGTCCAGACGTACCATGTTATTTTTACCAGGCACCTTCTACTTTCAGTGGCTTTCCCTCTTTATGGGTCTGGAAAACACTCACCCATCTTTCAAGCCTCAACTCAAGGATCTGCAACTCTACAAACTTTCTAATAGACCTCCCTTCAACCCCCAGGAGATAGTCTTGATCACTCCCTCCTTTAAACTCTTGTTGTACCTGATTATTCACCTATAATAGTTTATTGCCTTTTTTGCACTGCTGTGGTCTATCCTAGACTATGAGTCCCCAAAGTCATGCATCTGAACTGGTTTTGATATCTTCAGGACTTAATATAGATCCTCATAGTGGACATTAATACATATTACATAAAATGTCCTTATTCTTATAGTATTTTCCATGATTGTATAAATTGAAAAAAAATCTATTTCTGATATATTATCTCTCATCATACTAACACTTATCCTTTTTTGCATTTAAAAATTTTAATCTTTAATGTTTTCATCTCTTGAAGTTCTATTTGATTCTTTCAAAATCGACATAGTCTCAGATTTGTTATGTTCAAACTTGGGTGGCTGGTTTTCATTCGTTTTTATGACTTGACTCTCCTTCATGGTGATTCATTTCCTCGTGTGGTTTGTAATTTTTAATTTGTGAGCTCATCTTCTGCAGAGCCTATTTTTCCCTAGAGGTCCTGATTGCTCTGAATGCAGGAGGAAAAAATAAAACACTTCTGAGTCCTTTCAGATGTGTTGTCACTGGGGATTTCAAGTCATTCGATAGTCCAAAATCAGCTTCTAATGCTAATTTCATGGTTTAAGTTTTCTGTACCATCCTAGCAGAATACATTCAGGCAACATCTGCATTTGGCACAACCCATACATGGCTTTAGAGTTCTCATAAGCAACTCTTTCCTCTTTCCCCAAAGCCTTGGACAAATAATAAGCTTTATTTCCGTTTTTCCAAACTGATAGAAAAGGTTTTTCTAGATCTTCTTTGAACAAACAGGGCAGCATTGTAAGACTCCAGGCTCTATGCACAGAGCTCTTTTTGAGTCCTCCAACTTCACACAAACCCAGAGCTGTCTCTGGTCCCCAATGTTTGGACTCTAGATACATATCTGATCTGAAATCCGCTTGGGCAAGTGATATCAGCTCCTACCTACTGCTCTGATTTTGGTTTCTCTCTTAATTTCTGCCACAACCTTTCCTTTTCATTTTTTGAGCTTAGCTATCTTCTAAATATTTGGTGGAGAAATATTTTTTCCAGTGCTTGAATTTGCATCTTTGCTTTCTCACTCTTCCATGTTGTTGGAAGTACCCATTTGAATTTTTAGAATACATTCATATGTTCGCTTATGTGCTCCACTAGTAACTCTTGAGAAAGATTAGCCGGGTAGTAGGCCCTCTTACACTAGGTAACTTTGTAGATTGAAATAGTTTAAGAGACTTACCTAAGTGCTCATGGATAATAAGTCACCTTTTCAGTTTGAAAAATTCAGTTCTTCTAGCTTTAGCCTGATGCTCTGCAAACTGAGGTCCAAAGATTGAATCAATACCCAGTGAAGGCAAAGGTGGCCTTTTGACAGGTAGCCCAAAAAATACCACCAGCTTGCTCATTTGTAGGCTCTAGATCTAATTTTCTTGGATCTTACCTTGCCCCACACCTCTCTTCCATACCTCCATCCTTCCTCTTGAGTATTTTGATAAATATCTACCATTCTCAAATACACTAAGTGATCTTGTCCACCCACCTATCTTCTGAGCTGTCTCTCAAACCTCATAAATTTCCCCAAAGCCTTCTTTGACCACAGGACTCATTCTCCCTTGCCCAATACAGTGATGATGTTCACTTCCTCCCTATAGCTTTCCACCTCAACTCATACATCATCTCCCCACCCAGTGAAAAGGGTAATTAGGAAGATAGGTTAAATTTAAATTATGAGAGAGTGATTTAAAGACCTGTGAGTCTACTGAAGAATTGCACACCCATCACAGAAATTATGTACCTTTTCGGTCTTTGTTGATCATATTATTAGCCTCTGGGCTTTCCATGGGGTGAAAACTGTCTCCAAATGCAGTGTGCCAGATCTGAGATGTCTGGGTCCCACTTAAAAGAAACAAGACACTGATGAGCTTATCTACAAAACAGGAACAGACTCATAAACATAGTAAACAAACTTATGGTTACCAGGGGGTAAGGGAATGGGAAGGGATAAATTGGGAGTTGGAGATTTGCAAATATTAACTCCCTATAAAATAGGTAAATAACACATTTCTTCTGTATAGCACAGAAAACTACATTCAGTATCTTATAGTAACCTCTAATGAAAAAATATGAAAACAAATGTGTGTATGTGTATGTTGAGTGAAACATTATGCTGTACACCAGAAATTGATACATTGTAAACTGACTATACTTCAACTTTTTAAAAAGTCTAAATAAATAAATAATAATGAAGCCCACGTACGTAAGACAGTCATGTTGTCCACTTGGAATTGGCCCTTTCCAGGCCGGGGGCCAGCAGGACCCTAAAAGAGCAGGAGTGAGGATCAGAATCCTAAATCAGAGGACCTTCCTCTTCTTCAGATCTTTTCTCTCACTGAACCCTGTCGGTTCCTGAAATGTCTGGCTTTGCATCTTGACTTTTTTTGTTTGTTTTTATTTTTTGTTTTTTGTTTTCATTTAGACTTGTTTAGATTAGTTAGTAGCCTCCAACAGTTTCACTTGGTCCTGACTACCATCCCTTGGGGACCACATTCTGGAAATTTCTTGTCATCTTGAAGACGTCAAGTGAAAATTAGAAACACTTTGTTTGTTGGACCTCAAAAGGCCTCATCCCCATCTTCCACATGAGAAAGGAGATCAAAACCTTTTGATCCTTGATCATCAGTGAAATACTGATAGACTAGGTAGGACAAGTGTATAATAAATCCCACACCAAACATTTTACTGCATATTCTACATAAACTAATGTCAGATCCGCACACTAGATTGAGAGAAATTCTATCCCCTCAAAAACCTCCTAAAGCCAATAAAAAGTCTTACTAGCTTCAAATTTCATTACAAGCAGAGAAAGAAGAAAATATTTACAAGTGGAAATTGGAAGGATAGGCACTCCTGAGTATTGGCTTCAAAACGTCTTGTTAATTAGTCAGCCTTCACTGTCTCCTGACCTTAGGTCAGGGGATGTAAGGGAAATCTATGTAGAAGCACTTGCTTTTCTGAAATTGCTCATTGCTAGTAAAAGATATTTGTGCCAAAACTGAATGTTTAAGGTTATCTTCTTGTTGAAGATGACACTTGTCACAGCATGATTGCCAGCAACAAGGGAGCGTTAATGCACGTAGTTTAATATTGCCATGGCTGCGATGTATCCCATTAATGTCACAGAGTGTTGGGTTAAATACATTCTCCTAGCATGTTATATCTCTACTGCCCCTTCATGCTGGTGCACTGCTGCACCAAGAAGAAGGAAAAGGTCACCCACCTGGAATCGGAAGAAACATTAGGATAGGAAGCTATTCTTTTACCCTGTGATCATCATTCTGACTTTTCCCAGTGAAAAGCACTCAAAAAGCTCAGATGAAGCAACTGACAGTTCAACTGTTGACAATATACAGTGCTCAGGGAGCAAAGGTGTCTTAGATGACTCCCTCCTGTTGTCATCATCTTCCCAATGCTCTACATTATGTGGTTCCTTCAGATGGAAGTTGTTAAGGAAACTAGTTTGGGACACAAGGTTGTTTTCTTCTTCTTTGGCTCCTACACAGAGTGATTTCCTTCTGACAAATTGACGTCTTTGGGGGCTCGCTGGCTGTGGTCAGGAAGTGCTGTCTGAGAACCCAACACTTGTGTGGAGAGGAAACTAGAGGTCGCAGAACATGACAATCTCATCCAGCAGGAGTCCACTAACAAGCACCTACCGGGGCAGTGAAGGGTGTTGCTGATGAATGTTAGCACGGCTGCTCCTGAAATCAAATGCTTTCATTGGGCTGTAACATCACTTTACTCTGAGACTCCACAGGGTTTCTGTGGCACTGGGCTTTGTTTGAAAATTCAAAGAATTCTCCAATGGCAAGCTTGGCTGTTCTCAAAATAATCAATTAAAACCCCAAGTGCTTTAGACACTCTGAAAGCAAGTCACAAATGTCCCTGTTTTGTATCTTAAAAAAAATGAAGAGAGATTGAATGTTACTTGAGTATCAAGGACAGCTGTCACCTAATGGGGTGAATTCTTTCCACAAAGAAGCTATAAGCAATGGAAAATGCCAAGGTCTAGTATTGTGTTAGCAGGTTAAACTAAATAATATGGTTTAAATATTTTATTGTGTAATTGGTTTGGTTTTATTGCTTTATCAGTGCTGCAGGGATGTGGAGAGAAATAAACTGCCTTTCTTTGGGGGCTGTAGTCCTATCAATTATGTTAGTATTTCTACCACTTGGTCACACTGATTTCCCAGAGAGATTTTCCCCAAGTGTGATATGTTTTGCTCTTACTTATGCATTGGATACATCATCCTCCTCTGGCTGTCTCATTCACCATGTCACCCGCTTTATCAATATCTGAAAATAACATTACCCACACAGCACAGTCATGTTTCTGGAGTCTGCTCTGGATGTCAATGGTCAGAAATAGTCTTCCTGGCAAATCTCCTCAGGAAATAAGTACGGGATATAGCATCTCTGCCCAGAAGTTGAAAGAGAGGGAAGAGGATCCTGGCCGGACCTTTGAATCAAGCCTTGATGCTGCCATAAGAGGTGAGGATGCCCCGACGCCCTGGGAGGATGACAGCCCTTGCCCGGAGCAGGGAATGTGGTCCAGGAGCTCCAGGATTCAGAGCCTCCCTACACACTTTGCACAGCCCAGCTCTGTTTCCTCACCAGGCAGAGAGAAGAGTCAACAACAATAATAATAGCTGACAGTTATCAAGTGCTAAGGCATTCTAAGTATCCGTGAAGTTGATGAACCCATCTGATCCTCACAACAACCTGTCTATAGATGAAGCAACTGAGGCAAAGAGAAATATAGACACGTGTCCGAGGCTACCGAGCTGGCAACAGCACAAAAGGAATTTGAGTCCAAGCAGTGTGTCTCATGCTCAGTACTCCTTGAATCGGATTGAATCTGCATTGAACGTCATCGTTGCCGATGCAGAACACACAGCTACTAAAAAGAAGAAGGGTTGTAAATTGAGCTGGTGTTTGGAAACACACAAAGATACTGCGACAGACAGCAGCGCCTAAGAAAAAAAGATAATGATCCCGATGCCTAAGAGCAGCTGTTTAGCAGAACAAGTCAGGTGGGAGCAAATAATATTGCCATGATTGGTGATGGTGGTGGTGTTGGTGGTGTGTATGTGTGTGTGTGTGTGTGTGTTTAAAAGAGAAGGACATAGTTCAGTTCTTGTCAGATTTGTTTTCCCGTAGAGCCCCAGCTTTTGCCCCACATTGGGCCCTTAAGTAACAGATGACAATTGACATTTCAATCAGTTTCATACTCGTGGGAGACCTTCCCCATCTCCACTCACCTCGTTTTGCATACTTGTTTGCATGTATCTTCTTAAGTGATGAACATGGGCCTCTTCCTTAGACCCAGTTAGTTTTTGATTCCTGTTAATACTCTTACCATCCTCTAACTCTTCCCTTCAAGGCCCTCATGTCCTTCTTCCGTCCATAGCCTACCTCTTGGTGGTTGTTCCTTCCAGACATCATCTCAGTCACCATCAGGAAAGCTGTTTTCTGGCTGTGCTGAATATTTGAGCCCAGACTTCAGGTCTAGAGATTCTTAGGCACCAGATTCAGTGTCCTTGCCACTGAAGCACTGAGTTGTGTCAGCCCCAGTCTCCCAATGGGGACAAGTCACCTGAAGGTGGAAGAGGATGAGACCAAGTTCAGATGGGGAGTCCTAGGAGGAGAAAAACTGAGGATGAAGCCTGGGGAGAAGAATGTGTTGGTATAAAAGTCTCCAGATGATCTAGGAGACTCAGAAGAGACACTCTCAGAGGAGGTGAACGGGATGGTAGAAAGTGGTGAGGGAAAAATACTTCATCTTTGTCCTTGATAGTAACACACATGGAGGGGCCAGTCTGACCTCTTCAACTTTACACGGGGTCTCAGGATCTGTAAAAAAAAGGAAGAAGCAAATACTACCAAGGAAGCAGGACTGACTGCGTAATTGTGGTGCTTGGTGCAAAATGAAATACAGGTCCCTTGTTAAAAAGTTACTAAGAATTCCAACAAAGCGTTAAACCAAGCAAGGGGCCTTTCTAAGAGCAGGACCCTGTGCAACCTCACAAGTCACATGCCCATGAAGGCAACCCTGCTGGGGAGTTCCTATGAAAGCAGAGAGGGTCTCTCTCTGCTGGAGAGCTTTTTTTTTTTTCAACATTTTTTATTGCATTATAATCATTTTACAATGTTGTGTCAAATTCCAGTGAAGAGCACAATTGTCAGTTATACATGAGCATATATATATTCATTGTCACATTTTTTTCTCTGTGAGCTACCATAAGATCTTGTGTATATTTCCCTGTGCTATACAGTATAATCTTGTTTATCTATTCTACATTTTGAAATCCCAATCTGCCCCTTCCCAACCCCTGCCCCCTTGGCAACCACAAGTTTGTATTCTACGTCTATGAGTCTGTTTTTGATTTATATTTATGTTTTGTTTTGTTTTGTTTTTAAGATTCCACATATGAGTGATCTCATATGGTATTTTTCTTTCTCTTTCTGGCTCACTTCACTTAGAATGACATTCTCCACGGACATCCATGTTGCTGCAAATGGCATTATGTTGTTGGTTTTTATGGCTGAGTACTATTCCATTGTATAAATATACCACATCATCTTTAACCAGTCATCTGTTGATGGACATTTAGTCTGTTTCCATGTCTTGGCTCTTGTAAATAGTGCTGCTATGAACACTGGGGTGCAGGTGTCATTCTGAAGTGGAGTTCCTTCTGGATATATACCCAGGAGCAGGATTCCTGGATCATACGGTAAGTCTATTCCTAGTCTTTTGAGGACTCTCCATACTGTTTTCCACAGTGGCTGCACCAAACTGCATTCCCACCAGCAGTGTAGGAGTGTTCCCTTTTCTCTCTTTGCTGGAGAGCTTTTTATTTCACAATTAATGATTGAGTTTTGTCAGTGGGCCTGTGAAAGCCAAAGTCATATGATGATGATGAAAATGTGGTTGGAGAACTTGAGTAAAAATATAATTTTTACCAGCAACTGTCAGACAAACTCACAAAATCTGTGATAAAGTCGTATGAGCAGTTAATAATCTCCCCGGCAGAAGAAAGCCATCATCTCTGTCTGTGTGTGTATTTGGAGATAACTTCAAATTGAAAGATCTCACCCTTGAGGCCATTGAGTTAAATTCAAAGGTAGTAAAAAAAAAAAAAAAGAAGAAGAAGAAGAAGAAAGGCGTAATTTTGAGAGACAGGATGAGAAAGGACTTGCTAGAGAGATGAAAAAGATATGGTGTGTATGCGTTTATGTCACGTGCCCATAGGTTTTGTGGGAGAGGAAGGAAGAGAACAGAGAGGTGTGAAAAATGAAGACATATAAGCAAATGGAAAATGAGTACAGGCTAAAGAATCAAAACAAACATTTAACTACAAATGACATTCTTAGGAAGAGAAATGGCTGCTTGGTTGAGTGCCTGGGAGCTGGGGGTGGTGGATGAGGCGAATGGACTAGAGGAACACTGATTAACCAGCTTGGAAATCCTTAAATTAGTAACTAATGAAAAACAAATTTGCTTTTTTCTCTCCTCATTAATTCATATTATGTGAAGGAAATTACATTGACAATAAACAGTGAAGAACTGAACATTTTGTTAAGACAGAAGATACAACTGTATTATTAAATAAATACCCCGCAGTCCCTCTCCAATTAGTTACTGTTTGTAAAGTGCAAGGAGATTCCTGGATGAAGAGTGCTATCAAATTGTATATTAGTATAGTTCTGATCACTAGTAAAACGGCCACAAATGAAAAAGGTAGATGTGTGCCACAGGAATGCACGCAAGAGAAAACTACCACGTAAAGGAAAAAAGATGATACAGATGATTGTTTCCTGCTTCATAGGGTCTGAAAATCTCCTCCAGGAGAAAGACTAATGCATAGGTTAGTTCTGCAGGATGTGTCTCTATGGACAGTGTGCTGGGATCAGTCAGGACCAATATGGGTCAGAAAGCACGAGTTAACAGCTGTGCTTCACGCAGGACTTCTTCTCCCTCTGGCCCAGCACCTGAATGAAACTGACAGATTCTCCAATAAATACACCAGGAGGACAGGAAGGCTTCAGTGTCAATGGGCTGCTGGTCACCTGGGGAGGCTCATAAAAGAAAATCCTGTAGGTTCCTGGAATCTGGGCTTTGAGAGACCTTGGAAAGACCCTGGGTCTTCCTGGAATGGGCTCTTAAGTGTGCATCTCCAGTGAAGCATCAAGAGGGGCAAAGGGAGTGGGGTGAAGAAGACAGACACAGGCAGACGCCAGGGGCTCCGGAAGCAAGCAGACATAAAGGCATTTTTGCCTTTGGAGAGAAGTATCATCTGGGAATTGGAGTGTGTGTGTGTGTGTGTGTGTAGTGGGATTTTGGCAAGAACTTGCCTTCCTTGGAAACCTGGCGTAAGGATGACGTGACAGGAGACTTGGCCTGTTTCATTAAAAAAAAATGGAAACAGAGAAATGAAAGCACAAAGTTGAATGTACAGGGGGAGCCACCTTGGAGTACCTGGAGAGCAAAGAGTTCAGCAGCTGTCAGCAACCGAGACAAGGAATCAATAATCAGGACTTTTTACAGGCGGAATGATTCTGTACCGATGGCTTCAGGGTCAGAAGGCATCACAAAGCTATTGGCTCACATGGTGGCCCCCCTAACCCTTTCTTTTTCTATCTGGGTAAATGGCTCCCTTTTGGCTGGCTTGAGCCCATACTGGTTTTGCTTTGGGAAACCTGGTCGCTGTGATCAAGAATGGTTTCATTTTGGATTAACACTGGCAGGGCTCTAAGCACTGCAGGCGGTCACTGACACGGCTGAGCCAACAGGCAGGCCTCTGCCAGGCGCTGGGTCCCAGGGTTTGGCACCTCACGATGGGCCGGCTTTGGGGGTCCTCTGGGTATCTAGATAGAGAAATGTACCCCCGGTGCAATGTGATGCTCAAACTAAGAATGTAAAGGAGGCAGCTTTAAAAATGTGGTTGGAAGGAGGAATTCGCAAAGTGCACAGGATCTCGAAACGGCAACTAACTGTAGGGATAGGCAGTGCCACTGGGTTACCCTTAGGGGTCCTCTGCTCTGCGATTTCATACGGTATGATTTCCTGGGGAAGAATGAGATAAACAGAAGAGTGTGAGAAAAAGCAAAAAAAAAAAAAAAAAGTGAAACTTAAGAATAGCTAATATTTAATTCACATGTTCTGTAAACCAGGCACTGGACTAAAAACTCAGTATGATTTTTATTCTTGGATTCTTACCACAACGTCACGGGAGCAGATCTCCAATAATAAAGTACTGTGAGATAGGTACTAATCTTCTCTCCTTTTTACAGGTTATACAAACTGGAGCTAAGAGAAAGTCAGCCACTCACCCCAGGATGTAAAGCTGGACCGAAAAAACCCTGAATCTGGCCAACTCAGGAGTCTTCACCTCTTCACCCCTACCACAACGTGGCACTATCTCCTCCAGGTAATGGACTGGAGAAGGAATGGACGACTCATGTAAGTTAGAAGGTCCAGAGCGAAGGGGATGAGGAGGTGCATGTTCTCAGGCCCTGAGTTTGAGAGAGTGGAATTTGTGCAAGTCCAACAAAAATTAGGAAAACCCAGATCCGATCTGCACTTTTCATCTCTCTAGCCCTGTTCTTCACTTTCTGTTGACTCAACTGATTGAGACCCTCATCTTCAAGGCACCCTTCCTTCCTCCATGCTCTGACTGACCAGAATGTTTGCTAGAAGAGGGGGTTGATTCATAACACATCTATTAGGCTGTCTAAGTGCACTTCTCCCTCATTCCATTCACAGATATGTGGGGACGGGTTAGAGTAGACTCTGGAAGAATCGAGTCTAGAAATCTAGACAAAGCAAACAGAGACAGCCTGTGGATATTATGATAGAGGATGTTCTGAGAGTAAGGAGCCATCTGGCAGGAAAGGCAAGGCAAGGAATGGAATGGGGCTATGGAACAGAAGATCTAGATTCAAATCCTGGCCTTTTGCCTTGGGTGTTGGGTAGCCTTGAGCCAGTAAGTTGCCTGCGTCATGCCTCAGTTCCCTCATTGGTAACAAAAGATTAATAATGCTTACACTGAAGGCGTGTCCTCAGGATTGGAAGGATTAGAAGGGCCAGCACCTGGCACATAGTAATTATCGCTGGTGCAGGGAGGGAACAGCCAAAGGTGAAAGAACTGCAAAAGGAAAGCTTCTTTCAATGGAGATCTGCTGGGGGGAAACAGGAAAGCCAAAGGAAAAAAAGAAAAGAAAGACCATGGTTTCCACAAAATTTAGGGCACATTTTATGTAGGAGACAATAGGAGAATCCAATGACATGTCTAGAAGAGTAGAAAAAGATTGTCATAAAAGCAAGTGCTAAAATACAATCGGAGGTTCTGAGAAATCTGGCTAGAGATTGCTTTTAAATAATTTGTATGCTGTTAAATTATTTGTAAATGGTTGAGACAACAAAAGTGTTTTGGCGCTTGCATTCATACGCATTTGGCAAACACGCCACGACTTTCTGAAGGAGGGCAGGATGCGCACAAGGAGGGCTAAGAGGAAAAGTTTAGTGTCCAGATGTGTGACCCCCCAGGGCACAGAAAGATAGGGTAGCCATGAGCAAGGAGAGACAGGGAATGGAAGCACGTTGATTCAAGCTGGAGCATCTATCTTGATTATGAACCTCAAAGAACTTGGGAGACAATGAGTCACCACATCCTATTTAATATGCACAGGAGACCTGGAACATAATCAATTCAGTGGTGGAAACTGGCTGGTCACCTGGAGAATCATGAAGTGAGGGATGATTCTTATTCAAAAAGCAGCTGATGTTATTCTCCAAATCCAGGCACAGGCAAAAAGAGGCAATTAAATTTTTCTCAACCCTCTGGAGACTCCTGTGAACTCTTTGGCTACCTTATGCCCGTAATTTGTTGAAACCATGGCTAATGTATTCTGCTTATAACTGACCATGGACAGCTCCAACAGTGGGCTTTGCATAATACTCACACAGACACACAGGTGCACAGACACACACCAGGTTGCACACACGTGTGTATCCCATGTGCACTGTAGATGAGCTAGGAATATACTTTGGAAAGATGGGGCAGGGATTTGGAATGTGCAGAAGGGAGATGGAACAAGGGGCTCTCTTCTTTTTCTTGCACCATATCCCCTTTTCCCCATCTAAGTGGATGTCCTATCCCCACCCTAATGTGGCTTAATGAAGTGGCTTGGTGAGGTGTGGAAGGGTCCAGAGGGTCCTTCTCCTTGAATTATTGCTAACCACAGAGATGGTGACTACCCTGTTCACACCAACTGATTCTCAAGAGTGATCCATTCAGCCAATATCCACCACCCCTGCCTTCACTCCCACGCGTCAGTACCGATCATGCCTGGGGACACACGTTCACATAGGCTGGATCTAATACTACCTTGACTGGGCAGGCAGACAACTCGTGATTTTTAATCTTTGGCGATCTTAGCACATCTTGTGACCTTGAAAGGAGCCATGGCCAACCTCAGGACATCATTCACTGGTTGTCACATGGGTACCAAGGGCCTGGGACAGAAATACTTCAAAGAGCATCTACAGCAAAGATGTCCTGTCTTGGAAAGAGTAATGATATTTAACAACAACAACAGTAGTTTTACTCAAAGCTGAAGTCATTATAATGGTCTGTGATGCTCTATGAGATCCGGCCCCTTCAGCTGTGCTACTGCGACCTCTCACACAACCTACTGTTCTTTGAACCGAGCACATCTGGCCCGGCTGTTTCCTCTTCCTGAAATGCTCTTCCCCTAGATATCCAGCAGCTAAACCCCATTTGCCCTCTTCAAGCATTTTCTCAAATTTCACCTGCTCAGTGAGACCCACCCCAACCACTTCACTTGCTGCAAACTTCTTGGCCCCTGCTGCCACCTGGACTTCCCTAACCCTACTCTGCTTGTTCCTTTTCCCAAAGTTTCCAAGATCTTCTGACATATAAGGCTTATTTATTGTGTTTATTGTTTATCTCCTTGGCTACAACATAAGTAAACTTTACTAGGGCAGGAATCCTTGTTTTATCTACTGATGTAGCCAAGTGCCCAGATAGTCCCTGGCACATAGTTGGTGCTCAAAAAATAATAACTGAATAAATGAAAGTACCTAACATTATGTCAGGTACAATTCAATCTCACAAAAACTTGTATAGTTGTTATTCTGAGTTTACAGATGAGGAAATTGAGGCACAGACAGTTTAATTACCGGCCAAAGGCAACCCTACAACTAAGTAACATGGCCAGAATTCAAAGCCATCCCATGTGATTCCAGAGCCCACACTGAACTGTCTCTCAGGGAGCCTACCCAGGGGGTCATGCCTAAAAGGAAAAGGTTGTCTCCAAAAGGAGAGCTTATATGTTCCTGTTTGCTCTATGGCAGAATGATCTTAACCACTCACAGAGGTTCTGTTACTGCCATGGGATTTTAATAATGCTTTCAGAGTCTTGTAGCTAGGATGAAGATTGAATATGGTAATAACTGTAAATAGCAATTCCATTTACTAAGCATATTAGTGAGTCTCTAGATTCAACAGGTATTAAAATATGCTAATATGGTTACTGAAGAAATTGTTGACCCCAGAGGGTTCAATTTGGAGCAGCAAACCAATTATCTCAACCAAAAGTTACCTGCAATTGCCCTGGCTGCTTTTTGATATGTTGATGACTTAAAATGTGAACCATCCATTTATTAATTTCAGCTTGTTAAACTTGAAAAAATCTGTGCCATATTATTTTTAATTGCATCAATTAAAATGAGAGTCACATACATAGCATGGATGTCATTGTGTGCATGTAATTAATCAGATGCTGACAAAAAAGGCTACTAAAGTATTAACATTATAAAGCATATCAGTGAATAAGGGAATAGTCTGGATTTTTAAGCCTCATACTGTAAAATAATAAATATCCTCACATATGTGATCACCCAACAATTTAGATCATGATTAAGGAGAGGAAAATGCAAATGAACTGTTCCTTATTTTTCTCAAGTTATAGTACAAAATATTTCATTTTCCACTCATTTTTATAGTTTATACTCTGGGCTGCATGTTATTGCCCCCTATGACAATACAGTACCAATACTGTGATGTAGGAATCCAGTGAATTAAGCAAGGTGTGTATTTTTATATCTGGCTTCTTAAACTCAACATTATACTTGCAAGATCCATCCATGTTGCTATATTTAGTGACAGTTCATTCATTCACTATGATGCATCGTATTCCATTTTGTGAATATACCACCAACTATTTATCCATCTCGTGGTTGATGAACAGTTGTTTCCGACTTGGAGCATAATGAATATGCATCTAGAGATATTTTTGTACACGTTATGTGGCATCTATTTGTATGCATGTCCGTTGTATATATACTCAGGATAGGGAATTGCTGGGTCACAGGTTATACCAATTATTAGTTTTAGTTGATGACATTTATGCCCCAGAAACAGTCCCAGAGACAAAAATCTGAACGTCACTAGATTAGGCAGTCATCCTAGGAAGCACTAGCAGTGGAAATGGACACACAGGAAATGAAAGAAAGCCTTAAAGAGTAAGTAATCAAATGAGTTACCACTGGGAGCAACTGGAGCTTAATAGAATATGTCAGAGTTATCCCAAATGAGGGGTGAGGGAACTAGGGTATTTTCCTACCAAATCCCCATCTGTCATTGGTTGAGAAATGTGTTGGGGGTCATTAACTCCCTGGCATTTCTAGCTTGCCCTGCCTGCATGTTAAGTGTGCTTAGAGCTCATATAAAGACCTCAGGCAGAAAGTCAGAGGTGAAGGAATTAGACAGTCTTTCCCATGTGAAGCTGGTTCTGAAAAGAGGTGGGCCAACAGTATCTACTATCAAAGCTGAACTCAAAAGAGAAAATAAAATCTGTGTGTGGCAAAATGAAGAGAGAAATTAAAGCCAGAGCTTCAGTCTTTTGTTTGATGCAGTCCCACTTGTTTATTTTTAGCTGCCCATAGATGGCTTGGATTTTTTTCCAGGCTCCTGATTCTGATCTATTTGTCTACATGTCTGTTTTTATGCTTGTACCACATTGTTTTGATGACTGCAGTTTGATAATATAGCTTGAAATCAGAGAGTGTGATGCCTCCTACTGTGTTCTTCTTTCTTAGGATTTCTTTGGCTATTCAGGGCCTTTTGTGGTTCCATATAAATTTCAGGAGTATTTTTCTATATCTATAAAAAATGCCATTGAAATCTTTTTTTTAAATTTTTTTTGGGGGGTGGGTAATTAGGTTTATTTATTTTGTTATTTATTAGTGGAGGTACCAGAGATTGAACCCAGGACCTTGTGCTTGCTAAGCAGACACTCTACCACTGAGCTATACCCCACGTCCTGCCATTGGAGTCTTGATAGCGATCGTATGAAATCTATAGCTGGCCTTTGGTGTTACTGACATTTTAACAATAGAAATTCTTCTAATGCATGAATACAGGATACCTTTCCATTTATTTGTGTCTCCTTTGATTCTGTCATCAATGTTGTACACTTTCCAAAGTAGAGATCTTTCACCTCCATGGTTATATTTATTCTATATATATATTATATTGGTTTTGATACTACACTGTAAATTATTTCTTTTTCAGAAAATTCACTGTTAGTGTATAAAAATGCTACTGATTTTTATATGTTAATTTTGTATCCTGCAACTTTACTAAATTCATGGACTAGATTTAACAGTTTTTTGGTTGAATCTTTAGGATTTTCTCTATATAAAATCATGTCATCTGCAAGTAGGGGTAATGTTACTTCTTTCTTTCCAATTCTGATACTGTTTATTTCTTTTTCTTGCCCAGTTGTTCTGGTTAGAACTTCCACTACTGCGTTGAACAGGAGTGGTGAGAGTGGGCACCCATGTCTTATTGCTGATCTTAGAGGAAATGCTTTCAACCTTTCACCATTGAGTATGTTAGCTGTGGATTTGTCATATGTGGCCTTTATTATGTTGTATATATTTTTTCTATGCCTAATTTGTTAAGATTTTTTATCATGAATAGATATTGAATTTTGTCAGATGCTTTTTCTATGTCTGTTGAGGTGATTATATGATTCTTTTATTCTACTGATGTGATGCATCACACTGATTGATTTGTATATGTTGAACCATCCTTGAATCCCAGGGATAAATCCCATTTGATCATGGTGAACTACTCTTTTAACGTGCTGCTGAATTTGGTTTGTTAGAATTTTATTGAGAATTTTTGCATCTGTATTCATCAGGGATACTGACCTGTACTAGCTGTTTTTAATGTTATCTCTACCTTTGATTTTCAGCAATCTTACTGTGAGGTACTTGATATAGTTTCCCTTATATTTACTTTATATTCACACTGCAAATTTAGATGATGTTATATACATCTGAGGAGAATTTTTTTTTCAGTTTGTGGCAGACAGAGTAGGAAACAATCACCTTAATCCAATCAAGGGCAGAGCTAATTGAGGCTAGGTTTTATTCTTTATAATGTCTGGTCTATTTCCAGTTTGGCCATATTCAAAAGTCATTCTCCTTCAGGGTCAATTGAAAGCCTGGATGTTTTCCAGGGTTCCTCTCTCCTGGCTAGCTTTGGATACCAATTCTTATCTTCTTAGTCCTGTAAGACTGCTGACAACTCTACTCATATTCTCAGCCCCTCAGCAGCTACTTTCTATTTATCTTTTTATTCTCCCCACCAGTGCCACTTATGAATCAGCAAATTCCTCAAGGGGAAAACAATGTGGAATGTTGAATTCGCCTTGGGTTTTCCTTTTCTCCATGATCTTGATCTCTAAACTCTGGCTACCTTGGTAACTTTTTGGCAACTTTCTTTCTCTCTCTTTTTTTTTAATTGAAGTACAGTCAGTTACAATGTGTCAGTTTCTGGTGTAGAGCACAATGTAGAGCACAGTCATGAATATACATACATATATTCATTTTTATATTCTTTTTCATTAAAGGTTATTACAAGATATTGAATATAATTCCCTGTGCTATTCAGAAAAAAAATTGTTTTTTTAATCTGTTTATATATATAGTGGCTAACATTTGCAAATCTCAAGCTCCCAAATTTATCCCTTCCCACCTTTTCCCCCCTGGTAACCATAAGATTGTTTACTATGTCTGCGAGTCTTTTTCTGTTCTGTAGATAAGTTCATCAGTGTTCTCTTTTTTTCTCTTTTTTAGATTCCACATATAAGTGATATCATATGGTATTTTTCTTTCTCTTTCTGGCTTACTTCACTTAGAATAAGTCTCTAGGTCCATACATGTTGCTGCAAATGGCATTATTTTATTCTTTTTTTTTGGCTGAGTGGTATTCCATTGTATAAATATACCACAATTTCTTTATCCAGTCATCTGTCGATGGACATTTAGATTATTTCCATGTCTTGGCTATTGTATATATTGCTGCTATGGTGACTTTCAAATGGATTTTTAAAAAATTTTATTCAGCTTTTCTATTTGTTCTTGGTGGAAGAATTGATCTCATGCAAGCTAGTTCCTTATGGCCAGAAACAAAAGTGTTAGTGGTATTTTATACAGCAAACTTTGTTAACAGACATTTTAAACCAGCATTGTCATGCAATTTCAACGTAATAGCTGATGTTCATAATACCAACATTCTTATGTGAATATGTCTTCTGAATCATCAATGATTAAATTAAAATCAGAATAACTTTAGTATTTAAGATATTTAATAAGCTTTAATTCACTTCACAGGTAATCTGTGAACATCATGTATGATAATTTACCTTTAAAATAGTCCTGTCAAAGTCTTCTCTTCTTTGCCTTATGTGGCACAGCCCTGAAGCATTCATATTTCCACCAGTATGAACATTTGAGCAAGTCTAAAGCTACTTCTTAAGAAATGTCTTGGTCTTTCTCTTGCACTCCAGAACTTTCATGAGGAAAAGGGACACTTTCCATCTGGCTCAACAAGAACTCATGGCAGAAATTTAATTTTTATGCAAAAATATCATCTTTGCTAACAAGATGCTTGGAACCTAAAATGTATGACTCACCTAGTCTTGAATTTTTTGCTTTAGAGCTCTTGTCCAAAACCCAGCTGAGACAACTGATATTCAGGAGGAATTATCTAGGGACATCTTGCCAATTATTTATTTCTAGCTGCATGGTAGAGTACAAATAATATATTTGTATACATATAAAGCATATATATATATATATATATGTGTGTGTGTGTGTGTGTGTGTGTGTGTGTGTGTGTGTGTGTATATAATTAATGGGGGCCCCTACTCCAAACTAATTGGAAGCTCTTGGAATTTTTCAGAAGTACTTGTGGTGATTCTAATCAGCAGCCAGCTATTTTAAAATACTTTCAGATGACTAGAAAATTATACATCTAAATTTTATTACATTAGCTCCTAGGAGAAATATCTTTATACAACTATGATTTAATGTTCTGCTGCCACCTTTTTTTAAGGTGACCGTAGGAATACAAGTGTGGCCAACAGTTTTATACCATCTGTGAAACCATTTTTGGCACTATTGTCCATCACGTGGTTCAATGTTGCCTGTACAAAATAAATTCACCAGCAGTCACTCACACAACTTCAATGACCACCTGCCTGTTAACTGATGCACATCTTGGGTCCAGGTCAGTCTCCTGAGCCAGCCTTGCCTGGTTGTGCCACTGTCATGTCAAGCACAACAGAGTGGACTTAACTCACTGTTAATACTCCTGCTCTCCTGGATCTGATGCACCTTTTGATTCAGTGAATGGCATCTCCAATTACCCAAGATAGAAGCTCTACACCATCCACATTCTCACCTCTAACCAGCTGGATCTCTAAATTTTGCTTCTTTGTTCTCACATCCACCCCTTTCTCTACCAACTTCTAGCTCCTGAGTTCAGTCTCATCATTTCTCATCTGGATTTTTGCAAAAATCCTATAACTGGATTTTGGAGGCTTCACTCTCCTTAATCCGTTTTCATGCTATTTCCAAAATCAGCTTTCTAAAGCAAAAGCCTGATTATTCACTCTCCCCTGACCTTCCAATGGCTCCCCCAGTGCCATTAGAGTAAGACCTACACTTTGGATAACATTAAAAGCTCTTTATAATCTGCTTCCTACCCACCACCCATACTCATCTCATACCTTGCTTCTGCCATGTTCTAGTATGAGTTACAGTCTCAAATGCAGGCCTTCTCACCTGGGCTTTTCTGCTTGAAATGTTCTTCCTTCTTTTCTTTGCCTCGAAAATCCAACTGGTTGTCATAATTTGACAAAGGGATCACCTCTTCCTGAAAACTTTCCTGACTCCTCCAGGATGGCCTATGACTTCCTATTCCATGTACCCCGGACACCAGCACTTGTCTTATCACATTATACTGATATTGTCTGTTTACATAATTCTCTTTTTCTTAATCTATAAACTTATTTAAACCAGGAAACTTAATCTTATAGTCTCACTGCCCCACCAGATAATAGGCATGGTACAGGCTCACAGATAACTTGTCTGGATGAATAAAAATTTTAATGTGCTTTTTGGGCTTTTGTCAGTTAAATAAAGAGAGCTTCCCCTGAAAAGAAAAAGAATAATGATTTCTTTTTTACTTCATTGCCAGGAAGGTTAGAATTAAGATTTGTCTTAATTGTAGTACCTAGTCTGAGACCAAGGTTTCTAACCACACATCCCATTCCCATCCCCTTCCCCCAACCATATTCATCACCTGACCCCTGTTCTTTAACCCCACTATAACTAGCCTGGAGCCTACTGGTTGACGTATTACCCTGTGGCAGTCGGAAGCAGCATAGAATGGGTTTTGCAATCAAATAGACCTTGGGTTCAAGTTTTAGACTCCTATTTACTAGCTGTGCAACATTAGGTAATTTATTAAACATCTCTCAGCCTCAGTTTCCTCATCTGCAAAGTGGGGCTAACAGGAGTACCTGCTTTACTGGTGGACCTGGGTGATGGCATTATGATTAAATAAGATAATGCACAGTACTTAACTCATCGTAAAAGTTCAGTAAACATCAATAATTAGTATTGTTATTAATATTACCAGCACATTAACAGGAGAGAAGCTGTTATAGGCAGCCAGAGTTAACATTTCCTGCTTGATCCTGAAGGTAGCAAATAATGCCTGCCACACTGGCAACTGCTGATGAAGTAATTGTTAATATTATCAATTCTTAAGGGCTCCAGATAGCTGAAGTTTTGTTCTGTTCTTATGACACCATGAGGTTTTTTAGTTTTTGTTTTCTTGTCCCATGTGGTCAGTTATCCTGCCTTATTATTATAAGTTCCCCAGAGTTTACATACACTGGTTTTCTAGTATCATGATCAAGATCATGATCATCAGTGATCATCGTCATCATGATCATCCCACCACCATCACCACCATGGGCACAGGGTCAGACACAGGCCCTCGTGCCTCCCTTTCTCCAGGACTGTTCCTGACTGTTCCTTTTCTTATCCCCAAACTAACAGACTCTGCAGCCTCTCTGCTTAAGCCCTACGGGGAGACATGGGGGCAAGAATGTGTGAAGCTAGCATTCCAGTCAGGTCAGTGCAAGAGATGAAATGTGATCTAAAATGGGAGATGGTAAGATTGTGCTGTAAAGCTGACCAGAACTGTCACAAGGAAATCCAGGAGGGAGTATGAGTACCTGGAAGTCAGAACTGAGCATGGGGTAAAAGCAGTAAGAAGAATGAATCAAGGAAAGAGAGAGACTGAGAGCTGATTGGTCCTTTCTACTTGGCTTCCTCAGTCCCTGTAAAGCTTCAACTTTCCAAGCCAATTGTAGGGCTGATTGGCTTGAAAAGGCACCTCAGCACTTTCCAGTAAGAAGAATTACTTTAAACAAGTTCCAAAATTTTTTATTCTACAGATAAAGGATTTAATATGCAGAACTATGTGACCACTGGTGTGAACATGAGATGGTGAAGATGTAAGTACCTTGATACCTGTCCCTGTTTGGATAGAAAGAGGATCTATACAGTAGGAAGACACTAAAGACCTAAATTCTTGGGGGAGGCAGTACAGTTAGAAGAAATACCGACAAGGGAGAAAAGAGGCAGAAACTGAAGGTTGAACTTTTATTTATTTGATGAACTGAGCTTGCCTGGAGTCACAACATAAATTCTGAGTTCAGCTACAAGCACTGTCCCTGGCAGATCACAAAAACTCAAGGGTCAGGATAACACTGGCTTAAAGCAGCCAGGACAGGGTTTATGCAATGGGAGCAGAGGAAGCCCCAGGGGATGGTGTAGGGAGACAGGAGGTGAAATAGGGTAGAAATTAAGTAGCAGCACAGAGAGAAATTGAGTAAAAAATCTTTGTGACCTCAAAAGAAGTGAAGGGAAAAGAGTAACGTATTTTTTTTTTTAACCTTCTAGCCCTCAAGTGCAGCCTGTTGCTTGAATGAGCTCCCAAACTCTAATCCAATAATTCCTAAGACCGTGCTCATAAAGGGAAATATTTTAAGGTAAAAGGGAATGGGTGGTCAGAGCTTTTTATATCTCTATTAACTTGAAAAGTTTATACATCATTTATATCTAATAGGTTTAAATGTGTAGACCAGGTTTTGTTTTACCTGACTTCAAACACAGTGACTCTACATCACTCCACAATTCCTTCTAGCACACCACCGATTATTGATATGAGGCTGATGTTTTATAAATAATGGATAATAGCCAGGAAAATGAGCTAAGCTTGTTTTTGCCATAACATTAACATTACTGCAGTACATTTTAACATATTAATCGTGGGACAGGATCTGATTATTCAGTATTTGCCAGAAGCACCCCAAAGCATTTATGAACTTATTTTTCAAGTCTCTATTTTTTTTTCATTCTATTGAGACTTTCTTTGAAATTTTGAGTGAATTCAGAGTTATATACATAAATTTTTTAAATTATGCATAATTTTGTTTATGATGTGATTTGCACATATTCCTAGCCATGTATTTTATTTTACTGGAGGAAAATATACTGACTTTCCATTTACTTGTCTGTATTATACAGAAGCTAGATTAGATTATTACTAATGCTGCTTATTGCTTTAAAAGTGTATGACTTTATATGAGATTTTAAAAATTCTTGGATAAATGTAATTCCTCTCTCAAGGAAATGTAATTTTAATCAACATATTATAATGACTTCCTTGTAGTGGCCATTTACAACATTCACATTTCTAGAGGGGAAAAATGATAATAAGTAACACAGAAGAATATTCAAATGTATGATAAATGTATGAAACCCTTTGAAAAGACTCCTACAAGTGACAAATAGGTTATAAACAAAAATCATTGAGCACTATAAGGAGATATATAAAGGAAAACATGTAGCCAACTTAATGACAATATTTCCAATGGCTTTCTATCAAACATAATTCAGTTTTAGCATGTACTTCTCAGGGTTTTCAGTACTATGAATACTACAAAAAAGTATAAGCTGTGTTCTCCTTCCTCATCATACTTACTGCATTAGAGAAACAAAGCTAACTCATAAGAAATAATTAGAAGAAAAATGTAACAATGAATTCTTGTACTGTTTTGTTTAGTGCTTTCCATAAGATTTAATGGTTTTCAGAGAAAAGTTAAAAGAAAATAAGACACAAAATTATAATTCTCTTACAAGAAAATTAAGAATCCCTGAGAATTCTCACAGTAAACTTCAAGACGTGTTCCAGAAGCATCCCTGTCAGGTTGTCATCTAAGTCAGTTCTGTATCTACCTCCATCTCCTTTTCAATATCTGAATGACAAACATAAAATAAAAGAACAACAATAACATTTAAAATTTAAAAATTTACTTAGAACTTGCTACTCTGGATCTAATGTTGATTAATAAAGGGTATTAGGTTAGGTTCAACTCCATGTAATAGAGACTCAAAATAATGGTGGTTTTAACAAAACAGACGTTTTTCACTCTAAACTGTTAATGGAAGTTCAAAGGTTTGAAGGCATACTAATATGCTACATAAAATTTTCAGGGACCCATGCTGTCTCCGGTTTTGTAGTCTATCATCACCATGGGGACCTTGTGATCCAGGCAGTCACAAATCTAGCCCAGTTTCAAGGGGCTTGAGAAAGAAATCCCACCCACATCTTGGAGGTATTGACAAATAATTTACAGTCATATTTAACTACCACAAATGTAAAGAAGGCAAAATACTGAAATGAGCTGAGTCTTGCTGGTATTGTTTGTGATAGCCAAAAAGACTGTTTAAAGTTGTATGTGAAGCAAGAAGACAAAGTAAAACACTGTTTCATTGATTTGGATGAATGACATGAAATACCATGAAATAACATGAATGAGAGAAAGAAAGTAAAATGTCTCAACTCCTATTTTACTTCTGTCTTTTCTGTCAAGAAGAAATGCCAATCAGATGGGAAAGGGCAAAATTAACATTGATATGAGGGAATGCAGTCCGAATAAGCAAACTGACACAAAGAGAAGAAATTAATTGCTCTGAATAATATTTTCCCCTGCCTTGAATCTTGAGCCTTCAGAGTTCGTAAATAAACAACATTTACTGAGCACATACTGTGTGTTTGGTACTTTCAGAGGCACTGGGGATTTATTTTAAGTGCAATGTGATTTATGATAGGACAAGACTGAAAAAAAAACAAAAAAAAAAACAAGGTAATGAAATCCTAAATTATATTTACTTGTAACTAGAGTCTGGAATATGGAAGAAGACAGTCCTACTCTGCCTGGATATAATGAGAGCAGACCTGTAGCATTCTGTTCAGTGTTGAGGCTGCACTTGAAGTTGATTGCCAATAACCTGGAGGGGTACCTAAAGGAATGTCTAGAAAGAGGACAATTGGGGGAAAAGGACTAATAAGGAAAGAATAATCTTTTAGTCTGGAAAAGAGAAAGCTTTTAATAGCCTTGGTAAATTGTCTTCAAATCTTTAAAGGGTTTTCAAGTGACTCTGACTCATACTCAGAGGAACTTTTTAATATTTAGACCTATTTGGTGAACAAATTTATTTATTTATTTAGTCTCATGATTTAGAGTGTTCCGTAGGTCTTCTCCAAAGAATGAATTTGACAAGGAGAGAAACGGAAATTTAAAAAAAAAAAATTGGAGAGATAAAAAACACAGCATCTGAAATTAAAAAATAATATACTTGATAAAATAAATGCTGTAGATTAAACACTGTCCAAGACAAGATCAGTGAAGCTAAAAACTAACAATAGTAACTATCCAACATAAAGCAGAGAAAAAAAAAATAAATGAAAATAAAAATAACCTGTAGGACATTATCAAGTAGTCAAATACACATGTAATTGAAGTCAAAAAAAAAAAAAGGGAGAGGAGAATATGGGAGTAGAAAAAATATTTGACACAATAATAGCTGAAGATTTTCCAAATGTCTTAAAAACAGTAAATCCAAAGATCAAAAAGCCAATAAACCTTTAACAAAAGAAATATAAAGAAAACCACACTAAGTCACATCATAATCAAATTGCTAAACATCAGTGTTAAAGAGAAAGTCTTAAATTCGGACAGAGATGAACACGTTATGTACAGGGGAACAAAGTGAAGAAAGATAACAGACATCTTATCAGGAGCTAATTAAACTAGGAGCTAATGGAGCAACATCTTTAAAGTATCGAAGAAAAAAACCCTGTCAACTGAGAATTTTATATCACAGAAAATATATTTCAAAAGTGAAGGCAAAATAAAGATTTTTCAGGTGAAATCTGAGAGAATTCACTGGAATCAGATATGCATTACACAAGATGATAAAGGAAGTTCTTTTGGCAAAAGAAAAATGATACAAGATGGATCTACACAGAGGAATAGAAAATATATGGGTTTTTTTTTTCATGTAGTGTCTCTTTAATAGACATTGTTGAAACTAAAACAAAATAACAATGTATGATAGAGTTTATAAAAACATATAGATGTAAAAGATATGACAACAAAAGCATAAAGGATGGGAGGGGAAGTGACAGTGTACTGTTACAAGGTTTTTACACTGTATGTGAAGTGATATAGTATTATTTGAATATAGATTATGATAAAGTTAAAAATGTATACTGTAAATCCTAAAATAACAACTAAAAAAGTAAATAAGACAAAGAGCTATGGATAATAGGCAACCAAAGAGATAAAATGAAGTTATTAAAAAAGTTCACTTAATCCAAAAAAAAAAACCACACAAAAAATTTAAACCTTAAGGAGCAAATAAAAAGCAAACAGTATAGGACAAACACTATATGATTCCTCTCATAAGAAGTATCTAAAATAGTCAAAAACACAGAAACAGAATGTAGCAGAACGGTGGTTGCCAAGGGCTGGAGGAAGTGGGAGGGAGAATTAGGGTTTAGTGGGTATAGAGTTTCAGGGTTGTAAGATGAAAGAGTTTGAGAGACCTGTCATACAACAACGTCAATATAGCTAAGACTACTGAATTGTACACTTAAAAATGGTTAAGATGGTAAACTTCGTGTTATGTGGGGTTTTTTTTACCACAATAAAACAATAAAATAAAAAACCAAGATGGTAAATTTAAACTCAACCATAAAAGAATTACATTGAATGTTAATGGTCTAAATATTCCAATTAAATAGCAGATATTGTAACATTGGATACGAAGTAAAACCCAATTATAAACTACCTATAAAAATACAGCAAACTAGAAAGACATGGATAGAATCAATGTGACAAAAAGACATACCATGCAAATACTAATCAAAGGACAGTAGGAGTGGCTATATTGATATCATACAAATTAGATTTCAAAAAAAGAAGAAATATAACAGAGATAAAGACACTTTATAATGGTGAAAGTGTCAATTCACCAAGAGAACATAATAATCCTAACTGTGTATGCACCTAATAACAGGGTTTCGAATTACATGAGCCCCAAACTAATAGAATAGATAGGAAAAAAATAGAAAATTTACAAATATGATTATACATTTCAACACTCCTTGTTCAGTAAGTGATAGAATAGATAGAAAATTATTAAAATATAGAAGACTTTAGCAATACTATCAACTGACATTGCCTATCAATTGATTTTTGAATGTTAAACCAACTTTGCATTATTGGGATCAACCCTGCGTTGTCATGATATATTACCCTTTATTATAGATCATTGGATTTAATTTGCTAATATTTTTTAAAATATTTCTATTTTACCTGATAAGAGAAGGATCCACATTCTTTTCAAGTATGTATGGAACATTCAGCATGATAGAACATAGTCTGGTGACGGCTGTATCTGCATTCATTTGTCAAAAAACTCATCAAACAGTATATTTAAAATCAGTACCTTTAAGCAATGACATTGTCATTAAATTGACTAAAGCTTTCTTTTTTCCTTCTGTCACTACTAGCCCACATTCAGGCAGTTGGTTGGCTTGCTTTCACCTAGAGGTTTAAAAAAAAATTGGTACTCGTTATTATATGAAAATTAAATTTCAACACAGATAACTTAAAAACAGAACTACTATAACAACAAAAAATTACAGATCATTTACCACGGATGCTAAAGAAAGAATGCCTGCACAGGGAAGAATGTTGAGCTAAATCAATTATTCTCCATCCTCACTGCACTTTAGAGTCATCTAGGCATCTAGGCATTTGTAAAGTATCAAATATCAAAGCCCTGACTCCACCTCCAGAGGTTCTGAAAGTTCATGTGATGCTACCAGACTAAACTAGAAGAATTCAAAAGTGTCTTCTAATACTAAGCACTGAAGTTTCAATGCCTTTGCGTGTTTTTTTAAACTTTAAATGGAGTTTATTTGGTAGCTTTATTGTTCCCAACCTCACCCAGCCACCTGGTTGCCTTGCCAAGTGTATTTTCAAAACCATTAGGCAGTATGCTGCATAGTTTAGCAATTATAACTTTAAAATGTAGGTTATAAACAGAAATACTTTAGACTACAGCTGAGCTACAGTACCCCAAGAACATATGTGAGTTTCCCAGATGGCTTAATCCCAAGGGAACATATATATATATATAGACGTATACTTATTATGAACCATCAGAAAGCCCTGAAAATTAATCAGTTTTCACAAAGAGAGAGAGACAGAATGAGTTTTTATTATTCAAGATATTCTCTTTAAATCTTATTTTCTATGCCTTAATGATTGTCTGGAGACCGAGATTATTTTACAGAATGTCTTACTAGACTCACCGTGTGACTTTGAGGAACTAAGCCTTTCTTTGGATGTAAGTGGGAAACTAAGGGGCATGTTTTCTCTAAAGTTGTGTCAAAAGGGCTCTAAATTTCAAAGTCAAGAAATATATAAGCAGATAAATTAAAAATACCTCAGTGGGCTTGGTTTTCTTGATTTAGCTTTTCAAATGTAAATGTCTTCTCTTGCTTTTCCAAATGCTCCTTGAATTCTTTTTATTTTCTCCATTAGTGACAGCATTTCAATACTATAACTAGTATGACTGGTTTTTTTGGTTATTACAGTCAGATGAGTCTTTGTTTTTCTAAGTGATTCATTGCTTATATCTATCTAATCAAATAGATTTTGTTTCTTATATGCCCATCCCATTTATAATATTTTTTTATTCTAAAAATACATTTTTTTCACTTTTGAACATTTCTGAAGCAAGGATATATCTTATAATCCATACATTTATTTAATGTAATATTCTTAACATCTCCTAAGAAAACTAATTGAGGAACACTGTACATTTAGAGAAAGATAGAATTTTTTACTGGTTACTTATGGTCTGTGTAAAATCTGTAAAGTCCACCTTCATATCAATGAGTTATCCCCATATCAGTTGAGTTTATATGCATGTGCTTCACTAGCAAGACATTAGTAGGAATAATGTACAGACTATGTCGGCTGAAATAAATGCACAGCCTAAAAGTTGAGAGTTATGTTTTATTTGGCGGATATTTCTGAATACTCGAACCCCTTCAAGTCAGGGATGACAGCCTCTCAGATCGCTCTGAGGGACTGCTCCGAAGAGGTAGGGGAGGAGCTAGGCTATATAGGAGCTTTACAACAAAGACCAGGTAGTTGGAACAATAAAAGATTACTTGTTACCCAAAGAAAACCAGGCATCTCAAGTTAAAGAATCTAGTGCTTTTGTATGGATGGGAGGAAGCAAACACTTGGGCTCATTGAATTCATTCCTTTGACAAGCACGTAGCTATCCAAGGCCAGTATCCTGTCCTTTCTTATTCAGAATCCCCTCAGGGTGCACCATTGTGAGTGGCTGCAGAGGCTGGGCTGCAGGCTTGTCTTCACTGGGGGGTGGCGGCAGCCTCTGATGACTTGATGGGTTCAGCATTCTTTGTTTACTGATATGGTTTGCAGTATTTTTTGTTCACAGCTAGTAGTAGCAAATATGGACATCTCCACCTTAGTAAGCAAGTTTTCTTCTTTCCATGGGATTGAACGACCTCAGATAATTGCCAGTTTAATTATTAACGCCAGATGATTATAAAAAAGGGGAACAACTGAGAAGTTATTTCTTTAACAAATTAAAATATTTAAACCTACCCTAAATTATAAGCAAAAACAGATCTACAATCCCTATTTCCCAAATTCCTGACAGCCTTCTATCTGCCACAATATGCCATTAATGTCTCCAGCCAGTGACACGAGTGTGGGCTAATAGTGTTGCTTTATATCTGGAAGGACTTTAATCAAAACTGAATATGCAGTAAATGAATCTTATGCTTATGAAACCAGAGTGTTTACAAAATGGCTTGTCATGCTCAGCACAACAACTTGAGGACAACAGATATGGAGTCCCTCTAAATGTCTTTCTGTGTATTTAATTATAGTTTGATATGCTATAACTGTGCACAACTTTATTTGAGAAAGAACAAAATCATACTAGTGGTTGGGTGGAAATGTTTTTAGATATTAGAAAAGAAATGAAGCTTATCTAATTATCCATCATATTGCCAGAGATACACTGCAGATGTGTACTTCAGGATTAGATGTTGATTTCTTTCCTTCGTCTCAGGTCTTTTACACTCCAGTTTTATTTACTATTCAAAGTGAACTCCATTAACGTCAATATGTTAAACCAGGGTAGCTTCTCATCACTTTAATCTATTATAACCCTTCCTAGATACTCTCAGGGAAGAACAAATAGACGAATGGAGGAAGTTCTAAGATATCCTGAAGGCTCCACTGAAATGTACATGATTCAAAGAATAAATATAAATTTGGGGTTTTTTCCTCCAGTATCTGAATTTTGCTTTTCAGACCAAGTGACATTTTTGAGCACTGGATGCCTCATGGCTAAAATTTGCATTCGTATTGGGCAAAAAATGCGAAGATACAATCCAGAAAAAAACACTAGAGTAAAGGACAAAGAGTGGCAATAAATATCCAATCTGAAGATTTGAAAGTGACCTCCAATCTGCCTTTTATGAATTAGAACTTATTTCTTCTCTTATCTAGCCGCTTAAGTTCCTTGCTTTGGCTGAGTTTAATCAGGAAGAGGACAAAGGGTTACCTTCTGGGTATCCAGTTAAGTGGATGCTACATTTTCAAGATGTTACTGTTTTCTTTTATCCAAAGTAAACATGAAAGCTAATGTAAGTAAATAAACACATAAATTTTTAGCTTGAAAATATTTCTAACTTCAGATATTTCAGGAAACTTCTTTTTAAAAAAAAAAAGCCAGGGTGAGGTTAATGATAAAAGCTGACCCTTGCACTAGGCATCATCATTTGTTTAGATAACAAATGCTTTATAGGGTTTTTCCACCTGGGCAGGTCTTGGAAATAATTCACTTAAATATTAATGGACATTGAGGAGAGGAAAGGATGGGAAAAGAATGGAAGAGATTTCCAGGTGCCCTCTGTGGCTGATGAAGATGGCTTGCTTGTCCTTTGATGAGAAACCCGGCAGCTGTTAAGGAAAAGGTCACTTCCAGAGACACAGAGAGGATACAGTTGGTGGTAGAGATAGACTGACAGACAGGCAGAGGAAAGGTAGGTACGTTAGAGATGCAATTCTTCAGGGAACCATCCTCTCCATCTCCATCGGAAGCTGGGGTTGAAACAATCACGTTCTCTGGCAGAATCTCCCCTCCAGAATTAGAAATGAGCAGACGGTGAGGGTTGGAGTCCCCTTTAGAGACAAGAACTTGAAACAGAAATTGAGGGCTGAGGAAGCTGGCATTCCCTGTCATTGGCGGTGAAACAGGAATGAAAGTTTCACATAAAGAAAGTGACATTCCTGACTGGGGAGTCCTCTGCTCTAAAGCTGCTTCTTTTGACATTGTCTTGGCCAGGAAAGTTATTAAGAAAGATAAAATAGTTTTGCCTCCTCTTCTGAGAATCATTTGGCATTCTCAGAAGATTATTGTCATTTGGGGAGCCTATGCCTAATCTTAAAGCATTCCTAAGAATGAGGCTTGCCTCTCCTTGCCCCGCCTCCCATTTCCCACCTGCCTTTGCCATGGCAGTCCTGGAAGAAAGAAGGAACCCCCTAGATCTTCAGCTGTCCCTTCTCCTGCCCAGCTTCTCCTGAGAGAGGATTTGGAGGTGGTCATGGCCAGAATGGGGTGATGTGGGAGCCATGGCCAGTCTGCTTGGCGCTTCATGAAGACAATGGGAAATGCTTGGTTCCTGGGTTCCACCTGGTTTCAGGTTTCTTCAGGCTCAGAGTTAGCGCCTACAAAAAAAAATGGTAATGTAGAGACAGATTGAATGTGACTAGACTGGACCGCAAGTAGGCACTGGTCTTTAGAAAACTTGGCAAGGAAAATTCAAGCATAGAGTCTGTGTGTCCAACCTCAGTCCTGCTTCCCTTGCCTCTGTTTGGTCCAGCTCTCCAGAGGAGAACCCACTGAGCTGTTCCTCCCCACCCCCCCGCCCTGTTCTCCCCTACCCCTGAGACTTCCACCTGACTTGATACCTGCTGTGGAATTTAAAGCAGGAAGAATTTCACAGCACTCCCACGAAAACATTCTTGGATTATCCTGAGCTTTACTTCTACATTCCTTTTGAGGGTTTTCGTTTTCAATAGAAAAGTCTGGGGCTGAGGTTGAAAATTCAGTAACAGCAGACAATCATAATCTGAAAAAGGCTTGGCTTTATGACTTGTGAGTAAAGGCTCTAACTACTTCTCCAGGGTAAAATTCCCACCAATCACTTATTGATGAATCAGTTGCCCTGAATGCCAGTTACCGTTATAAGATGTTACCAAGAGATATGCTAATTCCTTTCCAGAACATTTCTGCTTTACGTCCATTGTTAATTGTAGCAGGAGAAAGCGTTGCTCATTTCTAAGATAAAAATAATCCAAATCAAGACATATAATAATCCTTGCCCTGTAAATTCCACTTTAATATTCACTTGTGCTCATGATAATAGAGTTTGAAGATATATTTTAACCTGCCAAAGAGAGTTCCAAACCACATACATAAATATGAACTAGATATTATGAGCTATTTCCTCAATGTAAGTCAGGCATCTTTTGAAGCAGAATGAACACCTTTGGATCCCTAGTGTTGGAATACAGCATTGCAACCTGAATTTAATGACTAGCATTGGAATAACATGAAGAAATGAATGTAACCTCTGAATCTATCTAAGGGTTGAGGAAAGTTTTGCTGGCATTTTGATAAGGGCAGGATGTGAGACCTGTCAGCCTAGGGTATTGTGAGATGGGCTATCTCCTGGGGCGATGAGCCCTGCCAGGGTAAGCATTCATCAAGAGATGCTTTCATCCTGCAGAAATGCAGCTTGGGGAGTAGTGCTGCAGTAGGGAGTGGGGGTTAAGGTGTCAGTGGCTCCAGGCACACATAGAGCCCAGGAGTGTGGGTTTTATGACTCCAGAGAGTGCCAGTCGGCTCCACACTAACCTTATCCTGGGGATAATTTTACTTCAAATAAAATAATTTAAAATAAAGATTTTTTTTCCCATGATAAAAAGAAAAAAGCTCTCTTGTAGTTCTACCCCTGGATTTTTTAATCAACTACCCATATTTTATATTTAATTATTAATCCTTTCATTCAAGAGCCACATATTGAGCACTGTCCCTGACAGATCTCACAACCAATGAGATATCTTTGCACAAATTGATCCTGCGGCCCCTACTCCTGTCTGCACAGCCTCCTCCCCCCAATAGAAGACCCTGCGTGGCCACCCTTGGGGATTACACAGGCACCTCTCGTCCACGTGGCCCACTGTTGTCTATGGCAGTGTACCCTATAAACTCATTTCCTATTCTCATCCTTTGCCGTTGGTAAATTCTTTTACCAACCCACCTCACTGGCCCACGGTGTGTCCCACAACAGTTAGCTGTCATGGAAAGGAATGGATTGGGATAAAGACCCTGTTCCAGCCATAGGTGGTCCATTCTGTTACTCTTCAATTATTCTGTGGTTCCCAAATATCTCTATTGTACACCGTCACTTCCATTGAACATTTCTAGAAGGAGAACAAGAATTCTATTCAGTAGGTTGCTTTGTGCTTTAATACAAAGCTCTTGCCCTGAAAGTATTACTTTTTCTTACAAAGAAAATCACAGCTATTACTAAAAATCACAGAGATAGAGCAAATGAGGACTTTGATCTATGATTACTTTGCCTGGAATGTTACAATGAAAAGAAATAGAAAATTTTCACTGGGACATTTCAGTGCACATACCATGGTCTGGGGCATCCAAGGTAAGCTTGGCATTTGTTGCCCTGTAGCTACCTGAACTGTTTGGCATATTTCTAGGTGAACTTCCTACTGAGCTGAAACACCAGTCACTCAGTGCATGCCCAGGTGAGATAGACGAAGATCAAATTGCCACATTTTTTTGTCAGGATGGTTTTAATCTGGAAGTGCCAGAAAACTCAACATATTTAAACAATGAGGAAATATATTGGCACTGATGGGAACACAAAAGTCCAAAGGTAGGGTGAGCATGAGAATTAGCATAATTTAGTGCATCCAATTTCTTTGGCCTTAAGTTTCTGTCTCTGAATCTACCGTGTGTCAGTCCCATCCTCAAGATGAGAGCAAGGAGGCGGTATCACTTCTGAGCCCCACATCCATGCAGGACACTAACAGAGGAGCAGAAATCTATCCTCTTCTGTGTTCCCTCTTAAGATGGAAGATTTGCATCTCACATCTCACAGTCACATGCCCAGCCTTAAACTGGTCTCTTAATTGGGGATTATGCCACATTTTGACACTGTCATCTCCCCAATCACATGACTTCTATACAAAGTAGGGGCACATAGCAGGCATCAAGGAGAAAACTCTCATTTCAACCACACCGTCACTGTGTCGGGACTATATAACAACTAATAAAACAACTCTGAAGCTTTTTGCTAAAGGTGAAATTTCTTTCTTTTGAAACTTACCCGAAATAACAAAAAGGTTACAAGGACAGGGGCAACAATCCCGAATCACATACTCTAGAATGCCTGCAAAATATTATAAAATTGGGGTCAAAATAAATGAGATTGAGAGAGAACACGTCCTTCCTTAGACCGCTAGCAAAATACAGACGAGCTAAACACAAGTGTTACTTCCAAAAAGGCTTATCCAAGGATGTGGTGATTAGAAGAACAAGACTTGGCTACATGACAGGCCGTGGGGAGTGGCTTTGGGAAGAGCAGGTAATGTGATTTGACAGACGTTGGTAGACCTAAGAGCCAGACTGCCAAACTGAGGAGATCCAACACGCACACGAATGGAATTTCTGAAGAATGGAACGGAACATGAGAAACAGGGCAAAACATTCAGCAGTGAGACAGAGGAAAACTCTTCTGGAATAATGGGCAGGATTGAATCTACAGGCTGAAAGGAAAAATCTCAACACAGAAAAAAATGACACAGAATAATCAATACCAAGCTGTATCCTGGCAAGCATACTGATCTTCAAGAACAACAACAACAAAAAAAGTTTTAAGTTTCCAAAGAAGAAGAAATAATCCGGTTGACCTCAGAGACTTCTCTTCAGTAACAATTAATACCATTTAGCAACAGCTCAGTGTCCACGAACTTCTAGAGGACATAAAGTATATTCAAGAATTAGAGGAGATTGGAAGGAAGGGGGGGCTTTTCTTTGGACTGAATGCTGTCAGGAAGCAGCAAGTAGCAGTAATTTTGTGACTGGGTACCTAATAATTCTTAAAGGTGAGAAGAAGCCAGGCTAGAGTTGTGATTGGTAAAGAATCAACAGTCACTCAGATTTTACAGAATAGGGGGATGTTTGATTCATTTTTATGGTTTGGACAATGTTCTTGTTTTTGTCTGAAAATAGTTTTCTATGTTTATGTTTATGTTCAGCAGCAAAAACGCCATAGCCTTGTTGTGAGGGTCAGGCCAGCTCCTGGTGTTCGGGGCTGCCTCCTCTCACTCCACTGTCTGCAGTAGAATATGACTGTCTACGTGCTGTGTTTGGGGAATTCTAATATTCCCTAGGAACCCGAATTATGCAAATAAAATTGATCCTTATAAGTTGCTATAATGGACAAGCGTGATTCGAAGATTTTGTTATGCTATGTGTCTGCTGTTCCATTGGTGAGTGTGGGGTCTGTGCTGCAGTAGATACAAAAATTACAGTATCACAGACATAGTAAACAATCTTATGGTTACCAGGGGAAAGGGAGTGGGAAAGCATAAATTTGGGAGTTTAAGATTTGCAAATGTTAACCATTTTATATATAAAAATAGATAAAAAAAATAAATTTCTTCTATATAGCACAGGAAACGATATTCAATATCTTGTAATAACCTTTAATGAAAAAGAATGTGAAAACGAATATATGTATATTTATTCATGAGTGGGACATTATGCTGTACACCAGAAATTGACACATTGTAACTGACTGTATTTCAATTTTTTTTAAAGTGAAAAAAATTATAGTAGTCATAGTAATAACAGCTGCCATTTATCATGTCTGATCTGCGCCAGACAGCACAGTAAGTGATCTGTACTCGGGTCTCTTTCACCTGTCTCAAAATGCAGTGAGGGATGGTGGGTAGAGCTCAGTGAGAGTGTGTGCTTAGCATGCACAAGGTCCTGGGTTCAATCCCCAGTGCCTCCATTTAAAAAAAAAATTAAAAAATAAACCTAATTACCTCCCCCCACCAGAAAAGCCCCCCCAAAACAGTAAGGTAGGTATAATTATAGATAATGAAAGATAAGCTTCCCGAGGTCACACACAAAATAACTGACAGAGACATAATACCTTTCCATGACTCTCTAACCTCAAATCCCATATCATTTCTGTTGATAAATGTTAATAAGTTTTCAGAAGCCTATTATTTTCTATTATCAAAACAGAGCGGGAAATGCTAAAAACAACAGCAGCAGCAGTGGCAGTAATAGCATTGGAAGTAAGTTTTCGTTAAAAAAAAAATGAGACTGCCTTCTTCCCCAAGATAAGGTTTTTGTTTTTTTTAAATCTCAAATTTATTGGATTACCTGATATTTCTGTAATGACTTTCCTCCCATCACCTGGTTCTTTCAACTGATTCTAAGTAATTGGTTTAGAACGACTTTCTTCTTTTCTCGATTTCTGGTTCCACGGGTGGGTAAAAGTTAGGTAATAAGTTTCTTCAGAGCACAGTGAGGAACCCATCTGTGATGATATCAACCACAGAGGATCACAGAAAGAGAAGCTGCTGACCTCGGTAAAACATCAGACAGCCTCCCTTTGGTACTGGACTGAGGAACTGGGAGACGAAGGCAAAATACAGTCACATTTTGGGCTGACACTTCTTTCAGAAGACTTTCCCTTTTTTGAGTTGCCCTTGAACTAGAACATTTCATGAAAGAGGCCACATAGCCAATAAAATTTCCCAAGAATTAGCTCACCAAGGAAGTTTTATCTTTCATCAAAGTTTACCCAGGTTCCTCAAAAGGGTCATTGCTACCAAGTGATGGGTGAGTCCTTAAAGTTGCAGCGCCTTCCCACACTGTCTCCCCTGGGTTATCGTGTCTGGTTGCCCCCTAAGATGTTGAGAAAATGGCAGAGGAGAGATTAGGGGTGGTATTGGTTCAGGGCTTGTGATGAGGGGAAGCTTGCTTCAGAGGTCTCAGCTTTGCAAGTGTCTGTTTTGACCTCAGGGAAACCCATCATTTCCAGTGGAAGATGCTCCCGGCTGCAGAGGAAGAGCTGGTTGTCTGACCTCAGTCAATGCCTGAATGAGCCCTTTGGTTTGAACAGAGCAGAATAAAGAAAAAGAATGGGAAATGAGCTGGCTCAAGACATTGTGTGAGCCAGTCAACAGGAACAAATAATTATTCATATTTATTTAATCGTTGATTTAGAATTAATATTTATGTGTAAAATTTGTGTAGAGGGGAAAGGTTTTTTTTAATCAAGTATCTAATCCACCTGTCCCTTGTCCTTCTGTGTGTCAGTGAAAGCTCTTCTTCCTGAGGCCTGGACAGTGATAATAAAGCACCCAACACACGTGACTGCAGAAGTCCTGCCCTTTAGTAGGCTTCCTTCATTGATTATTTCTAGAACCTACAAGGAGTGCTTGCAAGTTCCACGGAGCTGTCCCCACTGTCCCTGATGACCTTTTGACTCCTCACCAACCCGTGTGTCTCCTCACGCTGCGGCCCCCATCCTTCCCCTGCTTCTCCTGGGTGGGGCATGGATCAGGCTCTCAATTCTCCAAAGCGTGGCTACAACCAGACAATCAAATTTAACCAAATCTTATTGCTGGTTTAGGAATCTCAAAAGGGAATTAAAATACAGAAAACTTTAAAGTTGATATAAAAGTAGGTTATGCCTAAGTTCCCTAGACTATGCCCCTATAGGGGCCTTTCTTGGTGTGTCTCTCCTTAGGTCATGACCTCTCTCCAGGTGCCAGAGTCAAGCTGACCTTCCTTTCTCACCCAACCCATGCCCTCAACCCCTCAGAGGCTTCCTCTCACTCCCAGGCTCAGAGCAGCAAGTGTTGGGATATTATTCCTTTTGTAAGGGGACAAACTCATCACTGACATATGGAACTCAGCCCCCTGACTTTTACCACTGTAAAAAATAAACTTTTTTTGTCCATCATTGGTTAACCATAAAGCTAAAATAGCTGTATTCTTAATACAAAAAAGGACAATTTTCTCTAAAGTTGAACTCATATCCACACCTAGTAGAAGTTTCAGGCTTTCATCCTCCATCCTGTTGGAGGATGTGGAAGGAGCATCCAGTTTCAGGGATAGCATCCTGGAAAATGAGACAGAGACAGTATATTGTCAACATTACCATAGTGTTATCATAGCCATTGTTAAGACAAACGGCAGTTGATTCTATCAATTTTTCAAAAAAAAAAAAAGTTAATGGTTGTATTTTCCCCAATATTCTCCTTTCTGGAAAGAAAAGTCTCTGTGGGAGATCTTTTGGACTCGAATAATGTCAGATTTCTGACATCATTATGGAATTATATCAGTAAGTTAATAAACAATTTAATAATATAAAGGCATTTTTTCCTACTGAAAAAAACTGAAGCATCCTTTCAACCATGTGTAATCACACAGTGGACGGCTCTGGGTCCCCCACCAACACAGCAGAAGAACTGGGATCCAGTTGTGTCTCCTCAGTGAAATCAGCACCATTGGAAGATATAGTCCCTTGTTGAAAATTCCTAGCTCAAAAACTTCTTTTTTTAAAATTTGTGTTCTTTTTTACTGAAGTATAGTCCGTTTACAATGTTGTGTCAATTTCTGGTGTACAGCATAATGTTTCAGTCATACCTACACATACCTATATTCCTTTTCATATTCTTTTTCATTATAGGTTACTACAGGATATTGAATACAGTCCCCTGTGCTATACAGTAGGGCCTTGTTGTTTATCTATTCTATATATAGTAGTCAAAAACTTCTTTTGATATGCAGCCTCTTCTGACCCCTCCATTGGCCAGAAGCCTTTAAACTATTAAGTGATTATCTCTGTAACACATGTTTCTTTTACTTCTTTATGAAATGAGCTTGGAGTTTGGCTTTGTCAATTTCATTCACTGTGGTAGTGCTTATTAATGATATAAACAGTTTCTTGGCCATCTACAGTTCTTTTCTCATGCTCTTAGCTTCCGTTTTCCTTGTTGAGAAGGTCACTTCTTCCTATTTATGTGACCCCTTTCCACACACACCCTGTCCTTTCTCTGTAGGCTTTTACATCCTGACCTAGTCCCTTACCAACAAGATGACAGCCTCCCAACTATTCACATGTAATCCTTTCTTTCTTTATTTCTGAAATCCTCCTGTCCTCACCCTGCTCCCAAGGCAATCTTGCACTGCTCATTTTAGCTTTGCTGATAGCTGGACAGTCAATGTATTGGTCTGAATTTTGTCTCTAGCAATTTATCAACTAAAGTCATGACATTTAGCCTTTTGAAGTAATGGAGAGTTTTTACTCTGTTTGCATTAAAATCCTACAGCATGGCTTCTGTTAGGTCTCACCCAATTTCTCACGTAAGAGTGAAGTTGGCTGTATGATCTCATCGGTTTCCATGGGTTTGTCTATTAAATTCTGCCTTCCTTTTTAAAAACATCACCCCTATTCATGTTCAGAATTCCGGCTTGTCCTTTGTCCTCTTTAATGTAGCACACTCATAAATTGGTAATAGGTACGAAGGGAGCTGGACTTGAGGTCAGCAAAAACAGAGTTAAAACCTATCACTTAACACACACATAGTATTGAGTAAGTTCTTTAACTTCTTCTAAGCCTTAGTTGTCTCAACTTTAAAAGGAGACTCTTACCAATCCCACGCAGATGTTAAAAGGACTCGGCGGGGCCATAAGCCCGGGTGAGAGCTCCTCAGGACTGTTGATTGGCACTCCACTCGCACAGAAGGAGCCGAATGATGCCGAGGCACATTCAGGTAGAACTTGAACGTGTGCGCGAAGTATAACGCCTTACAATCAGATCTTTCTCATCCCCCTGTAACCCTCCCACCGACGGCGTTTGGGAAAGCTCTTTGTTTATCTGAGCGTGATAACTCTAGAGCTTCTGTAAAAGCAGGAGTCAGGGGCAGCGTGCTAGTCTGGTAGGGGGCTAAGGAGAGCTACCTTTGCATACCTCGGAAGTCTCTTACTATTCATATCAAAAATTTGATGAGGCTGTGGAGTTTATGAGGATCTAAAAGTCCCACTGCCCACCTCCTCCCCAGTCTTCCCCTTGATGCTGCCACTGGCTGGGTACAAAGGAGAAAACCAGGTACCTCTACTTTGTGAAGACAGTCATTAAACAGACATTCAATGCAGTCTTTGGGTTGGACATGGCAGCCAAAATTGTACATTACGTTTGCACTTTCTAAGTGTGTAGAAAAATCTTCCCCGTGAGCACAGGGAAACTGAGAAGAGAATTTTGAGTCCCACCATTTTCCATTTTAAGCCTCCTTATTTGAGAGCACTCACTTCTAGAGAGTAACAGCATACCCAGCCTTCAGCTCTCTCGGAGTTTGCCATGCTCTTCCTACCAAAAAGTCTTAACATACCATTCAGAACAGCTTCTTCTCGCTCAGCTTGCACCACAAATATCAATCACATTCAGATCCAAAAGGCATCGTCATCACCATAATTTGCACGCATGATCATTTCTACACACTGTGTACCAGGTACTGGTTGAGGTAGGCAGACAAAGATTAGATCATGCAGTTAGAGTCCTCAAGGAGTTTACATTTTAGGTGGAGTGGTAAGAAAAATGTAAAAGAAGAAATAAAGAAAGGCGCATATATTCAATGTAAGCACGTCAGTACAGAAGATTAGAGTCAGTAAAGCTCCTTGTGGGCTTGGTGGTTGTAGCACAGGACGTTAATTGCCCCTGTTCTCCCCACAACACTCTCTGCACCTCCCCACTGTCCCCGTCCCCACCGCATTTCCCCTTCTTCCCTTTAGAAGTAAGATTCTGAATTTTACCTGGGGTCAGACTCCCAGACTCCCTTGCAGCTAGGTGCGGTCCTGTGACTAAGGGCTGCCTGGTGAGATGTGAATGGTAAATGGTGTGTACAACATTCAAGTCACACTCTTCAAAGGAAGCTGCTTTAGCCTCAGCTTTCCCTTTTGCCTTTTCTGTAGGCTAGAACTGTGCCTTTTGCCCTGACTGAAGCTCTCATCACGTGAGTGAGCAGAGCAACAATAGAAAGTCTCTGAATCATCTTATAGACAAGGATGACCTAGCCCTCCCAGACTGCCTAACTTCCTCTAGATTATTATGTAGGAGAGGAAAGTAAATCTCTTCTCTGAGTTATTAAATGCTTTGGTCTCTTTATTATGGCAGCTTAGCCTGCACAGAGGTAAAAGGGGAGCTTCATGACGGCTTGAAGGGTGGTTAGGGTTTAGATTAAAGGGAAGTGAAAATGAAGGCTGGATAAAGGAAGAAAATCAGAATTCCCACCTGAAGAAGGAAAACAAGAGCAAAGATGTGGATGTTGCACACGACATGCTTGAGGGGGAGTTGATGGATGGAGTTTGTTGAAGCTAAAGATATACATTCAGGAGGGATAAAAAACAAAGTTCAAGTTGGGTTTGGGCCAGATTGTGAAAGCACTTGAATAACTAAAGTAAAATTCTTCCCATAGGAAATGGGACCGATGTTTTCATAGAAAACCTGTCTGAAGGGCACTAAATGTCCAGAGGCTCCTGAGAGAGATGCCTCTAGGAAGGTTAGGGAAAGGTGGGTTTGAACTGGGATGAAAAGGAGCGACAGATTCTAGGGAGATGTTTGCTGGCCGTGGAGACTATGTGGATCCACAGAGGTGAGGTTTTGAGCCTGGATGACTGGAGGACAGAGATATCACAGAGGAGCTACTTTTAAAAATATGCATATAAAGAAACCTTCAGTTCTATGTATTCTGAGATAATAGTGGTGCAACCATGAGGAAATAGCCAACAGCAGAAATACAAAATTAAAACTCTGGCGATCTGTTCAGGGTGGAGATATATAATTAGAGGCATCCAAAAGAGAGATGGAGAAGGCTAAGAAGACTAAAAGATTAAGCCAGAAGAAAGGGGATGACAGGGAGGTGGATGAAAAGTGGTGTTACTGAAGGTAAAGGGGGATCCTTGATAAAATAGGGGTTAAAAGACACCGAGTAAGTGAGGAGGATGGTAACAGTAGAGAAAGGTGTTAAACTTGGCTTCTGGGTTCCTGTTCTCTTTATCTGTATATCTTCATTTCTAGATTTACTTAAAATCTTTTCCCCCGAAATCTGTTCTTTTTTATTTCTCTCTGCTGCCAAGACATTCATCACATCCTGCCTTGATTTACACAAACTCCTTCTCACTGGCCTCTTTCTCATCAGTTCCCCACTCCAATCTTTGCCAAATGTGACTGCCAAGTCCATTTTCCTTTCCTGCTGTTCAGACTATGTTTCTCCCACTCTGCTTTGGCTTCTCTTCACCTCTCAGCCTCCCTGCAACTCTGCACCTGCTTACAACTCTTTCTCATTCTTCCTGCAGCCCCCAGCCCGCACCCCACCCCCACTCCTTCCTCTGGCCCTGACATCTCCTCTGGCATCTTTAACCATCAGATTCAGGCACTCGTCACTTCAGGCCAACACCCTACGTCATCCTCCCCCACAGACCTCCCAACTCGTGCACATCAACACCGCTCCTATTTCTGTGCAGAGAAGCCCAGCATATCCACTTCCTTTACAGCGCTTGCTAGCTCTAATAACTATGCTGTGAGCTGCTTTTCCCCAGAGTATACAAAAGAGTATTGCTTGTACTGTACTCTTTCCTGTCCCTGTTACCTCTAGGGCCTTATATTGTTTGTTCTGGAAGAACATGATTTCATTACTGTCAGATGATTTCTGTTCCTTGTAAAGCAGTTATTGGTGCTACCTTGGGGGTACTGCATAATAATACAAATCTCACTGCGCCTTTCGGATGAGAGGGCTTAAACCCAAGCAGGTTGTCCAAAAGCACCTTGAGTTTTATCTCAGTAATACCTAGAAGAAAACCATATCTGTCAGGAAAAGGGAGAAGATTAATGTACAAAAAGGAAGCTATGATGTTTCTATTGTCCTCGACAACTAATGCAAACCAAAAACATGCATTGGGGTGAAAAAAGAAACTCAGTGGACGTTATAGGCGGCTGTGCATAACTCCTCTATAGCTATGGAAACATTTCTGGAGGACATATCCTACTGTCATCATATAAAGCAACAATTTACACTGGCACCTTTGAACTTTTGCTCATGCAAATTTCACTTAGCAGAGAGAGTAACGTACTCCATTTTTGGTGAAAATACTACAGAGCCTAGAGGAGTAATTTCAAAAAGATCTATATTTATAAGTACATGGACAGGCACAAAAAATAACAAAGTAGCATACATGTCTCTAATTTATGATCTAAATAATTGTTGCTTAATCCTAAATTTCCCTCTTAACAAGAAAAAAAAACAAACTTGAATACCTGGCATTTATTTAAATGCACTTGATATTTTCACAAGATGTAGAAGTTGAATATCAAAGAAAGATGTGTTCCTTTTTTGCATTTTATTTCCTTTAAATGGTGAAGAAAAAAACCTTGATATTCAACATCCTTGTTTCATTTTCAGCAAGAATCAGAAAACTGTCGAAGACAAACTGTCTTCCATCACACAAATGACTTGATCACAGATAATAAAATTGCACAGACCTCAAAAGCCTAAATAACCATGTAAATGGGTTCTATGTTTTTTAAAACAGATGGTGGATCACGACAGTGATGGGCTATGAATTTCAGAAAGATGGTCCTCCAGAATCTAACCAAAAAAATGACTGGAGAAGTAGTTTTGAAATATAAAGTAAAACAACAACAACAAAAAAGCACATCAATTTTCAAGAGATCAAGAAGATAGAAACAGAGAACATACAGATTATATTAGAACCACTCTGGGAAGAAAGCCATTTTGAATTGAAACATAATGTGTATGTTAACTGAAGAAAATTGAAATGTATTTCAACAGGATGAGTAATTCCATGTCATGTTCAAGATCATAGAAAACTGCAGCCTATGCTACTGTGTTGATAGACTGCTTATCTCTGGCAGCTGGCCCTGAGGTATGCCCACTAACCCTGGTCATTGTCAACTCTGTCTTCTGTATCAAGCTCTTAGCTACATAATATGACAGTGAGCTGGGAACCATTATGGAAGAGAATCAAGGTCTAATTAATGAGATCTTGCATTTCAGTAGGACTCAAAGGAATCCAGATTAAAGTATAAACTACCCTATCTAGGTAAGGATTAACAGTCACTGTTTGTCAAAAGCCCAATAATAAATGAATTCCAGGAACGCACGGGTAAATATGGTGTGGCCAAAAAAATCAGAAGTGCCAACTTCAACACTGACTCCCTCGATATGTATTCTCAAGTCATTTAGCTATATTTTTTGTATGTATTGTTAAACACACACACGCACACACACACACCCATTATCACCTGCTGCTGCATACATGTCCAGCCTCTTCTACAACTTTGTTCCTCTCTCTACACTCCATCTCAGCTGACCCTTTTTCAGGATGTATCAGGTTCTTTCCTGACTCGGAGTCTTCACACATACTGCTCCTCTGCCTCGACCATCTTCCCCATTAACCAGGGTAACTCCTGCAGAGGCTTTGTGTCTCCTTTAAATATCATTTCCCTGACTACAGCTTCACAGAAACTTGCGGGTTTCCTTCAATATATTCATCCCAGTTGTGGTTAATTGTACAGTCTGTGTCTTGGGTAAATGACCAGGTCCAAGAGAAAAAGGATCTTTTTTTTGTTTTTTTGTACAAACTGTATTCCCAGTGCCTAGTTCAGTATCTGGCCCCAAGGAGTAGCCCAATGAGTGTTAGTTGACTGAAAGAACAAACCAAAGATTCTCCTGGGGAGTAGGGTGTTATTTCACAAAATCCAGCTGCTGCATATGCAGAAGCCAATGCCTTAGGGTTTGAACAGAAGGCCTCTTTTTGGTACATAATTTCTTGGCATTTTTATCTCCTGGATCCAGATGCAACTTTAAGGTTTTCCCTGCGGATATTTTGGTGACCAGGAAAAGTAATAAATACCTGGAATTTAGGCATAGACGGGAACTAGAAGATGCCTCTAGCCTAGTATGCCTGGAGAGGAAAGTGACTGGCCCCATTAAATTTTACTGGTGTGCAATGGAGACTCCCTGGACCTTGGCAGGGAGACATCTCCCTTACACACAAGACAATGACCAAATGGCAAATGACAGAGGGCCTTCGTGAGACTTGGAGTGATTTCATGGAGACCTGGAGCATATTATAATCTACTTCAATATAAGGTTTGTTGATTATTGTAACTTAACACACTGTGAGCATAGTACTTGAGAGGAGCTGTGGTCATGGCAGTAGGATGATTTCAAGAAAGGCCATCAAGGTGAACTGGACCCGCGTAAGGTCCAAGTAACACTCAGAGATCTAAGAGGGGAGGCACTGCTGTTGTCAAGGTGCATTGCTGACTTGCCGTGTGCTACACATTATGAAGGTCGAGCTCACTGAATCCTGACTCCTCCGAGACAGACCTATCAGACGGTCCTGCTCAAAAGCATTAACTCTGAGTTGGTAGGGTATGAACACTTATGCATGCTTTCATTTTTGTTCCACAGACCACCAAGAAGTTAGGGAAATATTGTGCCTATACCCCTTTCTTAGCCAGTCCCATTGTGCCTAGCACAGTGATGGGAAGTCCTGCACTAAAGAAATCTTCAACTCATTTGACCACGAAAACTTATTTTTCAAAAGCATTTATCTTTTGAATAGTCTTACTAAAGCTGCTTTATCAAATAGCCTCTAATCCTCAGTGGCTTCAAATAGCAAGGTTTATTTCTCTCTCACATTACATATCTATTGCTGGTTGACTGAATATCTTTTACCATGTGGTCCTCACTCTGGAATCCAAACTGTCAGAGCAGTCACCATCTAAGAATTTCTGATTGTTCTAACAGAGAGAAGGTGAGCTCTGGATCTTTTCACAGTGAAATGGTCTGCAAGTGATGTTTGGAATTTTGGCTCATAACCCATTGGCCAGAACTAGTCACATGACCCCACTCAATCACAAGGGGCTGAGGAGGTACTACTAGATCACATGCCCAGAAAGGAGACAGCCAGAAATATTCAGCAAACAACGCCGATGACTAAACCTGTTAACCTGCCAGAACACTAATGGTGATTAAAGTATAGTTGGAAATCTCTGCTGTTTATGGTTTTAAAAATAAGGATTGATAATAATTACTCTTCAAGAATGTTTAGCACCTATGCTAAAGTTACATCACCATACTTAATCAGCAATAAGAAATGGAAGGCTTATTTTTTTCACACTTATCTGGAGGAAGGAGGGGTGTCACAAAAAAAAAAATTCTTTTGGAAGATTTTTTGAAAACAATTGCTTTTCACTTAAAAGTCTCTAGTGGAATTCCCACAACAGATAACAAAATCATTTTCCAACCAATTCTTCATTGCTTCTCACAAATACAAATGTTGTCTATCAGAAAGCATGGATAATTCCACAACACAGCCACCTTCTAGGCTACCAGAGGGAGATGTACCATAAATGCCCATTTACAGTGTCTTCTTCACCAATGTACAGAGTTAATGCTTTCATCAGATAAATCTCATAATAATAGCAATAAAGTTGGCATAGAATTCATCTAAACAAAAAAATAAGTGTATTTTGTGCTACGGTCATAGCCTCTGAAAATTAATTTCTGATGAAGTCTACCAAATCAAATTATCTAACGTCTTGGTATCTTGACACTCGGCCACAACTGTATCACGTAACGACACAACACAAAAAGGCAGTGATGATATCCAGAAATAAGTTTTGAGATGTTATCACCTGCATACCTACCACAACAAAGGTACTTATCAGTGGTCATGCAAAACTCCTTAGTTCACTGTTTTTGTGAGAAATGCAGGACTTTTTTGGGGGGGGGAGGGGTAATTAAGTTGATTGATTGATTGATTGATTGATTGATTGAGGTACCGGGGATTGAACCTAGGACATTCTGCATACTAAGCACACACTCTACCACTGAGCTATACCCTGCTTCCGGAGGCCTGTTAAATTCATGTCATTTCTCAGCCAACTCCAAGTTCCTTCCCAGTTCTTCCTTACATATTTCCTTTAACAATCATAATTAAGTTACTTAATACATGTAAAACGCTTTGAGCACTGCATGGCACATAGTACTGAAGTATTGGGTGTTATAGTTACTATTTCATGTCTTAAAGTGATGCTTTGTATGTATGTCACACGCCCTGCAGAGATGCTGAAGTATGGTTTGCTTTAAGCAAGTTCAATCCAGGGCCCCCAGCAAGGAGAAAGTCTAATATGCAGGTATCTTCTATATTATATTTTTATTGTGTGGGGCATAACAGGCAAATCACTTCAGAAGCGATCAAAGTGATCAAAAATGTGTTTAAAAGATTTTGTGTGTATGTGTACGTACCTCTAAATAAAAGTTATCAAGTAATTACCTGAAATGGTAAATGAAGTTACCATTCAACATTTTAAAATTTAAAATTTTAAATTTTAAAAATTTTGGTAACTCCACCACAAAGATGCACTGATTAGAACAGCCCCTTCTCATACTGCATTACCTTCAGACTATAATAAATCACTTGCAATATTGTTAAACCATTTAGTGAAATACATTTTATTTTTATAATAATAAGTCTGATAACATTCTCGTCTCCTTTGGTTTCTTATACATCATCCATACATCATTCATTCCATTCACTTAAAGCATCCTCTTCATGTCCAGGTATTTCTGTTGGTGATTGGTCAAGAGAAGTTGACTCTTTGTATCTCATTGAACTCAGCTCAGACTGTACCTCGGTTGTTGAGGCTTTTGCCCCCCAGAAATCTTTGACTGCCGCCCTGGAAGAAAAAAAAATTCTTTTATGAAATGAAAACTAAAACTAGATAGATTTATATTTAGTTTTCTATATATAGAAGTGCCTCTTTAGTCACGACTTATTTTTAGTGTGTGCTGCATCAGCTGCATGGTGATTGTAGACGAGCCCTCAGATGTACCAGGGGGTGATACTCATGGAGGCGTTAGAAATATTCTCATACAAATGAATTAGTAGGTTACAATAACCAAGCTTTAAAGTTGTGATAACTACACCTAGAAAACACAAATATTAATTTAATAAAGTTTTTCTTTAGCAACTAATATGCAAAACTGTAAAAACCGCATTTAAAGGTTTTCTCATGGCTGGGATCAAGTCAGAGGTTAAGGAGCTTGAACTAGGGATAGTTTCAGGAGGGGTGGGGAGAGCTGGACAGTTTCACGACCCATGTAAGAAGCTTCATGGACAGGGTTTTGGATTCACCGGACAACGGAGGGGCAGACGAGGAGGAAAGCAATCAAGGGTGATGGCTCAGTTTCAGTCCTCCACCTACCAGTTTACAATTATGAAGATCAGTACGAAGATCACGAATATACAGATAACAACTCCTATGGTCAGCACGAAAACTAGAACCGCATCAGTGTCTGGTCGGTTCGATCTTTTCATCTGCAGTTCTAGAGAAAAAAAACACACACCTGATGATTATCATTACTACTGGGGAAAAAAAAAAAGGAAATGGATATCTAAATGGAAACTTCATACCAGAAAAACAACTCTAGAAAAGTACAGAAAGAATTAGTGGAAAGAAAGTTATTAATGAACTTTCTCTGCATGTTAGAAATGTTCCTTTCAAACACACAGAAAAGTTGAAAGAATTTGACAATAAACATTCTGTATTCCTACCACCTAGTTACTACCATCAACATTTTAACTATCCCTCTATCCATGCTTCTATCAATCCATTGATCCATCTTAATTTTTTGGTGTACTTCAACATAATTTGCTAATGTGCACACACTTCCTGCAAAACTCTTCAACAGACATATCATTAACTAGGGTTCAACATTTGTTTATATTTTTTTTCTTTTGGGGTAAAATTTACAGACACCGAACTGCACAACAACCTTAAATGTACATTTATTTAGTTTTGGTAAATGCAAATACACATATGTAATTCAAACCCCTGTCAAGACACAGAATATTACTATATCCCAGAAAGTTTTCTTGAGCTCCCCCTCATAATCCCTGCCCCATCCTCCAGGGGCAACTACTGTCCTGACTTTGCCCCCATAGATTAGTTCTGCCTGTTCTAGAACTTCATAGAATGGAAACATGCATTATATATTCTTTTGTGTAAGGCTTTTTCACTCAGCATCATGTTTCAGAGATTCAACTGTGTTGTTGCATTTATTAATAGTTTTTCTTCTTTTTTATTACTGGGTAGTATACCTCAATTAGTTTATTCAATCTCTTACTGATGGACACCTAGGCTGTTCCAGTTTGGGGCTATAAAAACATTAACTGCTATGAACACTCTTGTACAAGTCATTTTGTGAATATATATTTTCATTTCTCTTAAATACCTAGGAGTGGAACTGCTAGGTCATAGGGTAAAGGTATGCTTAGTTTTCCAAGAAACTGCAAGATCTTTTCCTAAACTCATCAAACTTGTTTACATGTTTTGTAAATTTTTTTCTCCCAGATTTTGGCTTGTCTATTCATTTTTCTAAAGATTTCTTTTAATGAGTTGGAGTTTTAATTTTTTAATGTAAGTTTCCAGTGTACAGCATTATAATTTGACATCAGTATACACTACAGAGTGATCACTACGACAAGTCTAGTTACCATCCATCACCATACAGTTGCCCACTTCACCCATTTCACCCACCCTTAACTCCCTTCCCCTCGGGTAACCAGTAATCTATTCTCTATGTCTATGAGTTTGTTTTTATCATTTGCTTTGGTTTTTTTAGATTCCACATATGAATGAAAACATATAGTATTTGTCTTTCTTCATCTGACTTATTTCACTTAAGTGTGATACCCTTTAGGTTCATCCATGTTGTTGCAAATGGCAGGATTTCATTCTTTATGGCTAAGTAGTGTTCCATTGTATGTATACACATATATAATATACACATACATATATATATATATATATATGTGTGTGTGTGTGTACACACACACACACACACCATATCTACTTTACCCATTCATTCATCAATGGGCACTTAGGTGATTTCCATATCTCAGCTACTGTAAATAATGCTGCAGTGAACATACAGGTGCATCTATCTTTTTGAATTAGGGTTTTCATGTTAAACATTTCATGTTTAAATATCCAGAAGTGGAATAGCTGGGTCCTATGGTAGTTCTATCCTCAATTTTTTGAGGAATCTCCATACTGATTTCCATAGTGGCTGCTCCAATTTACAGTCTCCACCATCAGTGCACAAGGGCTCCCTTTTCTCCACATCCTCTCCAATATTTGTTATTTCTCATCTTTTTGATGATAGCCATTCTGACAGGTGTGAGGTGATATCTCATCGTAGTTTTAATTTACATTTCTCTGATGATTAACTATGTTGAGCATCTTTTCATGTGCTTGTTGGCCATCTGTACGTCTTCCTTGAAAAAAAATCTACTCAGATTCTCTGCTCATTTTTTAATCAGGTTTTTTTTTATTAGTATGAGTTCTTTATATATTTTGGCTATTAATCCCTTATCAGAGATTTCATTTACAAATGTCTTCTCCCATACCATAGGTTGTCTCTTTGTTTTGATAATGGTTTCCTTTGCTGTGCAAAAGCTTTTTAGTTTGACGTAGTCCAATTGTCTATTTTTGCTTTTATTTTCCTTGCCTTTGTAGTCAGATTGACAAAAATATCGCTGAGACCTATATCAATAAGGCTGGTTTTTTCCTAGGAAATTTATGGTTTTAGGTCTTACATTCAAGTCTTTAATCCATTTTGAATTAATTTTTGTGTATGGTGTGAGTTAGTGGCCTACTTTCATTCTTTTGCATGTGGTTGTAGTTTTCCCAACATCATTTTTTGAGGACAAAAATTTAATTTTGATGAAGCCTAATTTATCAATCTTTCCTGTTACGGTGATTGTTTTCTGAGTTATGTCTAAGAAGAAACCCAGGCCTATTCCTGAATCATACATATATCCTCTTATATCTCCTTTTTAAAGCTTGACAGTTTTAGCTTTTACATTTAGGACTGTAATACATCTCTAATTTTTGTACATGTTGTGAGATAGGGGTAAAAGCTCACCCTTCTTCATACAAATATCCAAACACCACATTAAAATCAGCATTCTCTCCCATATCTTTCTGCTCTTTCTGTAAATAGGCTATTAAGGAGGTAAAGTCAGTCTACCATATGTATTATAATAATGCTAAATTGCAAACTGATAAAAACCCAATTTGTATCAAATATTATTTTGTGAATTATATATAGCCTTCTTGTGACTCTTCCTGGTCCCTAAGTCATACAATCATAAAAGATTCACGTGGGCAAGGACCAGAGAGATCATCTGATGCAACTATTATACAGATAAGTAAACCAACATCCAGGAGGATTTAATATTTGTGCAAACTAGGTCTTATGAATTTTAATATTTCAATTTTGGTAATTACCAGTCTAACAGAAGTAGTCTCCTACATGGGCGATCTCAACTGCTTATTCATCTAGATTTTCTTACTGTTCTTTAAACACCCATGGAGTATAATTTTCCATTTTCCTTAGAGCTATAAACTCAATTTAGTGATCTTACTAAATAGTTCCAAGTATGATAATTTGTCATATTTAAATTCTAACATTGTTGGATTTAAAAAATCATTTTATTTTTGATACTTTTAGATTTTCAGAAGCAGTGGGATTTTTTAAGCTCAAATGAAAAACACCTTTTAGGATTAAAATTTGAGAAGACAAAATGCAAAATGCCTTTCCATTTATCCACTACTGCACAATGCTAGCCAAGAGAAGGTGGAGAAAGAGAGGTATACAGATTTTGGTTAATTTCAGTGGTAGTTTTCTTGCAAGGGTCACTTAGATTATTTTAATATCTAATAAAAAATAGTCCACATTTCTATTGAAATTTTCTAATGAAAACCAGGATGAATTTCAATGCTCTCACTTTTTAGAAAAACTAAGTTTATGCTTGTATTAGTTTCCTAGGGCCACCATAACAAAATACCACTAACTAGGAGACTTAAAAACAACAGAAATGTATTATCTCACAGTTCTGGAGGACAACCATCTGAATACAAGGCATTGGTAAGTCCATGCTCTCTCCAATGGCTCTGGAGAAGGATCCTTCTCTTCCTCTTCTAGCTTCTGGGGGCCCCAGGTGTTTCTTGGCTTGTGACAGCATAACTCAGTCTCTGTCTGTTTTCACACGGCTCTTGTCTCCCTGTGTGTTTTTGAGTCTTCATGTGACATTCTCCTCTCTGTGTCTCTGTGTCCAAATTTTCTTCTTCTTATGAGGATACCAGTTATACTGGCGTAAAGGCCCACTCTCCTCTAGTATGTATGACCTTGTCTTAACTGAACTAATTATACCTGAAAAAACCCTATTTCTAAACACAGTCACATTCTGAGGTTCTAGGATTTAGGACTTGAAAGTTTCTTTTTAGGGGAACATAATTCAATCAAAACAATGCCCAACTATGAAGGACAACTATTGTGGAAGAGAAAAATATGATATATAAAGGGAATGGATGGGATATTTTCATTAATTAAACCATATTTACCCTAAAAATATTCCAAGTATGTATTTGTTTCAAGCCATTACCATACTGTGTGGACATTTATAACCAAAACATTCATTTGATGTCTAAACAGCCAAAAGGATCTGTCACCATGGTGTACCCAATTATCCTTTTTAAAAGAAACTAAGAGATACCAAGTTTTCTGAAAACATTTTTTCATTTAACAAGCACATGTGCTGAGATGGCAGAGTCACCCCACCATCCTTGAATAGCTACAAGAAAGAAAAGTCAGCTTTTTTCTAATTTGCTGATGTTGGGGTCTGTGTTCCAGCTCTTAGCTCACATGCTATCAAATTCATGTTGCTTTCTAATCATAGGCAGAGCTAACCACTGAGCATTCTCAACAAGGATCAAGCTGTGGGGACAAAAACTGAGAATGCCTCTTTAAACCTTGAATATCCTGAACTATGACTCATTGAGGCATTTTTTAACTGGTAATGGTTGGCACTGTTTTTTGCCTTTTATAGCACTTTATTGAAATCCTTTTAATAAAACACCTGATATCCCAACACAGGAGTAAGATTATTAGCTGTCGTTATAAAGATATCTTTTAAAGACACTAAACAGCACCAAAGAAAGTTATAAACAGTTTATTTTTAAAGTCGCCCTTAAAAGACTTTAGCTTGTCTCTAGTTCAATAAAGGGTGTTACATTTTATGGTACCTCTAGAACGCAGCTTAAATTCTTTACTGGGGATTGAGAAACAGCTTCAAGAAATCCATGAATTCCCTTAAAATTACAGGTAACTGGTATGTTTGTACATGTGGGCATTTTCTGGGAAAAGCCTCCTGAGTCTTGACTGGTTTCTCAAAACAACTGTGACCAAAGCCCTCATACCTCCAACAACAGAGATGACGACAATAAAAATGGCTAAGAGCAACTCAACAAAATGAAACAATTATTTGGATATAGAAGACTTCATAATTTAAACTGAAAGGACATGCACATGGATCCTTTCTGCAAGGGAGGCACAGTTTCTAACAGGTAAAATTATATTCAGGTCAAGATTTGCCTTTTGTGACATACACTGAGGACTGTATTATTATTTCATAAAAAATTTTCTTCAAGTAAATAATTTTTAAAAAGATACACTTTGACATAATGTTTCTTATTTATTTTATTGTATCGAAATTTTTGTTAAGCATCCATGAGAATTCCACGTACCCATTTTCACTTCTGTGATAGAAGTAGGAGTAAGAACACAATTCAAGCTAAAGGACTGTTCTTTGGTGACACTTCATAGTTTCCCAAAGTGACTCCACTTTGTGGGAAAGAAGTAAGAATTAAATACTACCTTGTAGAAAAGTCTTTACACCACTTATGGTATAAAACCAGTGACTCTCAAAATGTGACCTCTGGACCAACAGTATCTGAGAACTTGTTAGAAATGAAAATTCTTGTGCCAGCCCTATTCAAGGTCTACAGAATCAGGAACTCTGGGGCTGGGACTAGTGATTTGTGTTTCAACAAGTCCTCCACTGATGCTCTAAATTTAAAGTTTGGGATATAAGAAAACCAAAACATTGCTGGGTACTTACCAGCTGTTGTATAGATTGTGAATTTAACAGATGCTATTATTTCATCATTCTCCAACGTTTCACACTCGTAAGCCATGGGGTGAATGTCCCTGTGAACCTCCAGGATTGCTGAATCGTTTGGAAGTATAATGGCTTGCTATTAATAATAATAAAAAAAAGGTATCAACATGCTTCAGAGGTGGTCGGTACAGCTCACGTGGAAGAGCATGTGCTTAGCATCCACGAGGTCCTGGGTTCAATCCCCAGCCCCTCCATTAAAAAAAATAATAATAATTAAATAAATAAAACTATTACCTACACCCCCCCCAAAAAAAAATTTTAAAAATCCCATTCTTCATGTAAACCTAAGATCAGGAAACAATTTATTTCTTGTAACAAAATAAGAGTCACTTTCTCTCTCAGTCTAGGACAATAATTAATTATGCACATGGATTTTAAAGTCAGACAATCCAGATAACCAGTACCAACTTTCTGCCTGTGTGAAGCAGGACAAGTTACTCTCTGCATCTCAGCTACAGCTAGTCCTCTGTATCACTGGGTTCCACATCAGCAGATTCAACCAAGAGTGGAATAAATGTATTCAGGAAAAAAAATTTCCAGAAAGTTCCAAAAAGCAAAACTTGAATCTGCTGCATGGCGGTAACTATTTACACAGCATTTACATTGTATTCACAACTATTTACATAGCATTTATACTGTATTAGGTGTTACAAGTAATCTAATGATAATTTAAGGTACATGAGAGTATGTACTTACATTATATGCAAATGTTACACCATTTTATATAAGGGACTTTAGCATCTTCGATTTTGGTGTCTGAAGGGGTCCTGAAATCAGTCCCCTGAGGACACCAAGAAATGACTGTACTTATCTGTAAAACATTAGGAATTACCTCATAGATTGTTATGTAAGTAAAAGAAACTAGCACTTAGCATGTGTCTGGCACTTAATAACCTTCAGTTAATGTTATGAGACACCTATATATACAAATGAAAATCTTGCTTCCAAAACAGAACACTTTATGTAAAGTAGATGTTTTTAAGTTTTGACAATAGCTGACTCTAAAATTTATATAAAGTCTTATCCCCACTAAATAATGAAAAATTTTAAATCCCAATATTCTGAGAGTCACCAAGCACTGGGAAACAAATTTTAGCACTCAGTAGAAAGCACCAAATTACATATATTCATTACTTACTTGGTTTGGCCTTATAAGTCTCCAAACATATTTGAAACGGTTTACAGGAGATATATGAACACATGCCAGTCTAACACTTTCAAGACTTTCTGAAAGTGGCTTACCCCCTGAAAAAAAAGAAAAATTAAACACTTATATACCAATGGGTATTATAGATTGCTTTATACATAATACTACTTTTAAAAGCCAACTCCAATATTAAAACCAATTACATGCGGGAAATTATCAAATGTATTACGGAAAGTTTGATTGTAGAGGAGCAGAGAGGCATCATGGATGCAAAGATAAAGTCACCTAAAGAAGCAGGTAGGAAACCCCGTAGCTAACTGTTCCTACAGCAGAATAAATTATGGAGAAGAGACAGCAAGGGCAAACTACTCTGTGATCTATTAAACTTTGAGATCTACTAGTGGCTTCCAATTTACTGCTTAGGAACACTCTCCCACACTATCTGCCCCACACTGAGACATAACAAAATCTCAAACTAGTGAAATTTGATACAGAACAGCTCTCAAAAGTTCCCAATGTTGGGTTCCCAAACTACTGATAAGCTATCATGACCAAAAGCATTTCACTAGAGGACAGCCTCGACCACAAACCCTGAGTGCAATAAGGTTCCAGCGTATTACAGAGAATATATGTTAAATTTAGACATCACTGAAAAATGTAAAGCAAATGTAGAAAGAGTTCTAATTGTCTAGAGAAGAGGAATTTTAAGTTGTGACTTCTTTTCAGTATATCATTTGATCATCTCCATCCATTCATGGCAACCTGAGGTTAAGGACATTTCCCCAGAGTAAACTCTTCCCTCTGCAGTTTCCCTCCAATACAGAGCCCAACTCACAGCCACAATCTACTGGTCCACGGCACTCTTCCACCCGGACGACACACTTGGATTCACCGCCAGGGCATCCATTGGTTAATATAACTTCTCTAATACCAATACCTTTAGTAAAAGAAATCAACTGGTAAGAAAAATGAACTCCAGAGTTTCTTTACTTTCCACCTATGTCTTTTTTGAGATTTTTCTAATTTCAGAAATTGAATTCCTAAATTCAGGGTGATAACATTTTAGAAATTTTTTAGGTCCCTTATTTTGAATTATTTCATCAAACAGCATTTTCCAAAGTGAGTTACATGAAACACTAGCTCCTCTGGTTGTTACCATAAGAAAAAGGATACCATGATTATATACATTTGAAAATTATACATTAAATAAATGAAAGAAACTTCTTTATTGCAGAATTTTAGGGAAACTTTTAATATGATAGTAAATGTGCCATTGTGTGTAAACTTTCATTGACCTAAGATGTAAAATTTTCTCATTTCAACATCTTTGAAATCAGAATGCATCTCAGAATTGAAAATGTGTCAAGACTGGCAGCATTTTTTATTTTTAGAGATGCATAAAATGTGCTTCTGACAGCCAATAAAGTCTTAGACTTGATGAAATACAGTAGTACATATAGGATCTTCCAAAATTACTTGACCTTGGAACTTTTAAGGTAGAATGGTAGGAACTTGTAGAGGAAATTACAAAATTACATTTTAATATGAATTATCCTTTTTTAATATCTAGATTGGTAAAATCTCTGTATTAAATACATCAGGACAGACTATTAATGACCAAATCTCCGTTTCCAAAAAGGTACTCTCTTTAGAATTACCACACATTTCATAACAGGAAATCAAGTCTTTACTGAGCAATCTCAGATGTCCACTGAGTTTGCCCTACCATCACCAGAACTGAGGAAATGCTGGTTCAGTGACAGGCTGAACATATCCTGTGATAAATGATCTGTGATAAGATTGTGTTGCCACAGGCTAAAGAACCGTCCATCTTGATTTCCTTATGTACCAGATTACCTCTTTCAGTCCCTACAAGATGTTAATCATAAAACTCATTCTCAACAGCAAGTTTCCACTGTATAGCACAGGGAACTGTATTCAGTATCTTATAACAGCCTATAATGAAAAAGAATATGGAAAGGAATAGAAATATGACTGAAACATTGTGCTGTGCACAAGAAGTTGACACAACATTGTAAACTGACTATACTTCAATTAAAAAAATTAAATAAGTAAAACCCATTCTCAAGGACAAGGGAAAGTTGAAGTCTCGAGATGGCTTATAACAGTGCTTCTCAAACTTCAGAGTGCATGCAAAACACCTGGAGATCTTACTAACATGCAAATTCTAATTCAGAAAGTAGGTCTGCAGTAGATCCTGAGATTCTTCATTTCTAACAAGCTTTCAGGGAATGCTGATGTAGCTGGTCTGTGGACTAAACTTTGAGTAGCAGCAAGGAAGAGGACTCCGTATGAGATAAAGAGACAGAAAGTTGGAGGAGGAACGGTCTTTTCTGATTAAAAGAGATTCTTAGGAATGGCTGCGGTATGGCTCCACTTGAATTTCTGAATGGTACTTCTCTAGAGACACAGTCTTATTCTGAAATGCATAAATATTTTCCAAGCAGGTATTTTATATATTTATTTATTTAGCCAAATACAATTCATTGCAATGATGTGTGTAGATGTGAGAGTCTCCCCAAGTCCCTACTTTAAAATCTGCCTGTGTATTCCAGGAATAGAAAACTTTTTGACTGCTAAAATACTGTTCCAGGAGTTCAACAGAATTTTTGCTAAAACATTTTTTTTCTTTAAATAGTTGTTATAAATTGAAGAGATTTTTTTAAAATATGAAAAAATTATAGATATGAAATATTGCCTTTTCTGGTTTATTTTTCATTTTAGAACCTATCGCTATCTGACATATTGCATGTCCTACACCCTATTTATCTCTTTGCCCCTACTGAAAAGTACACTCCACGAAGACAGTGAGTTTCCTCTGCTCTGTTCACTGCTGTATTCCTAGCACCTTTAACAACATCTGGCATGTAGTAGGCAAAAACTCAAAAAACAAAACAAAAAACTGTTGAATAAACAAATATATAATCTCTGAAGCATATCTTCAAATATTAGAGTAAGACAGTATCAATTACTAGAATTGTCATAAAAATAATTCTCCACCTGTGAAAATTTCTCAAGTAAGCAGCAGAAAGATATAAATTGCAAATGAATAATCACAGGTTTATTACACAGATTCCTCTCATTTTTCTGACTCTGACTCACTAATTTAAAGTAAAATATAGGTTTAAAACTATCTCAAGAGACAGAAGGTAGAATAATGGTTGCAAAGGGCTGGAGGAAGTGGGGAATTCGTGTTTAACCGTGCAGAGGATTCAGTTTGGGATGATGAAAAAGTTCTGGAGTGGATCGTGGTAATGATTACATGACAATGTGAATGTGCTTAATGTTACTGAATTGTATATTTTAAAAAATGGTTAAAGTAGTAAACTTTATGTTAGGTCTATTGTAGTATAATTTTTTTAAATGCTATCTCAAATAAAAACAATTCAGGTATAATTTTTGACAAAAAAAATATATATATTGTTCTGATCTATAACTGCATAGACTTTGTCTTCTCACCCTCAGATTTTTGTCCTTCCATCCTGTCAGTGTCTTTTTTCCAAGGCAGATTCTATTTAGAATAAATTTAATTTCATCGTGAATTATTTACTGTCTTCTCAGCATGCTAGTCTATAGTGATTCTCAAAAGATGGTCTTTTAAAAAGCAGCATCAGCTTCAGTTGTGAACTTGTTTAGAAATACAAATCCTTGGCCCCTTCGGAAGGCCTGGCAAGTTAGAAACTTTTAAAGAGGCCCAGAAATTCATGTTTTAATAAGCCTTCAGACACTTGGGGTGAATGCAAGTTTGAGAAACACTGGTCTATTACAGCACAGGAAGTCTTAATCCCATCCCCATGTAAGAGATTTTATATCCAATTTCTATTTAAGGAATGATCAAGTAAGTCATAGTCTTTGAATACTATCTTCACCCAAAAGCCAATACCTCTTTTCTCCAAGACATGACATATAAATTGGAAAAAAGTATAGAATCTAGAATAGCCTACTGCAAATAAGGAAATTTCTTGCTAGATTTGCCAACACAGTAAGTGGGAAGACATCTGTGAGATGCACTGGAAGATCTTTCATCTTCTGAACATCTGTGAAATAAACTTACTTTGGTGAAAGCAGTTTATGTGCCAAAAAATATATAGGGAGCTGGCTTAATGTTAAGATTTTTATGAACTGAAAATATCCTACCTTGTAAAGCAATCAGTTTGAGTTTTGTGTGAAATCACAGTTATTAGAATACAAACCAGTGAGGCATGAGAGTACACAGTTTTTACCTCCCCCCAACTGAAATATTTTTTATTTACCTGCTTTATGGTACTTACCACATGTAACGGTGCACATCCCAAATTCTACTTCTTTGACTATTGTCCCATTTGAAACTAAACATAAAATGCAAAAATACATTATTTAATCATAGGAAAACTTTTCTAAGTGCAAAACTCTTGGAGATGGAGGAGACAAGCACTTATCATATGGGAAGCAGGCATTATAAGTTTTATTAAATCAGAAAATCAATGCCATTCCTAGTATATCTTCTGTTACTGTTTAATTCAGAAGAAAAGTAAATCTTTAATATAAAAAGTTAATTAGGAAATAACTTGCAAAGATTTATATTTAAACTTCTATATAATTTTTAAATTACTTTTTTCATCAGTTTAATACATAGTGAGTTAAAGTTATAAGAAGGCCAGAAAAACACAAAAAGCCTGCCAATTGTAGGGCCCAATTTTCTCTCTTCTCTATTTTCCAAAAAATTTAAGGGTATGATTTCTATCCAAAAAGAAGTCATTAACCAAAGTATTCATTAAGATTATGTTTCAGTTTGGTCCTACTCATTCTCAGGTTAAGATGGTAAATTATTCCTAAGAATTTATTTCAACACGTTATTTAGCAGGGTAATATAGGGATATACAAGTGTTTGAGTAGTTGAGTACTGTTGACTTTAGATCTCATAGTAAGATGTTCTTTTTCTAATTGCTCTGAAATTTCACATGTATTCCACTAGCTGTAGTATATAATAAATTCTTAATAGCTCAGATGAGGACTAAAATCTCAATAAAAAGAAATATTAAGTGAGGTGTTAGTAATTTTTATAAAGCATTATATCCTGAGGCAACAATATTACATGGGAAAATGCATCAAAGTTGGAGTCCAATTGCTACTTCTACCAATAATTAGCTATTTTGAGTTTGGGCAAATTACTTAAAACTCTGTCAGGCCTAATTAACCCCTCTGTAAAATTTGGAAAGGAGAACATATCTCATTGATTATTGTAAGAATTACATGTGACGATATACGGGCAAGCATTCTGAAACCTGTTTAGCGCTATAAACATGCTTAAGATATAACCTCATTCACACTTCATTAGTTTACTATGTACTTCTAAATTTCATATGATTCTAAGATTTTTCCTATTTGATTACTGTAATTTTTCATAAACACTTCTATAATTATAAGCACCAAATACAATGCCTTGGGTACATAATAAGCAAATATATACTTGATATATATAAGTAAATCAATACTGACCTTGTTAAATTGAACTATAATAATGATCAGTTCTGAATTGACATTTTTGTTTGAAATGCTTGGATACCTTCTGCTGGTACATTATGAAATATAAATTAAAATCCAAATCTTAAACAGAAAACACGGAGAATGAGTACTAGACTACTTTTAAATATAACCAAAAACCATTCAAAAAACAATTACTTAATCAACTCTAATGCTACTTCAGGAAAGTTACTTAGTTCTCCTAACTTTATTAAAAAATGAGATTTAACCTGATGGCCTCTAAAGTTCCTTTTGGCTTGGAGTATTGAATGTCAATTAGGTCATTCAATGACTTTCTTTTTTGGTGGAAAAACTATAATCTTAGATCAGGGAAATGATAGTATCTAGACTTGAGTGCTATTTGTCAAAATTTCCTATTATATACTTATGAAGAAAAAATGTAGTCTGAATGTCAGTTAAGTTTTATGTGTAACTTGTTAAACAGTAAGATCCACTGATGCTAATTAATCGATTGGTGTCATGTGTTATGAATGATGTATCACAGGGCTCTGTCCTCTTCCACATTTTTATTAATGATTTGGAAAATATTGATACCATGCTGACTGGATTCAGGGATCATGCAAAACTAGGGAGGATAGCAAATATGTCTGAAGATAAATCTGAATGTAAAACTGACATGGGGGAATAATGGGCAAATCTAACAAAATGAAACCTTGGAGAATTGACAAGCACGGCACACAGGACTGTGAAGTCAGTGTCCCCAGCATACTGTACAGGCTGTCTTAATCTGATGCAAGAACAGGTGAAAATGAGTGGGAAGTTCAACAGTGAGTCATGAGAGTCAAGAGTGTGATGAAGCTTCCCTAAAAAATCTACTGGGTCTTAGACTGTGCTGATGAAAGCCTGGCATCCACGATGATGCAGATGATTGTGATCTTTTTTGTTCTGGCCAGATTCTGAAACGTTCTCTTCAGTTCTGGACAGCACATTTTAACTGTTGGTATATATCATCAGAAACCAATTTTAATTTTGAGTTTCTTTTTTGAGAGTTGATTTGTAAGGTTGATATTTCATGAATTTTATTCTTTGAGGTCTTCTAAAAAGAAAAGGAGAGAGACAAAATATAGTTATATAGGATAAAGCCCATTTGATAGAAAAAAACTCATTCTATTTTGCAATTGTTATGTAGGTCTATGGTTGGTCCCGTCCATAAATTGAAGAGTATACCTTTCTAGAAGGTATGTGGTTATATATAAAAGGTATAGGGGTATAAAAGGTTATCAGTATAAATCTAAAATAATAGCTTAGAGATTTTTCCTGTATTTTGAAACATTTTGTTATTTCATCATTCATAATGATGGACTTCATTATTACTCATCAATTATTCCCACTGTATTTTTTAAAAAGACTAAAATAATAAAATGGAAAAATGGTGGGAATCACCTAGAAAGATGATGTCATTGTGAAATAAATCAGTTATTACATCATCCTTTGTTTTCTTACTGCTTTGCCCCAAAGTACTGCATCTTTCAAGATACAAAAATAGTCCAGGCACCTTTCTCATACTCTATTTTCAACTTTCATTGAACACAGTTGAGATTTTAGAATTTTTCTCTTTCCTTTGTTTTTGGTCTATAATGGCAGAGAAGAAAATTGGCAGAGATACAATTCACAATTATTAGATAAATCAGAAGATAAATAGAGAGAGACAGATAGCAGCATTTTAGAGGCTAGTGGTGAAAATGATTCCATAAGCAAAATGAGAGATGATGGTATCTTAGATGAATATTCTAGATGAATTTTCTCTAACTCAAGTATCAATGAATGAACATTATATTTTGAAGGATGAAAAGGATATATTGTATTCCCATCCAGTTAGTCTTTCAATGGTAAAGACTCGATCCTGAAATATTTTGTGAAAATAAGCTAGACCATACTATTTTGCTAAAAGGATATGGACAGTATTCTTTTTTAAGCTGCTATACATTAACATTTACTTGATAAGGCTTGTAAATGAACAAATCATATCAGGTCTTTATATAAAGGTGATCAAAGGCAAGAGAAGATGTAGAAATGAACAAAATTCATTGGACCAATCATTCTAATTGGTATTTATAAATCTAAAATGCAAACCTTTGCAATTATGGAGCAAAGAAGATGATGATATTTTTCAACAAGATGATGATATTTTTCAACAAAAATACATGACTTCACAGTTTTCAAAGATCCTGTGCTTTGACAATGCAAGTGCAAACAGAACCAGAGTAATGATAAACTAGAATCTGATGAGGATGTATTTGAAATCTGGAATCAGTATTTACAAGATGGGTACATTCCAGATTCTAGCATTAACAGCTGATGAGCATTTAGATGCATTTAGAGTACTTTGCCCACTTTTGGTATATACTTCTTCAAAACCAGGAAATATGGAATAAAAACTTGGGATTTTCCATATTTAAATTCTTATTAAAATTTCAAATAAGTTGTTTTCACTATCCCTTTACTCATACTTTTGCATGTTATTTGTAAAATACCTTCAAAGTAAAAAAAAAAAAAAAGTAAAAGAGCCCATTATATAGTAAATGGTGATGACTATTTTTACTGGTCCAGTGAGGGTTAAGAGGGGCTCTGCCAAATTTTATAATGATTCTGGAAACTTCTAGATCCCAGACACCTCCAATTGTTTAAAGTCCTGGATTCTCACTCTCCCCAGGAAAAAGCAGCTACAATGAAATTGTATACATTAAATGGTACAGGGAAGGTACGTGGTACATAGAAGGTACGTGGTACATGGGCTTCCTGAAGTTCACAGAAGGGGAGAGAGACTGAGAGAGTAAGTAGCTTTCCTACATTTGAACTGGAATCTAAGGCATTATAATTCCATCACCGTGGTTTAGTCTAAACTCTAGCATTTTACAGCTAGAATTATCCCTTGACCAGTGTAATACTAAAATTGTTAATTCAATTACTTTTAAAACTAGAGGAAAGCAACAGCTACTATGCTTCAAAACATGTTCTTTTCTACTCTAGTCCTCTTTCTTTTTCATCTTTCTAAAGTCAAGGTCCTCTCCAAGTTCTCTGAAATGTAATATTATCAAGGTAGTACAAACCTCAATTCTACCATTAACCCCAGATAGCCAATTTCTTTATGTCGCTGAGGGTCACTATCTGTCATCAGGAAATTTAAAAAAGGCTGATAAATACAGCACCTACTTTATATGTACAGGAGACATGAAACTGCCAAGAATATTAAAAGAATCTCAACTGGGCCATTTATGGGGGGAAGGGAATCATTCTTCTTTAGACGGCTGCAAACCTGCCACTGACCTTTTACCTACCAGCACATGAGTCATTAATCAACTCAATTGTATAACATGTACAACAGCTTGTCAAGTTTTACTGCTTAATGAGCCAGGAGAATAAGGCAAATTTATGTACCAAACACAGGCTCATTCTTCCTTGGTTAACATGTATATCACCTAACAAAGCCTCCAGTTGGATCCTTTGGTAGGTGTTTTCTACTGTCACCGTTCCTTTGTGTTCAAAGTTGAACTACAAATAAAACACTGCCACAATGCAGATGTGCTCAAGAGTTGGGGCTGAATGAAGCTGAATGGGCTTTGTCAGCATATTGGTCTATCCAGATGTGTCACAGTGAGGGGAATTCAGAACTCCCTCGAGTTCCAATGCCAAGTGCAAATATGAAAAGGAGGAAGACCTCAAGCAATTTGGAACTTATAAAAAAAAAAATCTACAATGGGAAGGAAAAGAAACATAAGAGCAAGGAGAGTCAAAATAATTTCCCCTTGGTGGGAGGCTATGACTCCTACTCCTTAAAAAAAAAAAAAAAAAAAGCATCTTTTCATCTTTTCCCTGGTCCAGGTCAATACTTAGTATTTCTGTAGCATTTTTTATATAAGTGCTTGTTTATCTTGCTGTCATCTTGGAGAATTAGCACATCTTTTTTTCCAAGGCCACTATGTATGCGACAATGTATAAATTGGGAGCTGTTTTCTAGAGAACTCTACAGATGTTAACATGAGCAGGAAAGGCCTGGCCCTCAACAGGTGCCTCCCGGACCCCGCCAAGGCACCTCCCGCCCTCACCATCCTCCTCAGCCTCATCCTGGGGCTCGTTCTCGGCCTCGCTGTCGGTCCCAGCCTCCTCCTCGCCCTCGTTCTCGCCCTCGCCCTCGCGGTCCAAGCCGGGATCCCGGAAGGCGGTGACGTTGGTCCCGCACGTCGACTGGAGGCGTGCCAGCAGCAGCCAGCCAACCGTCAGCAGCAGCCTGGCGGAGCAGCCCGCGCCCCCGGGGCTCATGGTTCTCGGCCCCGACGGCCGCCGAGGCGCAGTCGCAGCCGCCGTCTCCCGACCAGAGGCGCGTCGAAGAGAGGAGCCGCCCAACTCCGAATCCCCGCACCGTGCCCTGGCAACCACTGAGGCGTCACAGATCGTCACCGGCGCACGGAGGCCACAGAACACGCTCACGCCCGTCTGCCTGATGCACCGCGGGCCACTTCCGACGGCGCTCGGGCCACGCCCCCCCACTGCCGGCGTTCCAGGCCATCCCGGCGCGCTGGGCGGAGCTCCGCCGCTGGCGCTTCCTTGGTGGATGAGCAGCCGGCCAAGCTGTATCAAGAAGGATTTGTCGAAGCCTTATTAAGTAGATCTGTATCTGCAGGTGAGGCTTTATTTGTAGAGGATATAGGGGTGCCCTTTCTTTCTTTGATCTAAACACTACTGTTAATGCAGCTCAAGCATGAACTCATGTTTTAAGATTTTGTGCAATACCATCAGCTCTGCGCAGTGCTTCATTGAGCCAGAATGGGAGGCGGGAGGAAAAGAAGGGAGAGGGGAAGATGCAACTACTGTCAGACTAGTTCTCCATTCTATATTTGGATAGCTGATGTTTTGGGAACCAAATATAGTACTTAACTTTTGTCCCTTGTGGATGTCGATCTTCATGCTTTTGGCCTATTTTAAACGTCTCATTGAGATCCTCTTGACTCTGGATTCTGTTGCTTTAATATGGTAGTTATTTCTCTCAAGTTTGATTTGGAAAATACATTTCCTTCAGATCACTAACAAAAATGTTTAAAAGGGCAACAGGCAAAAATAGAGCACTAAGAGGTCAGTGTCTGACAACAATCCACTAATCCACATGTTAATTTAACTCAATAATCTAATTCTTTTACCAAAAAGGAGTCGTGTCTTTACTAAGATTGAATCAGACTAGAAGCAAGAATACCATGGCATTCCCACTTGAATCACTGCCCTCTTGTCGGTATTTAATATCAGTATGTCCAGTTTTGTCATAGAAAAACATGAAATTCGTTAAGTTCCTTCATTTGATGGTATTAATTTCAAGAAGTCAGCTCTAATTAATTAAGATTTTTTAAGAATAGACTCATAGGCTTTTTGAGTCAGAAAGAAGCTTAGAAATAATCTAACACTCCAAATTCCTCATTTTTAGGGGAAGAAATTAAGAACTGGAGAGATTAAATGACTCACTCAAGATCCTCCAGAAACTTATTGACAGTGCAGGGTCTCACAACCACATTTCCTGAATGCTCATTCAATGCTCAGTGATTCATATAACCTAAAGGTAGCAGTGAAGAAGGGTAGTCAAGAGTTCAAACACTGAAAACAAGTTAGTGTTGACATTTTTTGATCTTGTTATTCCACGTTTGATTTTATTTAATAGCTACAATGTGATATTAAGAAAACATTGATGGATAGATGGTTTGATTGATTTATATCTGGGATTTGAAACAAAACTCATGTGGCTATGTTTCTACATGATATCGCCTACCTTGAGGTTTAATGTCAAAATTCCTATGACACATGGGCTGAAGAGTATCTTACTACAGAGTGAGCTTAAGGCTAAACTGGCTTTTGGAACATATGTACATCGAGTCTCAGCAGACTAACAGTTAAGCAAGTAACTGAGAAACCTATTAGGAGGGTCTTCAGAGCCATTTATTTGTAACAAAAGTAGGTTACTTAAAACAAAAATAAAATTTTTAATTCAAATTTTTCTTTCAAAAAGACTTCTAGTTTTGAAAATAGTGAAAGACAAGAACTGCTAAAAATGGTCAATATTAAAGTTCAAATTGGTATTGGTAAGGAATCTGATAATATTTTATATCAACTGAAATACCATAAAATATGATAGCACCTCACAAGATTATGAGAGAAATTAATATGGGAAGTTAAGAGATGATCTTGAGACACAAAGACATTTGTTTCATGGCCAAGTGAATCAGAATTTTTCTTTTTTAAATACTGAGAGAGATAAGTAACACGTTATGTTTTCAGACACAAACTTTAAGAAGAAAATCTATAGTATTTCATGGCAACATTGTTGAATTCTTCATAAGTCAATTTAGGGCATATCTTCCTGAAATGCTATCTTTTGAGGGCAGATGTGGGTTCGTCACCAGTTGTGGGTTCTGGCCAGCAGAAGTCCCACCGAGACGGAATGAATTACTCAAGACTCTGGGGAAAAGTCAAGAGAGCGAGAGGGAGTCGAGAGCCAACTCCACGAACCTCTCAAATGCCCTCACATGTATTGTGTACAATCAAAGGAGAAATCATTGACAATTGTGTGATGGAATGCAGGAATTTAGGGAAACACAGGGTGGGATCAAGATTGTAGATTCTGGCTCAAGGTCAGAAGACCCTTTATCTTTTGGTAAGTCATGTTCGTGTTAACATCAGCAAGCTTTACAGCTTATCAGGGCGGAACGTCTGAGAAGAAGCTGCTTAACATTTTTCTTGGACTCAGGCGGCTGTGCCTGTCTTAGGCTGCCCTCCTCTGGGGGTCTTGCCCATCATTGGCTAACCAGCCTCCTCACCTCTGAGTCTGCAGCTTTTTATAACTTGTTTACCATTCCAGCCCAAGACTCGTTCCTTTGGGGGCCTACAGTTTACCTTTAGGGAATTCATGGGAAGAGGGGAGCAAGATACATTCTTACAGATATGTTAAAGGAGACCACCAGCCCAGCCAGTTCCTTGCTTTGGGCATAGTAGACTATCTAACAGCAGGCACGCCCAGCGCTTATAGCCGAGGGCCTGGGTCATTGCTTTGCAAGGAGCAGAGTGCTATCTAAAACCTCAACTATGCAAGCAAGGCAGTTACTAAGCACATTTGCTCTTCTTTAAGGAGACAAGCGGCTGGGGTCTGTTACAATTTGTTAACCCAATCGTGGGCTCCCACAGGCAGAGGAATTCCCATGAACTCTAAGGTAAATAATTCAACTCAAGGAAACATTAATGACCAAATGAACAGCTCCAGAGAGAATCCAGATGGAAATTAAGGGCCTCAAAGAGGAGCTGAAAGACTTGACTCTTAAATAAAGAATATTCAAATAATATCTGTAATAGTAACAATACTAATCACTTATAAAATATTGTGTTACTCATATAAGTTATAAGAAAAGTGTAATATCTGTCCTCAACAAATTTATACCATCTCTAGTTGAAGCACAAATAAGTGAAAGGTAAGTATTGAAGGCATAGTATCAAGGGGGGTTGACCCTATTCCGACCTTGGGTGAAATTCCCAAGGACCTGGTTTACACTTCTGACGGCCTCACCTCAGTTCACTTAGCTTCCGTCACCCTGCCAGGCAGTAAGTACCTCCAGTTTCCAAGGAGCAGGGATGACAGCCACTGTTCTGTGACTCTTCTGCCCCATTCCACCCCGAAATAACTCACCTGTGTGTGAGCATACTTGGCCTGTCTGGAGGCAGTTAAATTATTCCTTTATCCAGTCTCCACTCTTATATACCCTAGAGGACCTCATGCTCTGAAAAGGAAGACCAATTTGAATACTTGTGATATAAACATAAGATAATAAAGCCCTGAATAAAGGATTGCCATAAAAAAGAAAAAAGAAATGAATGAGAGAAATTACAAAGGAAGGATTAACAAAATGGAGCGACTGCCTGCCTAAGCAAATGAGGGAGAGGAGCAAGTAAAGGGAATTAGGGAAGTCAGTAGATGTTTTGTTTAAATAGGTTAAGTTGGAGATCAAAAGGTCAAGGTTAAAATTAAGTTAGAGATATCAAAAAAAGTCAAGTGGAATTGTCCAATGGGCAGCTTGAGATTACCCCACACATGCACACAGCCAGAAGATGAAAAAACCACTGCCAGTGAAAAAACATGCATGCAAAATACATATGTACATCCAGTTAACACAATATTCTAAGTACTGCTGTAACATTATATTACTTTACAAAGTTATCAACATTACTTTAGTATTTATGACAATAGGTGTCCGGGAGACAAATTGATTTTGGCTTTAATATGTTTGAATTTGTAAAAAGCATTCTTCGTAATAGTCCCCTAGAGAGAAGGCCCTCAAACTGTTTTATCCTATTTCCAATCTTTACGGGAAGAGAGTTTTGTCTTCCTGGAACAAGTGTCTAGGAGCAGAAGTTCTCCCCTCTCCCCTGTCTTTTTGTTAAATCACCCATATGCCTGGTTGTGCCCTCATTCTCTGTACATCACTTAAAACTGTATTGCTACACAATGGAGGAGTTTTCTGGTAGATACTAGGAAGCCCCCCTGGATTTTGTACATAGGGATAGTGTTTTCAAATAGTCATAGTACATCCTCTCAATCTATCACATCTTCAGTAGTTTCTTTGCTCTTATTCCAGCCTCAGCCTCTCCTACCCCATTATTTTCTCATCTAATGCAGCTACCCACAAAGGCTCTTCTTTTTTGAAGGCCTCCTTAAAGCAATGAAAATTTACAAGGTGAAAGGGAAGAATAGTATCCAAAAGATGTTCTTCCTCTATTTTAATAACAAGAATTGAAAAGGTCATTGAAAATTAAATAGTATTCTAGAAAAACTGTGGCCAGCATTTTGTAGAAAGAGGAAGTGTCACATTGGGAATAAGTCTTGATAGAAGACATATACTACTCTGAAATTTCTCTATTTGTAGGGCTAAGCCACATTTCCTAAGGCTGAGTAAGGTGCTCTTTTGGTGGTTATTAAGGTTGTAGGTGCACAGCCCCACTCAGCTATATGTGCCCCAGATTAATACATAAAATAGAATTTTAGAATTTGCCTCTATTTTTTGGCTTTCCCTGCAATTTTTGTGGTCCTGTATTGTGCTTCCTTATTTTACTTTTGAGTCCATGGTAAAAACAAATAACTCTCATTTCCCGTGGTTACTGAGACACCAGATCTATCCCACAATCCAATTTCAATACTACTCTACCCACAATCACTCCAAACCCAACTTAATTGCTTTCCTGTTTTGTTCATCTAATTCCTCCAAAATAGATGTGCCCCTCACCCTGTGTTCTAAACACGGATTCCCAGGTGATAAGCCTAAATTGTCCTTATTTCTGAACTCAAAAGTTCCCCCAAATCTCAAGTTTCTTTATAGTTCTACCTTGAGCTCTACTCCCTACCACTATCATACCACAAGCCCCATAGGGTATTACAACTCCCATAGTTTTAGGATATATATTTAGGGTAAAAGTCTTTTATCAGATAAGCATTTTGCATTTTTTATTTATTTAGTTCAGTTTGTCCATTTGTTCTTTTACGGGTCGAGTTTGGTGTCTTATCTAGAAAATCTTCACAAGGCTGCAAAGATTTGCTCATACGTTGCCTTCTAGAAATTTTAGGTTTTATATTTAGGTTTATGATGCATTTTAAGTTAATTTTTGTATATGGGCAGAAGTCTAGACTAAATTTCATTTTTTAACATGGATTCAATTGTCCTAGCACCATTTGCTGAAAAAAAAAAAAGCTTGCCACTGAATTGCTTTTGCACTATTGTCACAAATCCGTTTTTCATATGTGTAAGTCTTTTTCAGGACTCTATACTATTCCATTGATCTGTCAGTTTTTACTCTATTACACTGTTTTAATTACTGTAGCTTTATTGTAAGTCTTGAAATCAGGTGGTTTTAGTCTCCCAATTTTGTTCTACTGTTGCAAAATTATTTTAACTATTCTTGGTCTTTGCATCTCCGTATGAATTTGAGAGTCAGCATGTAAGTTCCAGCAATACGTCTGCTAAGATTTTAATTGCTCTTGCACTGAATTTACTAGTTAAGTTAGGCATAAAAGACCTCTTATCATTGTGAGTCTTCAGAATCATGAAGAAGGTAAAACTCTTTTGATCTTTAAAATTTTCAGCAATGTTTTGTAGTCTTTAGCATATGGATCTTTTATATCTTTTATCAGAATTACCCCTAAGTAGTTCATATATAATGATTTTGTTAATGGTATTATTTTTAATTTCAGTTTCTGATTGTTCATTGCTAATATATAAAAATAAAAATTTATATATTGATCTTGTATCCTGAGACCTTGCCAAACTCACTTATCAATTCTAACAGATTTTTTTGTGTATTCCTTTGGATTTTCTACATAGACATCTGTGAATAAGGACATTTTTATTTTTTTCCATTCTAATCTGGGCATATTTTATTTATTTTTCTTACTTATTGCAATGGCTACAATCCCCAGTCTAAGGTTAAATAGAAGTGGTGAAGGCAGACTTTGTCTTTTTCATGATCTTAGAGGGACAGAATTTAGTCTTTTACCATTAAGTATAATATTAGCTGTAGATTTTTTGCAGTTGTTCTTTATCAGGTTAAAGTTCTATTCTATTCCTAGTTTTGTTTTGTTTTTTAAATCAGGAGTGGATGTTGGATTTTGTCAAATGTTTTTTTCTGCGTCTATTTTTCTGTGTCTATTGAGATGATTTTTTTATTCATTAATATGATGAATTACATTGATTATCTAATGTTAACCAAACCCTACTCTCCTAGGATGAATCTCCTTGGCCATGGTGATTTATCTTTTTTATGTATTATTTCATTCACTTGGCTAAAATTTGTTTAAAATTTTTACATCTATATTCACGAAGGATATTGGCCTATTGTTTTCTTTTCTTGTAATATTTTTGTCTTGTTTGGGTATCAGTGCAAAACGCTGGCCTCATAGAATGAATTGGGGAGTATTTTTTCCTCTTCAGTGTTCTGGAAAAGTTCATTTGAATTGTCATTATTGCCTTTTTAAAATTTGATTCTTGGTTCAATTCACCTGTAAATTGTCTTGAATATTTCTTCATGGAAAGATTTTTAACTACAAATTCCATCTCTTTAATAGATATAAGTCTGTTCAGGTTATCTGTTTCTTTCAGAGTGAATTTTGGTCATTTGTGTCTTCCAAGGAATTTGTCTATTATCATCTTAGTTGTCAAATTCACAGGAATAACAGTGTTTATAAAATTTCCTTATTATCCATTTAATATCTGTGAAATTCATAGTGATGTCACCTCTCTCATTTCTGATATTTGTGATTTATACCCTCTCTCTCAATCAGGCTGAAAGCTTATTGCTTTTATTGATATATTCTCAAAGAGTCAGCTGTTGATTCCAGTGACTTTATTGTTTTTATACTTTCTATTTCATTGATTTCTGCTTTGATTTTTATTTGCTTTCTTGTGTCTAATTTGTATTTAATTTGCTCTTCTTTTTTGAGTTCCTTAAGATAAAAGATAAGGTCATTGATTGGAGACCTTTCTTAATTTTAATATAGGTTTTCAGTGCTGTAAATGTCTTCCTAAGTACCACTTTGCATTAGTTCAGTTTCTAATATGCTGTTGTGTCATTTTCATTCAATTTCCAGATATTTTCTAATTTCCAACTCATGAGTTGTTTAGAAGTATGACATTTAGTTTTCAAATATTTGGGAATTTTTCAAATATTTTCCTATTGGTTTCTAATTTAATTGTATTATGGTCAGGGAACATATTTTACATGACTTGAACCTTTTAAAACTTATTAAGATTAGCTTTATAATCTAGAATATGGTCTATACTGGTAAATGTTCCATGTGCTCATAAAAAGAATGTGTATCCTGCTCTTATTTGATGCTGTGTTCTATAAATGTCAGGTCAAGTTGGTTGATAGTGTTTGTCAGGTCAACTATATCCCTGCTAATTTTATGTTCACTTAGTCTATTGATTATTGAAAGAGATGTGTTAAAATCTCTAACCATAATTGTGAATTTGTTTATTGTTCCTTGCAGCTCTATCAACTTTTGCTCCATGTATGTTGAAATTCCATTTTTAGGAGCATACATATTTAAGATTCATATATTCTCATGATTAATGACCCATTTATCTTCTGAAATAAACTTCTTTATCCCCAGTAATGTTCTTTTCTCAGAAATCTGCTTTTTCAATATTAAAATAGCTAATCCAGCTCTGCTTTGACTAATGTTAGCATGGTATGTCTTTTTCTATTCTTTTACTTTTAACCTAATTGTGGTTTTACTTTTAAATTTTGGTTTCGATAGGCAACACATACTTGCTGTTTGTTAAACTTTACATTTTGAGACAATTGTAGATTCACATGCAGTTGTAAGAAGTAATACAGAGAAGTCCAGTTTTCCCCAATAGCAACATCTTACAAAACTATAGTAAAATATCAACCAGGATTCAACATTCACAGTCAAGGTACAGAACATTTGCTTCGCCTCAAAGACCCCTCATGTTGCCCTTTTATAGCTACCCCCACTTCTACTCAAACTCTTCCTTCACCCTGGCAACCACTAATCTGTTTTCCATTTCTATGATTTTTGTCGATTCAAAAATGTTATATAAATGGAATCATTCAGTGTGTTATCTTTTTACTAAGTATAACATGTACATCAAGAGTTGACTCCTTTTTGTGGTTTAGTATTGTGTGACAGTTTAGTTAACCGTTTACCCA